>NC_092614.1:6883636-7187613 GCF_047663525.1 Anas platyrhynchos
ATAATGAGACTGTTATTCCCACGCACTCCATAGCAGGGCTATCAGCTTCATTCAAACTCTATTAGCCACTTACAATTGCTCTCAGAAGACTTTCTGTAATGAATTCACCCACCTATTGAGAAAGATTTTGCAGAATTCAATTTCCTTTTGCATACCTTTCTGTGAATTCCTCTCCCTGCCCATTTTGGCATTGCCCCATACATTTCCACAACACAGCAATAGGGAACCCTGCAACTAAACTCCTGGTAGGTGCATGGGCTAAAGGATTGGCAGCCCTTTCTAGGGCTCAGTTCACTAGTGAAGGATTCTCACTGACTCCACCGAGTCCCAGATCTCCGTGGCTGCCTGCTCAGTACCACCCCATGCACTCACAGCTTTCAGCACCCTCCAGCAGTGCTGTCAGCAGATGGAGTCTCCTCCAGAAACCTGTCCAAGCACTGCCAGGACATTGGGATCCGGCAGGCATGGGAGAGGAGCTTGTTCTCCAGGGTTAATCATTCCTTGTCCTCTCTGCTGTGCCTCTTAACAAGCCTTAGTGAGGGGGCTGCTCCTCTGATTCAGCTCATCAGGAACTATGGTAGGGCTGCTGCTCTCTCCAGCTGGCTCCCCAGAGCAGACATCAGATAGGAATAACTAACAGCCATTTATCACAGCAAGTCACCTTCAAACCACTGAGCTGAAGAAAAGCCCTCCCCTACAAATACCTTTGTCCTGAGCCTTCCAGGCTTTGCTGATTGTATTAATTTCCTTTAGAAATACAGTAATGTCACCTGACATCTTTTAGGGCAAACAGTGGGAAACAATTTGAAGTTTTGCTCCTAATGAGAAGCAAATTGCTGTCTCCAGCCTATGTTCTGGACTAATGATACAATCACATCAGGCATGATTCAGAATTTGAGGGAGGAACAGACATCTATAGAAAGAGCCACCGAGAAGCCAAGCATGGTGAACTGTACCTCACTGCACCCATTACAGGGTGCAACTGGAGGTAGTGCATGTAAATCACAATGTCAGCTCCTTCTGACAAATGAAGAATGCAATTATCCCTTCACCAAACTGATACAATTTATTCAGCATGGATTTCAATTTAAAACTAATTTATTTGAATTGATTTGATTACAGGCAGAAAGATTAGGGCACAGATGTAGAGAAGCAGCTGCTCCAGGTGAATACTTCCACACAAGAAGGGGAATTTGGACCCCACACTGCCAGGTCCCCAAAGCCCAGCAGGGTCTTCCAGGCTTCCCAGGAAGCAAAACCTAACCCCGTTCTACTGGGCACTGGTTCTTGACAACCCTCAGCTCCTGGTGCTGTTTTCAAGGCAAATGTGTAGCCCTGTCTCCTTTCCTAAGAGTGGGAAAGTCAGGCATACAGCAGAGGACTTGCCTGCGGCAAGGATCAGTGATGGACTAGCAAAAGAAGCCGGTATCCGGAATTTAACTGTTGGAAATTGCTTTCTTGTTACTAATGTTTCTGATTAATTGCATGGTACCACGGAAGAGGGGGAGGGGGCTCATCCCAGATGCCTGCATTGGTTTATGTACTGAAGCATGAGACTCGATCGTCTTTAGCTCAGCTACCAATTCTAATAATGAGAAAATCCAAGGGCTATATTTAACACACTGCCTCCAGTGAAATTTGTCACAGCTTCTTCCTTTTTGCTGCATTCCTTTTTTTCTTGTCTCTCATGTTCAGTGTTACTCTTTAGATTAGGTCTTTCCATTTCCATGATGCCTCTGCTCTCTGCCTGCCCTCTCCCTGCTCCAGACATACCCCAGCTGTATCTTTATTCGAAGGACTCACCTTCCCGGTCATATTGTCTGGGCCAAGCAATTGACCACGAATCACCACTATCACTCTGAAGTAAATGTACTCTGAAAAATGGTGTGCTTGGAGCAAGAGGATGCCTACAGAATTAAGAAAGAGAAGTTTGCTTAATGTGTTGCAAGGAAAATTCAGAATCCACCTGAATCTTGGGAGTATCCCAAGAAAATGTTTTATGAGCAATTTTGCATTTTAATAGGGCCAAGGGGCAGAGATTGTTGAAAGAGTAGAAGCTGCTCTCTGTGAGGTCAGGTCCATGCTTCCTTACACAGAAGCATGGAAGAAGAAGAGCTCTCAGGAGAGAAAGGCATCTGAAGTTCATACAGTTCTTTACGAGCACAATTATTTTATGATTGCTTCCAAATGTTTCCTCATGTATCACCATTACCAGCAATGAAGCTTTGGGCAGACCCTTTGGTAAAACACCTCATTCCATTCTTTTGATGCCACTTTGCTGTTAGGGTACTTTGCTAGAAGACACATCCATGCCTGCTCCATACCAGAAAAGTAAGCAAACATCAAGGGCATGTGCTGCAGGAGGAGTATGCAGGCGAGGGTGGCAGGAAGGGAAGACCAGATGCACCGCCAGGCATTCACGTCTTCCCTCCTGAACCTACACTGGCCTAAGAACTGCTCTCCACCTGAAAAGAGCAGCACCAGGCAAAGGAGGTTTGATGGCAGATACAAACCCCTCCCAGACCAAGAAGCCCTACTCTTAGACACTGGAGGAACTACAGAAATGAAGAAGCACTCCCTTAAAATCACACCACTGTCTGTTCCAAGATGCAGGGAGTGGTTCCTGTCCGTCAGCTCATGGTCTCCTCCATTTTCTCTACCCCACCTTATTTATTTTGCTTCAGCCACCATAGCCACTAAGTAAACCATTAAAGCAAGTGGAGCTGAACAACCAATTAAAATGGCTGCTCCAAGCCACAAGCAGCTTCCCAATTACTTGTTTGCTTACACACCTCACTCTCGATCCTCTGATATTGCTTTATAATGGATAATTTGGTGAAAACAACCTCCCAGACTTCAAATCCTTAAGAGCAAGTCAGCTGGAAAAGAGGAATTTACCAGGAGCTGCTGTATCCACCACGACTGCTGTGAGACCTGTGCTGGTGGATTGGATCTGGGGACACTGTAAAGCTCAAGGACCTGGGGAGCTGGTGGAGGCCATTCCCTGACAGAAATATTTGTTTTGTCTCTGTTTAATGAGTGTTAAAACCAGTATCCCTGCTTCATCTTCTGGGTGAACTGGGACCATTCACGTGGGACATCTGCCAGACTGTTCGGTTGCTGTACTACCCGCTACAGGTACTATCTGCAGGATGATGGTGACATTTAGGCTGTCATAAGAAGATGGTTTCTGTATTTTGACATTTGGACCAACTCAATAATATTTACTTTTTGTCTTATCTTACTGGCAAGCTCAAAAACTTCTGTGCTAACCTCTCTGTGGTGGTTATTAGACAAAATTCCAGCAGTTGCAGCCCAATAAAACCTCAGAGCTGCCCAAAGCCATGTTTTTGGGGGACAGATGGCTTACAGGCCACTTCAGAGATCCCATGAAGCTCCAGAAAAGGTGTGTGTATATCACTTCAGTGATGGGATAACACAAATTATGGCATCTCTTCAAAAATCACAACCCATAGCTAAGCCAGGACCCCACACGGGGTCAAAGGGAACCCACCTGCCCACCAGCACCCACACAAGGGGCAAGGCATGCAGAGCTGTGTTTAGAGCAGGCCTGGGAATAGATCCATCTAGGGAGGGAAGGCAGAGAGAGAGAGAAAGAGCAGGAATATTTTAAGTTGCATGTTGTGACCATACAACCATGGCTTTATAGCCCCAGAAAGCCCAGGAAAGCCAAGGCTCAGCTGCAGATTACTGACCGCCTGTAGCCCAGTATGATCGGTCATTCAGGGAATTAGAGGAAAAAGCTGTCTAAATCTGAAATACAATTTAAATTACTAGGAGTTTAAATGTTACCCTGTTGAGTGCTGAATGGCATCAGAATGTGATTGTGCATTCTGGATACTATGATCAATTGGCCAGTACTTCAATTTTTAAATCATTTCTTCTGTTAAGTTAATTTAGTGCCAACACTTTTATGAACCAGTGGTTGGCTAGGAAGCTCTCCTCTGAGTAAAGTGGTGACTCCAAACTTAGCTCAGTGACACTCCACATGCAATGAAAGCTGCCTTTTTTGTTTGATTTTCTTTTGAGGCTTTAATCTGCTTGCTCAAATTAAAAACAAAACAAAACAAAACAACAAAAAAAAAACCCTAGTCCTATCTGAAGAGATTGCAGGACCACAGATTTAAGCTGCTTTTTCATAATATCTCAAGATTCTTCCACAGATTTGCAGTTGTAACAAGCTAGTTATTGTCAGGGACTTTGGCAGAAATGTCCACTTCAGGTTTTCAGGTTTCAGGAGCCTCTGTTATTCCATTAATGGCTTTCTTTTATAAGGCAGTAACTAATTTGGAATATTGTACAAGGTAAAAAATAAAAATAAAAAAGCAGCAGCAGCTTCATTTCAACTTCTGCATCATAAACTGATTTGATCATTATTTCTGTTTAAAGTTATAGCCCAAGCACTTCGAAAATTACTCATGAAATACCATTTCTCACTTCATCTATTTCTAAATTCTTTCCAGATGTAAACCCATTGACTTCAAATCACTTTCACTAACAATGAATTTGGCCATGCAATGAACTGATGAAAATCAAAAACAAAACGATAATATCATTTCACTCTATTATTTGACCTTTGGGGATCATGTCTCTTGCATATAGCAGGCCTTTGGTGCTGCAAAACCCTGAACAGAGAAGTTTTCCCAAAATTAATTTCTGAAATTCCTTCCCACATCCCATAAGCAAACTACAGAAAATGGCATAGGACAAATTAGAGGGGTGAAAACATAACTAGACGCATACTTAAGATACAGTTTTCAATCGCTAACCATCCAGATGGAAAGCTGCACTGATTTAGTTGCCACAGGGATCTGTGCTGGGCACTCTGTTGAGCATTTGTCACATAACCAGATAACAGAGCATTAAAGAGGCTTGTGAAACTGAAAATGGGATGAGGAACAAAAGGAGATGCCTCCTCCTTTAACACGTGGCACACCTCTGAAGCTTCTTGCCTAGACACAAATCACAAGAGGCTGAGGAGATGCTTGAGCAGCCAAGGTCTGGGAAAGCACCTGTGGAAAACATCCCACACATATTCTTCCTGTTCTCACACCTCCCCAGCATGTGGCTGCTTCAAGAGACAGGATCCTGGGCTGGAGCAACCCCAAGTCTGAACCAGTAGAGCATTTCTGAGATCTTAGGGGAGTGGAGGCACTCTAGAAAGATGTGTATGAAAAAATGGAGAAATTAACTTTAAGAAATCAGGATGGCATTCAGTAAGAAGTTGTCCTAGCTACTATTTCTGCTTATTCTGGAATATCAACTGCATAAATACATGTTAGATAAAACTTGTCAGGCAGCCGTTCTGCACATAAGAATCTGAACACTTTAGTGCATCCCAAGGGGACCATAAATGAGCAATGCTATGCTGTTGTATGAAAGGCAAAATTGCTCCTGGGAGGCATCAACAAGAGAGCAAGGCAAAGAGAAATCCATCTGTCCTTCTGCATCAGCACCAGAGTCTGAACTGGAGTCCCACCTAGGTGTGGTACTGGCTTCTATCCCCATGAAAGCTGTGGACTGGCTGGAGAGGATCCAGAAGAGCACTGCATGAATTATCAGAACTCTACAAACCAGACTACAATAATAATGATAATGATGATATTGATGATGATGTTGATGATAATAATAAGAAGAAGAAGAATGAGATTGCTTAACATAATAAAAAGAGAAGGGCAGAGGTAATAACTCTTGACAAATATACAGGGAGCTGCTGCAGAGAGGACAAGAACAAGCTGTACTATGTGGCCAGTGAACGGGACAAAAAGTTGCAGGTAGAAATATTAGTTTAAACATCTGGAAAGCATCAAATAATTTTATCAGTAAGCACCGGAATAGACTGCCTGGGGAGACAGTCTCTATCATCAGAGGCATAAGCATAGAGCAGACAACCACATAATGATTCATCACAGTCAATCCTGCCTTAAGGTAGGAGAAAGAACTATACAACCTCTGAGGGTTCCTGCAAACCTTTGGCTGAATGCTGGCTAGTTTCCAAAGCCTTGTGCTGACCCTGTCTCCATGACACTCTCCATGCTCTATAACCTGCATGGGCAGGTATCTCCTAGCCTGGCATATTCAGGGGTCTCTGGAGAAAAAACTTGATTCAGTCAAGCCACAATTAGTTCAGGTAATAAAGGGTGGGTTAAGACACCCAAAGCAAAATATTTATGCTATGCAAAACATATGCAAATTAGGCAGCAGCAACATATTGAGCACATTCACCTTTGAAAAAACTTCTAAAGTCACTAACAAGGCAAGCAGGAACCACTTTAAACACCAGCCAGCAGACCAAGAGCTGGCGTAAATTAACTGTGCTCTGCATCACAGCTGTTTGAAGCTATCCTGTAACCATGAGTGCAGGAGGAAAACAGGGCACAGAGAAACCACCATGTGGATACTCCACCTAAGGCTGAAGGATATTTTGACCTAGATGCATCCCACAGAATAGCAGACCCTTAACTGAAAGGTTTTAATTAGGAGCTTTGTTCAGACTTGGAGTCTGAGCTCTGTCTAGGCAGAGAGGGAGGTCCTTCCACAGTGATTTCAGTCTAGACGATGAGAGCCATACTCTGTCCCTGGATTATACAGCGACTATTACTCCTTGCCTTTACCAGACTCCTCACTCAGGTGCTTCAGTTACAAGCATTCATTGGGTGGGATGTGTCCAAAGCTTTGGGACTTCTTCTTGGCTCAGAGCCTAGCATTTTCAAGACTATGACATTATCCCAGCACAATAAAAAATAATAACTAAACCGCCTGTTCTAGGGATCATCTGTCTCAGGGAAGTAGTATCAAATATGATTAATGTAGAACTGGAAAGGACATTTCAGCTGACTGCACAGTGAGAACCATTAACACCATTCTATGAGCTGCTCAAAATTCATTTAAAAATTATATTATTTCTTAATCTCTGCTGCCTTGGTCAGGTTCCACAACCTCCTTCCCATTTTCTAGTCTGTTTGTTTGTCTGTCCTGTCAGTACAGGAGTTTCTCTGCTTCCCTGGGGCCTGCCCTACTGTGTGCTTATGGAGTTGATCTTCTCTTCCTCAGCTGAAAATAGCTGGACTCACACTTGTTTCTTCTTGCCAAGAGTTCTAAGAGAGAAGCCAGATGATGGACAGGATGTAGGTATTTATCTCTACCCACTTCACCACTCCAGATGCCCTTATGCAATAGGGGTGAGGCCCTAGAACTGGAGGGATGGATAGATGAGGATGTGGGGGAAGGTCCACACAGGAGGTTGTCAAGGGCAAGAAAGTCAACTCCACACCTTAAGAACTCCTCCACCAAGAAGGAAAGAAGGGTAATGGTGATAGGCAACACCGTTCTGAGGGGAACAGAGGACCCCATATGTCAGCCGGACCCTACAAGTCTGCTGCCTCCCTGGGGTCCCCGGTCAGGGACATTACCAGGAAACTTCCTGACCTTGGTTGCCCTTCTGATTATTACCTCTTAGTGATAATTCAGGCTGGCAGTGGTGAAGTTGCTGAGAGAAGCCTGAAGGCTATCAAAAAGGACCTCAGGGGATTGGGGCAGTTAGTGGACAGAGTGGGTGCACAGGTGGTGTTTTCCTCTATCCCAACAGTGGTGGGGAGGGATACTAAGCAGACATGGAATGCATAACTGATCAATTCATGGCTGAGAGGCTGGTGCCATCACAGGATTTATTTATTTATTTTTAATCAATGGGGAGGTTTACTTGGCAGCTGGCCTGATGGCTGCTGATGGGTCTCACCTGTCCTAAAGGGGGAAATGGACTCTGGCCCTGGAACTGGTGGGGCTCATCAAGAGAGCTTAAACTAGGTATGAAGGGGGAATAGTGGGTGGGGCAATGAGGCTCAATGGAGATGAGCCTTGGAGAACAATGTCAAGGTTGAGGGCAATGGCATGACTCAAGTGCATCTACACCAGCATGGGCAACAAACAGGAGGAGCTGGAAGCCACTGTGCAGTAGACAAACTATGACCTAGTCACCATCACTGACAAAATGGTGGAAGCACTCCCATGACTGGAGTGCTGCAATGGATAGCTATGAGCTCTTCAGAAGGGACAGGAAGCTAAGGAGGGGTGGTTACGTGGCTCTCTATGTTAGAGAGTGTTTTGATGTTGTTGAGCTCAAGGCTGGAAATGATAAGGTTGAGTTCCTATGGATAAGGATCAAGGGGATGGCCCACAAGGCAAACATTCTGGTGGGGGTCTGTTATAGACCGCCAAACCAGGATGAAGAGATAGATTAGGTGTTCTGTAAGAAGCTGGAAGAAATCACTCAATCACCAGCACTTATCCTCATGGGGGATTTTAACTTCCCGGACATATGCTGGAAATACAATTGGCCTGGTAGAAGTCTAGGAGGTTCCTGGGTTGTGTGGAACACAGCTTTCTGACGCAGTTGGTTAGTGAGCCTAGCAGAGGGGATGCCCTACTAGACCTGCCATTCACAAACAGAGAAGGACCGTGGGAGATGTGGTGGTTGGGAGTTGTCTTGGGCAGAGTGAGCACAAAATGGTAGAGGCATCTATTCTTGGTGAAGTCATGAGGGAGGTCAGTACAACTGCTGGCTTGGATTTCCAGAGGGCAGACTTTGATTTGTTCAGGATGCTGGTAGGGAGGGTCCCTTTGGAGTCAGTCCTGAAGGGCAGAGGGGTCCAGGAAAGCTTGACACTCCTCAGGAAGGAATTCTTCAAGGCACAGGAGCAGGCTGTCCCCATGTGCTGTAAGATGAGCCAGAGGGGAAGAAGACCAGCATGGCTGAACAGGGAACATTTGCTGAATGTCTGGAGGAAAAAGAGAGTTTATGTCCAGTGGAAGAAGGGGCAGGTAACTCAGGGAGAGTACAAGAAAGTTGCCAGCATATGCAGAGAAAAAGTCAGGAAGGCCAAAGCCCAGTGCGAGCACAACCTGGCCACTATGGTTAAGGATAACAAAAAATGTTTTTTATAAATATATTAATGGCAAGAGGAGAGCCAAAGAGAATCTCCATTATTTACTGGACACATTGGGGAACGTGACTACTGAGGATAAGGAAAAGGCTGAGGTTCTTAATGCCTTCTTTGCATCTGTCTTTACTAGTCAGACCACTTATCTTTGGGTACTCAGCCTCTCAGCCTGGAAATCTGGGACAAAGAGCAGAAGAACCCCCCACACTTCAGGTGGAAAGAGACCTGCTGCTCCACCTGGACTGTCAAAAGTCCATGGGACCAGATTGGATCCACCTGAGGGAGTTGCCAGATGGGATTGCTGGGCCACTTTCTATCATTTATCAGCAGTCTTGGTCACCTGGAGAGGTACCTGAAGACTTGCTAATGTGGCACCCATCTATAAGAAGGGTTGTAAGAAGGACCCAGGGAACTACAGGTCTGTCAGCCTGATCTCAGTGCCAGGAAAGGTGGTTGAACAGGTCATCCTGAATGCAATGACACAATGCATGCAGGACAACCAAGGGATCAGGCCCAGTCAGCATGGGTTCATGAAAGGCAAGTCCTGCCTGACCAACCTCAATGTGTTTTATGACCGGGTATATCACATAATGGATGAGGGAAAGGCTGTTGACATAATCTACCTAGACTTCAGCAAGGCCTTTGACACAGTCTCCCACAGTATTCTCCTGGAGAAGTTGGCACCACATGACTTGGACAGGTACACTGTTCTGAGTTACAAATTTGCTGGATGGCCGGGCCCAGAGAGTGGTGGTAAACAGAGTGAAATCCATCTGGTGACTGGTCATGAGTAGTGTTCCCCAGGGGTCATTGTTGGAGCCTATCCCCTTTAATATATTTATTGATGATTTGGATGCGGGAATTGAGTGCACCCTCAGTAAGTTTGCAGATGACACCAAGTTGGGGGAGAAGTGTCAATCTGCCAAAGAGTAAGAAGGCCCTGTAGGGGAACCTGGACAAGATGGGCAGAGGCCAATGGGAAGAGGTTCAACATGGCTAAGTGCCGGGTCCTGCACTTTGACCACAACAACCCCATGCAGTGCTACAGGCTTGGAGCAGTGGCTCAAAAGCTGTGCAGAGGAAAAGGATCATGGGGTGCTGATTGATGCTCACCTGCACATGAGCCGGCAGTGAGCCCAGGTGGTGAAGAAGGCCAACAGTATCCTGGCTTGTGTTGGGAATAGTGCTGCCAGCAGGGCCAGGGAGGTGATTGTCCCCCTGTATTGTGCTCTGGGGAGGACACACCTCAAGTGCTGTGTTCAGCTTTGGGCCCCTCACCACAAGAAGGACATCAAGGCCCTGAAGCATGTCCAGAGAAGGGCTACAAAGCTGGTGAAGGGCCTGTAACACAAGTCCTGTAAGGAGTGGCTGAGGGAACTGGGGTTGTTTAGTCTGGAGAAGAGGAGGCTCAGGGAAGACCTTATAGCTCTCTGAAACTACTTGAAAGAAAGGTTTGGGGAGCCGGGGGTCAGCCTCTTTCTGCAGATAGCTAGTGATAGGACTAGAGGGAAAGGTCTCAAGTTGTGCCAGGGGAGGTTTAGGTTGGAAATTAGGAGTCATTTCTTCTCAGAAAGAGTAGTCAGGCATTGGAATGGGTTGCCCAGGGAAGTGGTGGTGTCACCATCCCTAGGGGTGCTCAAGAAAGTGTTGGACATAGTGCCTGTGGATATGGTTTAGTGGGTGACATTGGTGATAGGGTGGTGGTTGGACCAGATGATCTTGGAGGTCTTTTCCAACCTTAATGATTCTGTGATCTCTTGGTCTTAATCATGTCACCTTGTGGCCAAATTGTGGTGAGAGCTGGAGGTGACATGGCACCCAACGCCCTGCAGGCAGTAGCCCCAACTCACTCAATGATGTTCAGCACTCCACAGCATGGACATTGCAAGCTGGGCTGTGAGATGAATCATGCAGCTGAACTGAGAGACAAAAACAAACAAACAAACAAACAAAAAAACAACAGAAAAACAAAATAAATATTTCATAGGCTGGTCTGCATTGGCTGGATGAGTGGGGCACAGAGGATGAAGGAGTGTTGAACAGGTCAGGAGGCTCAGAGCTGAGGGTAACAGTCCCAAACTGACAAGGGGTTGAATTTCTGAGAGTGAAACCATAGCCTGAGGTGTGTCAGTGGCTCCATGACCCTGACTCCATAGCACTTTGCATCTCAATCCATGTAGCAGGAGCAAACGTGAAAGCAAATTATAAACAGACCAACAAAGAGATTAAGATTAAAGACACTTGTATATCCATCCAGTTAACGGCTTGGAAATAGAAGTTTAGAGACATACCAACAGTTTTCTGTGTGAAAACAGTGCTGAATTTAATACCAGAATCCTGGAGATGACATGTGGTCATGATGACATTGAGCAAGTGTAAAGTCCTGCACCTGGGAAGGAATAATTGCAAGTATCAGTACAGGCTGGGGGATGACCTGCTGGAGAGGAGCTCTGTGGAGGAAGACCTGGGGATCCTGGTGGATGACAGGTTGGCCATGAGCCAGCAGTGTGCTCTTGTGGCCAAGAAGGCCAATGGGATCCTGGTGTGCATTAAAAGGAGCGTGGTCAGCAGGTCAAGGGATCCTCCCCCTCTACTCCGTCCTGGTCAGGCCACACATGGAGTACTGTGTCCAGTTCTGGCCCCACCAGTACAAAAAAAAGATGGGGATCTCCTGGAAAGAGTCCAGCGGAGGGCCACAAAGATGATACGGGGCCTGGAGCATCTTCCTTATGAGGAAAGGCTGAGAGACCTGGGTCTGTTCAGCCTTGAGAAGAGAAGACTAAGAGGGGATCTTATTAATGTTTACAAGTATCTTAAGTGTGGGAGACAGAGGGCATTGGCCAATCTCTTTTCAATGTTTTGTGGGAACAGGACAAGGGGCAATGGCCACAAAATGGAGCCCAAGATGTTCTGGACCAACATGCGAAAGAACTTCACAGTAAGGGTGATGGAGCATTGGAATAGGCTGCCCAGGGAGGTTGTGGAGTCTCCTTCTCTGGAAATATTCAAGGCCTGTCTGGACACCTACCTGGGCAGCCTGTTCTGAGGAACCTGCTTTGGCAGGAGGGTTGGACCTGATGATCTCTTGAGGTCACTTCCAACCCCTACAATTCTGTGATTCTGTGATGTGGTCTTTAACAGAAGGCCTTTCTGCAGGGAAGGTAACTGCTGGTGACAGGGAACAGAGCTCTGAGCCTGCCCTGGGCCATGTGGTGACACAGGCACTACAGGGCCCCCACGACTGTTCCTGTTTGCTTCCAAAGATGGTCCTGCTCCCAGTCCAGACTTTGTGCTGGGCCTGGGGCCATGCCCTAGCAGCAGTCCTGTCTCACTGTCTGGCTGTTCCTGCCTTCCCTTCAGTTCTTCTGGAAAAAGAACTGCGAAGTGGGGACTGTGCTCAGTCCTTGAAGGAGCTGCAGGTTAAATGTGGGAGAGAACCAAGGAAGGAAACAAGGAGAGGGGTGAGGGCTCGAGGTGAGGTGCATGTTCCCATCCAAGGAGGGGAGCCAAGGTGCTCTGTCTTGACTGCAGAACCAGTAGGTCTCCTCCAAGGCCTCTGTGCCCTGTGGCCATCTCTCTGAGACTGGCTGAAGTTCTCCCCAGGGCAAGGAAACTTCAGGCTAGTTCTGATCAAAGGCAGCAGACTAGGCCAAGCTGCCTCAGTGCCGGCAGCAGGAGTAGAGCTCTGCAGCTCACCAGAGGGCCAGGACGACTTGATGTCAGGATGGGACCCGTGGCTTGGACTCTAGGCCCTCATTTGACAATCCAGCTCATCTCTTGCATGTGCAGTTCCCTTCATGGGCGGGGGATTGCCAAGCTTCTCCAAGGAAGAAATTTTGGAAAGGAAGGCTCTTGTGTACCATTGTCTATTCCCTCAGCCACCCAGTGGAGTTTATTCTTCCTTAGTTGTTCCCGCTTCTGAAGGAGCAGAGCTGAAGCCAGCTCCCTGGCTCCCTCTCACAAGCCTTGTGTCACAGGTGCCCCTTTGCTCTCCTGTGCTTCTGCCATCACATGATCAGTTCACTAAACCTAGGTTTCCAGCTGGTAGAAAAATTCACGCTTTTTGTCTGATGGCTGATCTTCTCCTTTTGTTGTATATGGTTAATATTGCAAAGCAAAGCACAGCAGCATGAGACCCTGACTTGGTGGAGCACTGGGCTCACCAGGATCATGAAGCACTTTCCAGCACTGAGTCTGACAGGCAATTTATTTTGTCTCTACGAAAGGAGCCTCTATTAAATGCAGAAGTTAGCCAGTGTAAGGCCACACCATACAGTAAAGGCTTTTTTTTTTTTTTAATTTTATTTTTTTTCTGCTTGATCTTTTTCTAACCTGCCATTAACTAATTGCCAATTAACTTGCAAACCTGGTCACTCCCCATAGTACATTAATAACAGAATATAAATGCACACACTTTACCCTACACTGAGACACAAATTTTCCCTGCCTGGAACAAAAGTTAGAGGGAGGGCTGTGTTCAAACTAACCTCTACAAATCTGTTATTAGCCATCTCCAGTTAATTGGTTACAAATTAACTCAAGGCCAAAACCCCTAGAACATGAAAGGTTTAAGACAATGTTTTTGAACATTATTCTCAATGGAGGTGAAGAAAGACAAAAAACCAATGCTTACTCCCTTCTGTTCTGCAGTGTGGCTGGTTGGCACAGGGATAAGACAATGCTCCATCTATCCAGGCAGCCTTGGGATCCTGCTTCTGCACCTTCTCTGCAGGACGTAACCAAATGCCTGTGCCCTCTTTTGCCACGTCCCTCATCCACACGCATGGTTTACACGGGCAGCAGGCAGCTGCACCACCAGGGCACTGGGCAGACTTGGAGGAAGCAGAGAATCTGTGGGCTTCAGAAATATCAAACAAGAAGAGCAGCTTCCTGAGTTGGGAGCGTGGGTGTGCTGTGAGTTTTTGCCTTCTCATAATGGAAACGGTGTGAAGAAATTATGTGGGCAAAGGTGGGATGGCAGTAATAAATAGCACTACTATGCCTGCAGGGCCTGCCCAGCTTCATACACACATAGATGTGCACAGGTTGCCTTTTTTGGCCTACTTTTGTATTTACACACACTCACTTTGCTTCTGAATCCTGGAGTGCCATAAGCACCACTGGAAAGCTCATTAACTTCTTAGGAAACCATGTATCAGTAAGCATGCAATTAATGTACTTCCATACACAACCAAACCAAGTAAGAGGGAGGCCTCTTCATGATGTCTTCAGGAGAGTGCCTTGTACTATCTCCTGACTGCTGGCCAGACTCCTCAGCACGGTGCCTTCAGGAACATCCAGCTACTCACAGCAACTTCTCCAGATACTCACTGGACAGCTCTGGCCTAAGAACCATTGCTCTGGAGGCATCTTCAGCCTCCCCTAACCCAGGATCACAGCACAACTGAGCAGCACATGTGGCTTGGAAGGAGCAGAAGAGAAAGACCGATGTCATGCTATAGTCCCCACAGAGCCTGAGAGCTGTCCAGAACTCCTCCTTGTGCGTTCTGTAAAATTATGGCTGTTCCGAGGAAAAGATAAATAGAATACAAAAGTGAACTTTCAGAGGACTGCATGACAAAAAAGACCATGTTCCCAAGCGTGTGGCAGCCTGGCTTGGGCAGGGCCTGGTTTTCTGAGGTCGTTCCAGTCCTTGCGGTCCTTAGGGAAGAGAACCAGCAGCACTTTAGAAGCCAGTAGATTGGATCACTTGTACTTCATGTGCTGGGGTACTATTTATCCATTCCTGAGATCAACTTGCTTGCCTTGCCAAGCTGATAACAACCAGTGTGACACAAGAGTGAATAAAGTTTCCTTCCATCGCCAGCAACGTCACAGGTGGAGGAACAAGAAAAGAACAGATTTGTGTGTAACATATTTGGCAAGCAAAAGATACATGCCTTGGCTAAGTTAAACACTGGCTGTTATTTGACCACTGCTAGGACTGAAAACAACTTTAATGTTACTGTCTTCACACAAAAATGTCTAAGTGGTTCCAATAATCCATCTAAGAGATAACAGAAAGGGGGCCAAGTCTTCTGAGGAGAGAAAACAGTGCTCTGCAGAAAACTAAATCAGACAAAATGAGCTGCTAGCATAATGGGAAACAAACTGCCGTACAGCCTTTCTATTGCTTACCACTGTTGTAAGCCATGGCTAGGAGAACCACAGCTGGACCAGAACTCCCTGTACTAGATGAAGGGAAGGAACGGCTGCTCTCCCTTGCTGCTGGCTTCTGAACATGAGACAGGTGACCCCAAACAGGCGGCGGCAGCTATCAGCAAGGGGTTACCACCCTGCATCTTCCTACTCCGCACCACCACACTGACCCAGGTAGAAGAGGCAGGGATTCTCTGGGATAACCACTCCCCTGCCAGTGAGCAGGTCCCCTCCACATTACAACTGGTGGCCCCCCAGGGCTGCCATTTCCCTGCTGCTTCCCCCAGGCTGTGCCCTCCCCCTGTTTTCATAAAACCTCCAGAGGAACAGAGGCATCTTGATGTAACATGCTGCTCCATCATGGTGGCTCTTATTTGCTGCCAGCCTGCAGGAGATACAAGGCTACCAGGGACAATGAGGAGGGCAGGGAAAAAAGGAGGCTTGAATAAAGGGACACGTACCTGCATGATCCCTGACTGTTTTGCTGATGGCTTCTTCCATGAGGGGAGCTATTCTTGTAAAGGGATTGTTGAATTTGCAGATGCAACATATTTTGAGAACCTATTGGGTCAAGATTTTTAAGCAAACAAAGCCAGATTAACACCTGTTTTGTTTTGTGTTGTTTTTTTTTTTTCCCACAAGAAAAGCAGACATAAAATTGTTGGTCGTGGGTGGGGGACACAATTTACAATTGGAACTATTTTCACCAGTTCCTGGGAAATCCAATATAGAAAAGAAAAAGAAAAAAAAAAAGCAAAAAATAAAAAATAAAAAAATACAAGCATTCAATTTCACGTAGTCCAAAATGAAATGTTTCATTTGGAGTTTCAGCTTTTCTCTCTCTCTCTATATATATTATTTATTTATTTATTTATTTATTTTCTCCTGCAAATTCAGAGTTGAGTTTGAATAGAAATGGAAAAATTTAATCTTCTTGTTTTGCAAATGTTAACAGAAAATACTGTAACTTTTAAAAGCCTTTGTATTTCATTGTTGGGGATTTTTTTTTTTTTTTAACCAGATGATTCATTACTGACTTTTTCATTGACAGTATTTCTTATAATGCTTTGCTTAACCTAAATATGAGCTTCACAGTGGAAAAAGAAATCTAAAAATACCACCGGTCTAAAAATAAAGCCAGGTCTCATTCTTCCCTCTGCAAAATGTGCTTCAATCTCCCACCACCATGTGCAGTCATGCTCCAGGCCCACCCAGACAGAACCCAAACACCCCTGACTTAATGGGGTGCCAAAACCCAAGGTCCCCAGCCCTGCATGAGGAGCCTGAGAGTGCTGTTGCTTGGATCACTTCACATGAGGCACTCACAGAGCAGATGTCACTCCCAATTCTTTTTGTGCCCAGGAGAAACAGGCAGAATTCATCTGAGTTTTGTACAGAGGGCTACCTCAAGATGAAGTACCTGTATCCAAATGTCTGCATGGACTGTACCGTGCCAACCATCCTACATCAGCCAGGGTCCCTTTGCTCACTCATTGAGCTGGCTTGTCTTTGAGGCCAGCTTCCATAGAGAAGCCCTATTTATGTGTAATTGCAGCAAGCTGGTAACTCCTGGTGCAGTGCAGACCTGATACCCTGAGCACTGACAGCCACTTGGCTTTCACACCACAGCGTCCACACATCACGAGCTTGTCCCCACCTAACCACACTGATGTGGCAGAGATCCACCTGAAAACCTTGTGGTACTAAGTACTACATGGTGAAAAAGCTCCATATCCCTTAAATAAACAAACAAACAAACAAAAAAATCTTTAAAACTCCAGCTCACACCTCTTTCTCCTTAAATAATAAACATAATAAATTGCCATCTCCAGAGGATGTGGAGTTAAAGATCTCAGAGAACAGTAATTTTGGCATACAGTGAATGTTAATCTATTCCTTTTCTAACACACCAGTGTCTGTGAATTTAAAATTAATTATATTAAATATTGCTTTCCTATAGCTCTAATTGTGCCTGCAGGTGGATACGTCCCAAGGTGATTCAAGAATATGACAGCATGTTTCTCAGATGCCCCTTCCCCACACTCATGATGCCTTCTTTCTATCAGGTGTAGGGGAGAAGAACATGGTACAACAACCAGAGGGTACCCTATGGAAGTCAAAGTGCCCTGGATTCTTACCCATAATTGCCACCACCTTCAGCAGTTCAACTCACTTATCTGTTTCACAAACTATTTCCTTCCATACAATGGAAACAGAAATAATCAATTAGACAGAACTTCAGTTTGCAGAGCTGCTAGTCTTACCAGCAAAGGCTGCTTAACATTATTCCATTATATTTAGTCCTGAACAGTCTATCTGTAGGCAGAGAATCTATTGCAGGCCATCCTCTGTCAGACCCACGCTGCTCAAATGCCTCATACGGACTATAAGGATCCAGTACCCCAGGCTGTCTATACACAGGCAGTGTACATGTTATATCCTGAGAAGTTAGAAGTGTATCAAATCTAATTAAACTGGAGGCAAGATGGGACCTTTATTTATTGAATAATTTCAGCCTCTTTCTGAAATCATTACCTGAACAGTTCCTTCCTTTAAATCGATTGAATGAGCTCTCTCATTGCAAACCGGAACTGATGTAATTCACTTTTCCTACTCATCTAGTTTTCAAGCCACTTCTTCCCCGCTCCCCCCCACCCCCAAAAAAAAGAAAAAAAAAAAAGAACAAAGAAAAAAAAAAAGAAAATCTGTGAAAAAGGGAAAATGTGGCAAGGCATTTATCTGTGGAAATAATCTACATTTGGTTTAACCTTTGAAAGGCATCCTGCTGTGTGCAGAGATGGCAGTCGTCAGTAGCTCATGCAACAGCTCCTGCAAGCAGGAGACGTGCAAGCAGTGCGCTTCCAAGAGCAGGGACTTGCAGCTCGCCAGGGTACAAAGGGCCAGGAGAGCTGTTCTAGCTGGAAAGCCACTTCCCACTTGTTCTTCCCCGCATGAAAGCTACATTGAAAATGATGTCTTAAGAAGAAGCTCTGCTGCTGAAAGGTTATTGTCACCTTCAGAGGGAGAAGGGAGGAACTGAAAAGTGTGACACGTCTCTGGCTCAGGATATACGTTTTCCTATTATGAAATACAGCCCAAGTTTTGTGTCTCACATTATCAGTGAAAGCAAAAATGGCACTTGTTGGGTGGGAATGGAAGCAGGATTATTTCTTAAGGAGCTTTACACAATTCTGCTTAATTCAATGTGAGCAACAGGGCTTTCTTACCCACAGTCCATGTACTGAATTCACCTAGATCTGTGGTCACCATGGAAGGTGACCATCACTAGAGGCAGGACTGAGAAAATAAGTTTTTCATTGTCTTTCCTTCTGCAACGTGCTGGGCCTGTGAGAAACACTCCATAGCCAATAACTTAGGCTCAGGTGAGGATCTCAGTGAAGTAGTAATTTATTCGCGATTGCAATGGCGGGCGCCCCACAAGCAGGAGAGAGCGCCTCAACTAGTTCCAAAACACAGTTTATATACCTTCTGATGGCAGGACCCTCCCCTGTTTCCCCACTGAGTGGGTAATCCAGGTTCACAATCTATCTGATGCTTCACAAACAATGCATGGCCTTCAGTTGCTGGCCTGCTAAATTTCAAATTTCTTTTGATATTTTTACTGCTTGAAGTGGTAATGTTTCTTCACTTATCTGACTTGACTTGACACTGTGATTTTCACCTAATTGTCCTAAGGAGTCTGGTTTTCTGCATTTCACTAGGTCGCCTGCTAAACTTTCTTATCACTGTAAGCATATCTCAGTAGCACATTCCCTCCTTCTAAACAATGTAACTCTGCAAAAACAACATTTCTATTCCCACAGGCCCATCCTGCTTATTTCCCACTGTGGACATCCACTAGGATTTTAGGATGAATGGGAGTCTCTGGTGAAACACCTAACTTTCTCACCATGACTTTGCATCCCCTTGAATCTACATCTAGAAATTTTCAGATCTGCTCATCAGCTTCGTGCTGCTCTCCATTTTCTGCTTTCAACAGGATTTTAAGCCCTGCTAAATTGCACAGCCAGCTCCTGGGACAAAGACTGAGATCACTGACTTACGTAAATACTGGTGTCTGATCCTTATGACAGAGAAAGGAGCTGCCGTGCAGAGTACATACAGCTTTGTCAGGTGGCTTTTGCCAGATTTACAGCAGTGTGTGCTGTGCTTTCCTTGGGCGTGCAGCATGGAGTGCCTCCCTTCGGTGCAGAAAACATCTTTGTTGTAAAAGCGAGGGGAAAACATTTAAGCCCATGGACATAGTGAAATACAGCACAGTTTCCCATACCTTCTTCCAGGCATCAACATGGGGCATGACGTAGCTCCCAAGAAATTTCATTCAGAATATTCTGAAGAATGCTGACAGGTAAGCTGACAGATAAGCTTATCAGGCTCCATGTGAGATGAGTTACTGCAATCAGCACATAAAAACCCAACAAGGCACGAGCAGAGCCGAGCTCCTCTGTACCACAGCACACACAGGCTGGAGCCACAGACAGAACTTGTGCTCCATGGAGCACCTGGGCAGCAGAGAAGCTGCTCACTTTAGTCCATACCATGATGCTGGTTTTTGAACAAATACAGCTCTGAAAAACACTTTTCCATCTCTCTCTTTCTAGTATACCTGTACCAAATTTCCATACAAACTTGAGACAAGCCTCTTCATACATTATCTTCTCCCTGTCAGAACTGGAGAGGCAGAGTTGGAAGTGAAGCATCAAAGATGGTGTTTGCTTCCCATTCATTCAGTATGATACAAACTAAAAACAATGCATGTCTTCATTTTTATTTTTTTTTAAAGCACAACAAAACACAAAGTGAATTATTCTGAATTTTTATTTAAAACCAGTTTTCAGGTTGTCTCTAAAGCAAATCACGTGCTTGTTCCTGGCAGAATGCCAAGGCTGAATTAGCTTGATACATTTAGTGCAATTGCAAGCTAATAGACAGTGTGGTCTTCTGTTGAACCTATACAATCTTTTAAATGTTTAATCAAGAAGCAAAATCAAGACTTAAAAATCCATTGCTTCCAGTATTGTTATTCTTTTAAGTAAGCAAGCAAAATTTTAACAACACCCCTCCCCCCTCACCTCTGATAGGGCAGCACTTTCTGTGATGCCAAAGGCATCCTTCTTTGGTCGACAGGGCTCCAGTGCTGGAGGATCAAACACTGAGACTGAGGGGCAGAGCTTTGCTGGCAGCTGGGGATAAGAAAGCCTTGTCCCCAAGCCAGATCTTGTGAGAAGGACTGACCAAAATTCCATATTGGGGATGAAAGATCTGGGAGAATATGGTGGCGAAGAACATGAAAAACCTTCTGGATATCCGTGCACACACAAAAACACACACACGTGCAGCTTTGTACACCCTGCTGATCACAGCCCCTTCAGTTCACAGCCCAACCCTGCCCAAAGGTGCTTCATGCCTTGGGATCCAAGCACTGGCATCCCTGCATCCTGCCCTGCAGAGGTGCTGGGTTCACCCCACCTGCTGCAGTGATCATACAGCTCCAGCAGGAGGCTGGGTTAAAACGACAGAGATCTCAGAGCCTACACACACTGCCACACCTTTCTGCTCTGGCCCCATGTCTCTCTGTGGCATGGACAGGCAGGGATTTTTCCATGTGTGAGAAACACTCCGTAGCCAATAACTTAGGCTCAGGCGAGGATCTCAGTGAAGTAGTAATTTATTCGCGATTGCAATGGCGGGCGCCCCACAAGCAGGAGAGAGCGCATCTACTAGTTCCAAAACACAGTTTATATACCTTTTGATGGCAGGACCCTCCCCTGTTTCCCCACTGAGTGGGTAATCCAGGTTCACAATCTATCTGATGCTTCACAAACAATGCACGGCCTTCAGTTGCCGGCCTGTTAAATTTCAAATTTCTTTTGACATTTTTACTGCTTGAAGTGGTAATGTTTCTTCACTTATCTGACTTGACTTGACACTGTGATTTTCACCTAATTGTCCTAAGGAGTCTGGTTTTCTGCATTTCACTAGGTCGCCTGCTAAACTTTCTTATCACTGTAAGCATATCTCAGTAGCACATTCCCTCCTTCTAAACAATGTAACTCTGCAAAAACAACATTTCTATTCCCACACATGTTGCTTAAGAGGATGGTTACATTACTGTATTTTGTTTTCTTTTCCTTTTCACACATCACAACAAGAGCCATGCCTCCTTCAGCAGCAGTTTAACAAAGCAGTAACATAGCTAATATTACACTCCCAATCTTCCTCCACCTCACTTCAAATGTTTGCAGAAGCTTTCTCTTTTCACATATTAACTACGTGGGAACCTGGGCACATCCCACCTGGAGCCCCAAAAGAGGAGCATAAACACCTCTCATACATCTTTCAAAGAGAAAACATGGTGGTATCTCCTAGTAAGACCAGAAGGGCAGTAGCAATGTATATGCAGTAAACTGTATTTGGACTACTGTGGTTAACATTTGAGCTGGAGTCAGCAGGCAAGAAGCCTGCAGGGGCTCAGGCTGCCTTTCCTGCTTTGTTGTTATACTAACAGTGTGTCAGCCTCTCTGCTAGGCTCTTTGCACACCCATGAACCAATTACTTTCTGCTTTTGTTCAGGGACAGGGATGTCCATCTTTACAACATGCTGTGCAGTCTCTGTCACCTGAAGCTCTCAGAGCACTAGAGGCAAAGCAGCATCTCCACCCCTCGCAGTGCTTCAGTAACCTGCCAGCGAAAAGGTTGGGCTAACACTGCGAGCAGCCTGGAGGTTAAGACATGGTGAGTGCTTGGTGCAGCTCACAAAGCACTCTTAGTTTAGAGCCAGAGCTTTCAAGTTTACAGCTGGCAAACACAACACAGAAGACACCCGTGCGCAAAGCAGCAGGGTGGTTTTTGCAGTGCTGGCACCCCACCTCCCCATCATTGCTCCCTGACTGCAGAGCTGCTGTGTAGCTATTGCTTGGGATCTCTCTCTCCCCCCCCCCCCCCCCCCCCCATTAAAGCTGCAACCCACACACAAGAGCATACAGCGGAGACGGTTTCACTAAAACTGTGCTGTGAGCAAGTCCTGGGAGGCCCCGACACAGAAGGAGGCTATCTCCTGAGATCTGCTACAAGCAGGATGCTGGGCAGCCTGCAGGAAGTAGATGATCTTGTTATAAATGAAGTCTCAACTCAATCTGAATTTAGTAATATTTATAAATGAATATTTATAAAAGGTATAAAAGGCAAGTAAACAGCGCTGGGTGTGCGGGGAGCCTACGATCCACCAACACACACACACAAACATCAAACATTCTAAACATATAGAACATTGCTTTTACATACAAAATCAGAGTATACCTATACATATGTAAAATCAGAAAAGGTAACAAACAATCCTTTAAGTTTAATGACTTAACAGTCTCCATTTTCTATTCCTTTTATTGACTATGATATTGTATAAACTCACTTTAGGATAGAATAAAACTTGTGGTTAAAAGCGAGAACAAAGTAAACGACATCTTGTTATCTGTTGACCTTCTGTTATGTTGAAGCATCTTGTTATTTGAAAACATCCCGTTATCTGTTAACCCTCAGTCAGGCTGAGACGAGATAACTTGAGTCAACTGTCTGTTATGTCTTGTGAACTGAGACATCCTGTTGTCTGCCGACCCTCAGTTAAACTGAAAGCCAACTCAGCATTTTTACAGCTTGGAAAACAACTGATTAAGCAAAAGGTGAAAAGTGCATCACGAGGAAGACCTACAGCCTTCCTCCCAAAGACCACTCCCCACATTCTGAAGACCCCGGCCCACAATTCTTGGAAGGCTTTGAGCAAGCACAAGGTCTGATAAGCTAATTAGCATGCAAAGCGAGAGTAGGCGGGGTTAAGGAATGAATATGTATAGGCGCTAATAGAATATTCATTGTTTTGCTGTATAAATATGAGATAGTTTGTCACTTTGAACATGCACGATAGGTGGAAAGATCCCTCGTGCATCCAGCGCTGCAATAAAGAATATATCACAAGGAAATTTCGGCTTCGATCTTTAATCAACTACAAACATGTCTCTATTTTCCATTCCTTTTGAACAATATGTCTCACTTTAAGTTGTCAAGCAACTCGGCCTTCTGGCCTTATGTATCCCATTCTTCCCGGATCGAAGAAAAAGCATATCCATCTCTTTTTCAAGGCCAATAGGCCTGGGTCAAAAGCCTCCTGGTTCAGGCCAACAGGGGGCATAACAGCAAAAGCCTTCGATGACTGTAGCAGCAGAGGGGCCCATGGCGATTGTGTAGCAGTTGGATCAGTAAAGGAGCCCGCAGCTCCCTCACTATCTGGCAAACCACACGTTTGTGATTGTGGCACCACATGGCTCTTTAAGGCCTCAGAGATTGTTCGCCAGGTGCCGAGCAATCCCACTGCAACCTTGTCATTTTTAGTTGCAGAGTCCCACACCTTGACCTCAGTTTGGTCCCATATTTCAGGCTCATAATCTGTCCGATTGTTAATAAAGAGAATAAGCCGTAAGGTTCCCAGGACAGTCTTTGTTCGTAAGGACGTATGATTCCCCATAATGCGTAACTGCTTACCAGTGAGGGGCAGTTGTGTGCACAGGTCCACTTCTCTCAGCTCGAGCTTCTCTCCAGCTCCAGTGCGCCTATTTCCAGCAACTTTCTGTACGAGCTTCTCTGAGCGGTTTGCTGAGTTTGGCCGAACCTAGCTTCATGAGGCAATCAAAGTGCCTGTTCCCGTCCTGGTCTCCATTCTGCGAGCGTGTTCCTTTTCATTCCTTCTTTCTACTTCTTTATTGGTGACATAACTTCATCTTGTTGCCTCTTTTTTTATCTTCAGGGCAGGCTCCCCTCTTATACCCTTTTCCCCACAGCAGTTCTTTTCAAAACAACTTTTCATTGGTCAAAAAACTTTGAATGTAACAACAATGAGCACACTGAGCCAGCAGTGTGCTCAGGTGGCCAAGAAGGCCAACGGCATCCTGGCTTATATCAGAAACAGTGTGACCAGCAGGGCTAGGGAGGTGATCGTCCCCCTGTACTCGGCTCTGGTGAGGCCGCACCTCGAGTACTGTGTTCAGTTTTGGGAACCTCACTCCAAGATGGACATTGAGGTGCTTGAGCGAGTCCAGAGAAGGGCGACGAAGCTGGTGAGGGGTCTGGAGAACAAGTCCTACGAGGAGCGGCTGAAGGAGCTGGGCTTGTTCAGCCTGGAGAAGAGGAGGCTCAAGGGCGACCTTATCGCTCTCTACAGATACCTTAAATAGGAGGCTGTAGTGAGGTGGGAGTTGGCCTGTTCTCCCACGTGCCTGGTGACAGGACGAGGGGGAATGGGCTTAAGTTGCACCAGGGGAGTTTTAGGTTGGATCTTAGGAAGAACTTCTTTACTGAAAGGGTTGTGAGGCATTGGAACAGGCTGCCCAGGGAAGTGGTGGAGTCACCATCCCTGGAAGTCTTTAAAAGACGTTTAGATGTAGAACTTAGGGATATGGTTTATTGGGGACTGTTAGTGTTAGGTCAGAGGTTGGACTCGATGATCTTGAGGTCTCTTCCAACCTAGAAATTCTGTGATTCTGTGATTCTGTGAACAACAGCAAACACCCAGAAACGTCAATGGCTGGAGAACAAGCAGCCCTAGACTGCATGGAGTCTCCTGAACCACCCTTCTTTGTTCCCTCTAAACTCTTTTACATTCCTGATGGCCTCATCGTTAAGAGTCTAATGTTATCATTAACCACAGGGCTTTCCAACCCCCACGGCCACACTCCCCGATCTCCCCCTTGTTTATTAATATCAACCACTTTCTCGACATGAATTGCCACTCCATATATAACAATCTCTTCCTTTTTCACAATGTATAAAAAAGCCTCAAATCCTGCCTTGTCTCTTCTAGACTTTCCTCTGGCATGCTGCTAAATTAAAATGACATTACTTTTACGGAAAAGTGCTGGAGTTGGATTATTCATGGTGCAGATTTGAACATATGGGCTGGGCAGAGTTCTCCCTTTGATTGGCATGGGGAAGATGCATGGAGTTTCCTTCTGTAACAGCATAGCACAGGCTCTTCCATTTGGGAAGTACCAGGAGCCCTCACTTGTAAAAAATTAATTCTAAACAAGCAGTAGATTAACCTCTGACAACTACATGAATTTCCTGTGACGTCTTAGTTCAAAACAGCACTGAGTTCAAACCAAGGAAGTAAAGAAAGCTATTTCTTAAAAGAAAAATAAATAAATAAATAAATATATATATATATGTATATGGATCCTTTTACCCTTCCTTTCAACTCTGCATGAATATATATATATATAATATATATATATGGTATCTGTGATAAATCAGTAGGGGTTTGTTCATTGTCCTTGAGAATTTAAAGAATCTACTGAGGAGATAAGGTTTCACAACTCACGGCATTGTAACATGGGGACAAATGGGGAAGGGGGGTTGGGTAAACATCCTTGTTAAAACAAAGATTTTGTAAGATACCACCCACCCACCGCAAGACATCCTATTTTGCCCCCACCTGAACACAAGCACAACGCATGATCACCGGAGGAAGAATAACAACCCCTAACAACAGACTGCGCAGCCTCAGAACAAGTCTTGAAAAGTTGACAAGTCGACAGGTCTCGACAAGTCGACAAGTCAAGTCTCGACAAGCCAGAACTTGAATGCTATAAAACAGCGACACTGGAAAGGGGAAGTTGCATGACACTGGAAAGGGGAAGTTGCGTGCCGTGGCGGTGCGGAGACTCCCCAGCCGCCCAGCGCTGTTTTGCTTGTGTCTGCTTACTTGATTAATAAAATAATTTCAATAGACCAGTAAATTGTGTGGTCCAAATTATAACAGTATCCAAAGCTGATTTGATAGGATCATCTAATGTGACTGATATGACATTGGCAAAGGCAGATTCCATGTTCTTATTTATTTTTATAATAACAACTGAAAATGAAGGTGTCAGTACAAGCCTGCTATGATTAGCAGTAATAATGCGATAAAGACCGGAAACTCTGACCATCTAGGATAATCAAGTCTGCCCTTTTACCAGGGCAGACTTGATTATTTTTATTAATGAGGTCTCAACTCAATCTGAATTAGGTAATATTTATAAAACAAATATTTCTAAAAGGTACAAAAGGCAAGTAAACAGTGCTGGGTGTGCGGGGAGTCTACGCTCCAACAACACGCACACACAAACATCAAACATTCCAAATATACAGAACTTTGCTTTACATACTAAACCCGAGTATGCCTATACATATGTACAATCAGAAAAGGTAACAAACAATCTTTTAAGTTCCATAATTTACTAAAATCGAGTACGCCTATACATACGTAAAATCAGAAAAAGTAATAAACAATCCATCTCCTTTTCAAGGCCAATAGGCCTTCGTCAAAAGGCATGTGCAGGTCAGAAGAGGGCATAACAGCAAAAGCCTTCGATGGCTGTAGCAGCAGAGGGGCCCATGGCGCAGCAGTCGGATCGGTAAAGGAGCCCGCAGCTCCCTCACTATCTGGCAAACCACACGTTTGTGATTGTGGCTCCACATGGCTCTTTAAGGCCTCAGAGAGTGCTCGCCAGGTGCCGAGCAATTCCACTGCAACCTTGTCGTTTTTAGTTGCAGAGTCCTGTTATATATGGAGTGGTAATTCGTGTCAAGAAAATGGTTGATATTAATAAAGAAGGGGGAGATTTGGGAATGTGGCCATGGGGGTTGGAAGGCTCCATGGTTGAAATAACATTAGACACTTAATGACAAGGCCATCAGGAATATAAAAGAGTTTAGAGGGAACAAAGAAGGGTGATTCAGGAGACTCCATGCAGTCTAGGGTTGCTTGTTCTCCAGATGGTTCTCTTGTTCTCCAGCTGTTAAGGCATGGATGTTTCTGGGTGTTTGCTGTCGTTGTTACATTCAAAGTTTTTTGACCAATGAAAAGTTGTTTTGAAAAGAACTGCTGTGGGGAAAAGGGTATAAGAGGGGAGCCTGCCCTGAAGATAAAAAAAGAGGCAACAGGATGAAGTTATGTCACCAATAAAGAAGTAGAAAGAAGGAATGAAAAGGAACACGCTCGCAGAATGGAGACCAGGACGGGAACAGGCACTTTGATTGCCTCATGAAGCTAGGTTCGGCCAAACTCAGCAAACCGCTCAGAGAAGCTCGTACAGAAAGTTGCTGGAAATAGGCGCACTGGAGCTGGAGAGAAGCTCGAGCTGAGAGAAGTGGACCTGTGCACACAACTGCCCCTCACTGGTAAGCAGTTACGCATTATGGGGAATCATACGTCCTTAGGAACAAAGACTGTCCTGGGAACCTTACGGCTTATTCTCTTTATTAACAATCGGACAGATTATGAGCCTGAAATATGGGACCAAACTGAGGTCAAGGTGTGGGATTCTGCAACTAAAAATGACAAGGTTGCAGTGGGATTGCTCGGCACCTGGCGAGCTCTTTCTGAGGCCTTAAAGAGCCATGTGGTGCCACAATCACAAACGTGTGGTTTGCCAGATAGTGAGGGAGCTGCGGGCTCCTTTACTGATCCAACTGCTACACAATCGCCATGGGCCCCTCTGCTGCTACAGCCATCGAAGGCTTTTGCTGTTACGCCCCCTGCTGACCTGAATGTGCCTTTTGACCCAGGCCTATTGGCCTTGAAAAGGCGATGGATATGCTTTTTCTTCGATCCGGGAAGAATGGGATACATAAGGCCTGAAGGCCGAGTTGCTTGACAACTTAAAGTGAGACATATTGTTCAAAAGGAATGGAAAATGGAGACTTGTATGTAATCAAGTAAAAGAGTGGAAAATGGAGACTCTTGAGTCGTGGAACTTGGAGGATTTTTTGTTATCTTTTCTGATTGCATGTATGTATAGGCATACTTGCGTTTAGTATGTTAAAGCCATGTTCTATATGTTTAGAATGTTTGATTTTTGTGTGTGCATGTTGTTGGAGCGTAGACTCCCGCACACCCTGCGCTCTTTACTTGCCTTTTGTACCTTTTAGAAATATTTGTTTTATAAATATTACCTAATTCAGATTGAGTTGAGACCTCATTTATAACAGTCCCACACCTTGACCTCAATTTGGTTCCATATTTCAGGCTCATAATCTGTCCGATTGTTAATAAAGAGAATAAGCCGTAAGGTTCCCAGGACAGTGTATGTTCCTAATGCGTAACTGCTTACCAGTGAGGGGCAGTTGTGTGCACAGGTCCACTTCTCTCAGCTCGAGCTTCTCTCCAGCTCCAGTGTGCCTATTTCCAGCGACTTTCTGTACGAGCTTCTCTGAGCGGTTTGCTGAGTTTGGCCGAACCTAGCTTCATGAGGCAATCAAAGTGCCTGTTCCCGTCCTGGTATACTTTATGCCAGCCTGTTCCTCTTCACTCCTTTTTCCTGCTTCTTTATTGACGTCATCGTGTTGCCTTTTTTTATCTTCAGGGCAGGCTCCCCTCTTATACCCTTCTCTCCACAGCAGTTCTTTTCAAAACAACTTTTCATTGGTCAAACAACAACAGCAAACACCCAGAAACATCCATGCCTTAACAGCTGGAGAACAAGAGAACCATCTGGAGAACAAGCAACCCTAGACTGCATGGAGTCTCCTGAATCACCCTTCTCTTATATTTCTGATGGCCTCATCGTTAATAGTCTAATGTTATCTCAACCACGGGGCTTTCCAACTCCCATGGCCACATTCCCAAATCTCCCCCTTCTTTATTAATATCAACCTTTTTCTCCACACGAATTACCACTCCATATATAACAATTATTATGTATTGTCACAACAGCACCTGCAAAAGTTGTATTATGGCTAAATATCTAGGGAAAATGCAGCTACCAATCAAAGGCATTGTTGCATACCAGAAGGCAAATGAATTTGCAGAGTCTTCCAGCAATTCTCCATAGTTCAGAGCAGTTTGTGTTAGAAAGCAATCCTATTTGAAGAGTAAGTCAAAAAGGCCCTGGACAACTTTGCTTTATTCAGGTTTTCTGTGATTTCACTTAGGCACTGGATGTTTCAAAAGCTTTATGAGCTAAATGCAGTTCCTGCCTCACCACTTACAGTTCCCACTGACAGTAGCAGAATTTCTCCTCCTCCAGGAAGCAGAAGAGCTGGTTCACAGGATCTCGAGATGCTGTGTTTGACACCGGGGCAGGTGGAGGATGGTGCAGAAACAGGTCATGCAGAGACATTGTGGGGATTTGTTCCAGAGCCTTGAGGCCTGAAAGTTCCACCTTCAACTAAAATATTCACCTGAAAGCCTTGGCTCAGTCCCTGCTTCCAAACAAGGACCATACAAGACATGCCAGTTTTAAAGAACATTCATAAAAAATTGAGAGAGGAGAGTTTATTCCTGTCTCTTTTGTAGATGACACGCAGAGATCCAAAGAGAGGGATTCACTTCCCTTAGCTTCACATATCTAATTGTTAAATGCCTGCATTGATCCAAACCAGTCCCCCTC
Source organism: Anas platyrhynchos (assembly GCF_047663525.1). Classification (NCBI taxonomy): domain Eukaryota; kingdom Metazoa; phylum Chordata; class Aves; order Anseriformes; family Anatidae; genus Anas; species Anas platyrhynchos. Next base: position 6,913,194 of record NC_092614.1, read on the forward strand.
CACCACACATGCAGACACACACCTCTAGGTCTGTATGGAGATGGGGAACACCAGATGGCAATATGGGGAGCACCAGACGGCAATTCATCTCCAGGCATCTCAGATGTCTGTCTTGCAATGGGCAGTGCCACTCCTTGAGCATGCTTGTCTCTCTTGACTAGAAAGGAGCTGAAATTAATGCCTTAGACATCCTCCCAGCACCTAGATCTAAGGTGACTCTGGCCTGGAGCAATTTGCTCCTGGGCCTTTTGGAAGCCATCACAGGAGCTAAGGTTTGAAGTGTCCCTGCAGCACACTGTGCCTTCAACACAAGATCATCTGTCCGCAGGCTGGGAGATCAGCCCATTCACTGCTGGATCTCTGTGACTTGGTGGTGGGGAAGTGCCAAATCATCGTTAAAGGTCAGTAAGTTCCTTTGCCAAGGCTGAAAACAGCAGCTTGGCCCTTTCGTCTGTCAGGTCAGTTTTGTATCAGCTGTCAGTTGCTGGCATCCCATCCCAAAATAACTCACTTCACCTCTGTTTCTAGCCTCACAGCCCATCAGGCTGTTCCTGCCCTGTCACCTCCTATTCCCCCATGTCACATCATGGGCTTAGTATGACGTGACAGGCTGAGATGCACTGAGCCAGGGAAGCTGTAATCTTGGTTGAACAGAGAGAAGGAGAGAGAACAGGATGGGTCAGAAGTGCAATTAAATAGACTGCATTTGATCAGTACTCTAAACCCACAATAAATGTGCTTCCTTCCAGCCCTGGGCAAAGTATTTTACATTATTTTATCTCTGAACCATGTTAGTTTCTTACAAGTCCCAAAGACACCTTGTTCTACTCTTACATTTGCCTTAAAAAGTCAGAGAGAACAGATTCCCTCAGCTAGTCCATGTGGACAGAACTGCAAGGAACAGGATCCCTCTTGGCCCTCCAGTATGTTTGCATCACCAGGGGGACTTCAAGAATGAACAGTCTTTATTCTGTTTTGTAACATCTTTATTCTGTAATGACATTATTTTTTTTTTTTTTCGGTGCCTGTTCACAATAGTGGAGCTGCCTGAACAGCCACCTCAGCGTCACAAGAAAAGACAGGGAACAGTGGAGGCATATTAAAGCTTAACCCCTTCCATAAGAAGAGAAAGCCAATGGGGTAGGGGTGCAAAGAGGTGGTGAACTCCTGTACAGATATGCCCTGCTTCATTGCAGGCTGAAAGGGGCAGTTTCCATGTCTTGGGCCGATCAGAAGCCTTCAGGTTTGATGCTGAATAATGCTGTGGCCAGAGTCAAAAGCTACAGCACTTCCCCTTCCTCCAGAGGCACACTGTTAGCCTTCATTACAGGGTGCTATTAATAATTAGTAGCTATGGCAATATGAAATGTGTGTAGAAGTCCAACAGCTCATAAATCTTGTGAAGAGCTCTATAATGGTATGTGAAAGTATTGGATGCATTTGTGCAGTATCATTTTTACATTGACACAAAGAACCTGAAAGAGAAATGTCTGTTACTTACTTTGCAGACATGTTACACAGGGCTGTACACCCACAAGGTCCATGCTCAGTACATATCAGGAGGCAGCTGCCTGAAAGGCAGATGATTATCTGCCCTTCAGGGTCCAGAGGAAGAATATGTTGTGGCCTTTGTTTGGAAATTCCAGGTGTAGAGGGAAAAGAACAAATAGGTGTGCACCTACGGTTTCTGTGAGGGCAGATGGCTTTGTGCTGCTGAAAGACTGGCCCTCTTCTTTATCTTCCCAATCTTACTTTTTAAAATACCCCACCTTTGGCTGCAGGTGAGACACTGGACTACCAGAGGAAGCATTGGTGCTCCCAGCACAGTGCTTGCTTCACAGGACAGAAAGGAACATAAGGGAGTGCTGCCCCCTCCTCATGGTACACAGCATTTCCCTGCAGAGCGCAGCCTTCTTCGGGCAGGTGGTACCCAGGTACCCATGTCCACAAGTGCCAGAGATGACCCTCATTTATGGATGCGACCTCAGCCTTCAGCCTCAGCCCAGCAATCAGCCTCTTTCAGGGTGGAGGTCCCATCACAACGTGGCACACAAGAGGCTTTCCCACCACTCCCACTTCAGCTCCAGGCTCCCCACCATGGTGTGCCTCTCCTGTATTCAGTCACAGCAGGGAGAAAAGGTGTCTGAAGGTATGCAGGCACTTTGTTTGCCTGCTGTGATGGGGAACTGACAGCACTTAGCTTCACAGAGCTGTTGCAAGTTCAGCATTAAAGAGATGAAAGTGATGGAGGCCTTACATACATCACAGGTAGGCAAGGATGCTCTCCTTCAAGCCTGCTGCTACTGAAGTAACCGGTTTAATGCTGTGCAGCATTGCTTCCCCTTCTGCACGATTAGAGACTACACCCAGGACATGTCTGCGTCTCTTGTCATCTGTCGTGATAGGCTTCAGCAGGAAGAGAACATCAGTGTGTTTATTCAGGTTAATGGCTCTGCCTTCTCTACCTTATCAGGTGTCTTCTATCTACCTTGAATAGATGATGGACTTCTGGCCAGTCTTCATGTGCTAATGAGAACAAAGACTGAATGAAAACATGCACATCACTGTATGCAGCCTCCTGCCCCTGCAGGCACTGTGCAGTATCAGCCCATTTATCAAACCCAAGCTTAAATGTTTGGTTTCCAGACTTGCTCCTGCTGGGCCAAGAACCATACCCTGCTGTCCATCAGGGGATGCTCTGAGTCATTTTTGCAAGGACACAGATGTCACAGCTGTGGCTGCCTGTGAGCCACAACAGTCCTATGCCAAGCCTTGCTGGTTCATGTTCAATTTGCGGTCTGCCGGATCTGCAGAAGCCTCCCCACCAAGCTCTTGGGCAAACGCCCCATACCAGTGGCTCAGAAATACACCTCCGATGCCACTTCCACTTTTACACTTGAAAAAATACAAATTCAGCACAGTACAAAAGGGTATAATTACCATTTCAGAAAACACAAATGTTAATTTGATGTTGCATATTATGGCTCTGACAGCTCCCAGGCTCTTGTGATACGGTGTCAAAGAGGCATTACAAGCAAATGCAAAGTGTTAAAAGTGTTTGTTTTTCCTCTTCCTATACCGAATAGAAGGATAGGGACCAAACTGAAGCAATGAATAGAAAAATCATCTGTTAAAGGAGAAGGCAATGTCATTACAATAGAGTTTGTGATTTTCAGGGCAGGGAGGTATGGAAACGTCTCTTGCTTTGCAGGCAAAATGGGAGCTAAAGCCCTCGCAGAACTGAAGTGATCACACCTGCACAGAGATGATGCTCACAGGCAGCAGCTGGGTTCCTCATTTACTCCTTAAAACCTTCTCATATGTACAAGTTAAGGCCACTCTCAGAAATAACTCTCTGCTCTTTCTGTCTCCCATTGTTTTGATGGGAGTGACATGCTTGGTATCCCTGAACAGCACAGGGATAAAAATGTATCCTGGGGTATCCTGTCCTGTTCAAAGGGCATCCTTTGTGTTTGTTTACAAGAGAATACTTCAAATTCTTTTTAGAAAAATCTAAGGATTCCTCCCCTCCCCATTCAGGAGCTGTGCACTTTATATGAATGCACAAAAAGTACAATTTCCATCACTGGAGGGTTTGCTGAAGCTAGACTAGCACCATCAGGAGTGACACAAATGGGGTGCTTTCTTGTCAAGAGACAAACCCAGGTCTAAAGCCTGGGAGGTTTGTTTATTAATTTCTTGCACAAAAACTCCTTGAGTTTCTTTTTCACTTCCCATCTATCCATCTACCCACAAAATTAAGGTTAGGAATCAACACTAAAATGATAAAAAAATGCCCATAAATCCTTAGGTTTTCACAATCAGATCTTCCCAGGGAAATAAGTACATGGTATACAAAAAAATCACGTTTGCTTTGCTGCTGACAGCACACTGAATTGTGCCTAAACATTTCAGTTGGAATCAGTTCCAATGTGTCCAGTACTAGACAGGATGGAAAATGAGCCTTGCAACACAGAGTAAGCAGAAGTAGTCAATAAATATTTCAGTTTTGCATTTGGAAAGAATTTGGATGATGTATTCATATCCTACAATGATAATGAAATACTTCACTTTCCAATGGCCCTAAGCAATGTTTGATTGCACAGAAATAATTCAATATAATTAAAGAGGATGTTAAACAACAGCTATTCAAGTCAAACATTTAAAAACCTGCATCTCCAGATCATTTACATACAGGACTATTAAGAGCAGCATTTCAGGAACATTCCAGAACTTGTTACAATTTTTCAGAAATCGTATATGCAAGATATCTGATTCAGGCAGAAGATGCATTTAAATCTGGATTTTAAGACTTCTAAGGAAATGCCCTAATCGGCAGATGCTTGCCTCTCTTGGTGTGATGCTGATGCTTGGTTCTCCTGGTGTGATGATGATGTAGCCTTTCTGCCTGGCATCACTCTTTTTCTGTTTCTCCCCTCCTTTCCTCCAATACCCTAACAGATTTCTAAAGGATTTGGCTCTGTCTCAGACAGGAGAGATACCAGCTACCAAAACCTGCCCCTTTTCTTCACTGGCCATGTTTTTGCACTGACCTGGCATCCTACAGGGCAGAGTCAGGGATGCTGCGGACAGAAGCAGCACACCCACTCCAAGAGCAAGGGTGGGAGAAAACCTTCACAGGCAGGACTGGGGTGAGCTGTGTCTTCTCACCTTGTACCTGAAGGAGGATTTTCTTTACCGAAAGGGTTGTTAGACATTGGAACAGGCTGCCCAGGGAAGTGGTGGAGTCACCATCCCTGGAAGTCTTTAAAAGACGTTTAGATGTAGAGCTTAGGGATATGGTTTAGTGGGGACTGTTTGTGTTAGGTCAGAGGTTGGACTCGATGATCTTGAGTTCTCTTCCAACCTAGAAATTCTGTGATTCTGTGATTCTGTGATTCTGAGGATGTGGAAGGGCTGAATGTACAACACGCCCAGGCCCAGTAGCTGAATCCTGCTGAGAAAACCAACGACAGGTTATTTCTAGAGGAAGGCATGTCCAGATGGGGAAGCATAGAGCAGCATTTCGTTTTCCCTTCCTAGCCCAGGAGAAGTAAGGTCTTTTTCTCAAGACTACAGAGACACTTGGCTTATTCGTCCAGATTAATGAACATTCCCTCTCTGCTCTTCTGAAGTTTTGCATTTGCAGCTGACATCTGTCTTGCTGGCAGAGGGCAGTGACTGGAGTACGCTGACCCAGAATACATCAGCCTCAGCATTTACAGCTGAAAGCTTAGGTCTTCTGCCAAAAGCCATTAAAAACCCAAAGTGCCAGTGTGTACACGTTTCACTGACGCCCCCACTTTTAAAACCCAAGACAAAACCAACATCTACCAGCCACACTTCTTATCAGGCCTATTTCAACAAATATTCATGGACATTCATAAGGTTCTCACCCCTCCCTGCCTGAGGGCTCATCTCAGGAGCTGGGCTGGTGTGCTGACCCGTGTGCTGGTGTATCTGTTATCTGTAGGATAACAGGAGCTTCCCCAGACACTCCTGCCCTGTATCTGACCTCAAGTCCCCACCATCCTGCCCCACCTCTGTGGTGTCCCCAGGCCACTTGTTAGCTGTTGCATGGCCTCTTCTCATGCTTGGATACCAGCCAGCCACCAGCATGTTTAAATAATTTTCCACCTTTGCTCAATTTAGCCCCTCAGTGAGTAATTTACTAAACAATTGAAAGAGAGTTCGGGTGACCTAGATGAACTTCATTAACATACTACTAATAATTTAATATTTCTAACAAAAGAAATGGGCTTTGGAAACTCTCATTTTAATTCATAACCAGTTCTGGTCTATTTGCCCCATGGGGGTCACATGATGACCTTTCTAGGGGCTTTGTAGTCATGGTTGAGATGGGTCAGATTTCTGCTGAGGCTGAGGAAGGATGGATGTGGGGTCACCCCTCCACATGGCTTGGCCCCTGCTGCTGAGCAGAGGCACAGCCTGGTTGGTGAGGCTTGATGACATGCCATGTGTGCTCACACCTGGCCGGTGAATGGCTTGGACATCCCAGCAAGGGAAAAAGGCTGGCAGGAGGTTTGTTGCCTTCTCAATCCCAATATAATAAACACCAAGAGTCCCAGAACTCATGGTTGTTGGCTGCTAAAGAGGACTCTTCCCTTTAATGCCATAGGGCACAGACTGGGTGGACACCTTGGGGGAAGGGCACTCAAAGGACAGAGCCCCCTAGGGTTTCCCAAAGCCTCCCCCCAGCCCACCTTGGGCAAGATGTAATGAGGCATTTGGCATAGGCTTGTGACTCCGATGAACTCCATCGAGCTCAGAGCAGGCTCTTCGGGGAGTTTACTCTTGAAGTTTGATTTAAATATGCAACTGGAATAAAGCAATTCTTTACATAAAACTGGATTATCCCATTCTGCATCCACCAAATGAGCCCCACCAGCACTAGCAATCCTACAAAGCAAGTAGCAAAATGTTGGTAATTTTGATGGCGCTGCTGCTTTACTCCTGGAGGGAAGAACCTAAGGAAGGTCGTGTTGCGGAGCAGCTAGCAAGCTGGTGTCAGCCAGACAGCCCAGGGATAAAGAATACAAGGGGCCACAGCATTACAGATGGATGCTGGCACCGATGAATGAGCCCACGATGACAGAGAGACTCCGATCCAGTGTACCAGCAGCCAATCAGTAAGTAGTTAGAATGATTCAGTAAATTTACTACACGAAGCAATAGATAAAATGAATATATATATATATATATATATAATCCACAGGACAAGTTAATTAGTGTTGGCTCCCATACTCCCAAACTGCTTGTTTTTTTTCACACATTTATAGAATTTTATGGTTCATCTCCTTCTATGACAAAGTTACGTGCTTGGTGGATGAGGGAAAGGCTGTGGATGTGGTCTACCTTGATTTCAGCAAGGCTTTTAACACCTTTTCCCACAGCATTCTCCTCAAGAAACTGGCTGCTCTTGGCTTGGACTGACATACGCTTCATTGGGTTAAAAACTGGCTGGATAGCCTGGCCCAAAGAGTCGTGGTGAGTGGAGTCAAATCCAGCTGGAGGCTGGTCACTAGTGGCGTTCCTCAGGGCTTGGTACAGGTACTGGTCATCTTTAATATCTTTATTGATCTGGATGAGGAGATTGAGTGCACCCTCAGTAAATTCGCAGATGACACTAAGTTAGGTACGTGTGTAGGGTAGGAAGGTTCTGCAGGAGGATCTGGATAGGCTGCACCGATGGGCTGAGGTCAACTGTATGAAGTTCAACAAGGCCAAGTGCCGGGTCCTGCACCTGGGGTACAATAACCCCAAGCAGAGCTATAGGCTGGAAGATGAGTGGTTGGAAAGCTGCCTGGCGGAGAAGGACATGGGAGTATTGGTGGACAGTCGGCTGAATATGAGCCAGCAGTGTGCTCAGGTGGCCAAGAAGGCCAACGGCATCCTGGCTTGTATCTGAAACAGTGTGACCAGCAGGGCTAGGGAGGTGATCGTCCCCCTGTACTCGGCTCTGGTGAGGCCGCACCTCAAGTACTGTGTTCAGTTTTGGGCCCTAGATACAAGAAGGACATCGAGGTGCTTGAGTGGGTCCAGAGAAGGGCGACGAAGCTGGTGAGGGGTCTGGAGAACAAGTCCTACGAGGAGCGGCTGAGGGAGCTGGGCTTGTTCAGCCTGGAGAAGAGGAGGCTCAAGGGCGACCTTATCGCTCTCTACAGATACCTCAAAGGAGGCTGTAGTGAGGTGGGGGTTGGTCTGTTCTCCCATGTGCCTGGTGACAGGATGAGGGGGAATGGGCTTAAGTTGCACCAGGGGAGTTTTAGGCTGGATCTTAGGAAGAACTTCTTTACCGAGAGGGTTGTGAGGCATTGGAATAGGCTGCCCAGGGGAGTGGTGGAGTCACCATCCCTGAAGGTCTTTAAAAGACGTTTAGATGTAGAGCTTAGGGATATGGTTTAGTGGGGACTGTTAGTGTTAGGTCAGAGGTTGGACTCTATGATCTTGAGTTCTCTTCCAACCTAGAAATTCTGTGATTCTGTGATTCTGTGATTTGAGGTTTTCAGAAGGGGTGACACCCAGCTGTCCCAGACAGTGAAAGCACAGTTAATCCTTTCTCAGAGCAGGTTGCCCAGATAACATCTTTGGTGTCCTCTTAGCTTTTTGCTTTTATGATTCTGGCCACCTTAGGTCTCTCTCATCTCCAAGGAGCTCTTTTGCTAAAAGATTTGCAGATTCCTGGTTTGAAGCTGTTCCACAATCCATTATTTAGAGCAGACAGTTCAAGGTGTATGGGCCATTTAGTGCCCTAAATCTTCAGATGATCGGGCACCTCTCTGTTTTACTGCACTTTGTGTAAAGTGTTAACTATTCCTTGGGGCAGGAAGTGTAACTTCTGTCAGGATGTGAAAACCACTTCTCACCCGATTCTGTAAAGTCTTTTTCCGAAGCTCACACAAGGTGACTCTAAAAACTACAGCAATAACCCCGAAGTTTAGACTCAGATCCACCAGAAAGGTGAAGGTCTCCATGTTGTTTGTTTTTTTTTTTTTTTTTTTTTTTTGAATGGATTCTGTCTCAGATGCAGAGGTTCATTGTCTTGAACTCCAAGCAAAACCCAGGAAGCTTGTAAACTACACAAATTAATTCTCCATAACATTTCCCTTTGTGGGAAGGCTGGAATGTAAGCAGAAATATGTTAATGTGCCATTTGCTAATTTCACTCTTACTCCATCTGGGGACAGTAAGATCTTCTCCTCTGATATATTTTCACTGTATTTTTCAGAATTACTAGATCTTGAAGAAGAAATGAAGTTTTCTGCTTTTTGCAAGTATTTTTCATTCTTCTCCCTAAATTCTCATATGAGGCAAATCAAGATAAACTGTTTTTTCCCCAGTTAAGCCAAGACTATTTTGGTTGCTGTTTGTGCTCTGTCTTCTTTGAGGTATCTGGAGTGAATTTTTATTGTTATTTTTTTTCAAGATTTTTTCTTGATCATAATTGAATTCTAAAATTAGCCTGAGAGGCACAAATTTGAGTTCGTGACATTAAAGATTGGTCTTTCTAGCCAGAAGGAGCCTAACTGCTGCTCAGAGAAAAGTGTCAGGCCATTACCCTAACAAGAAAGAAATTAAGGGGTGAAAGATACTGCTCTGCATCCGCTCAGCCCTTTCTACTGCTCAGATGCACAGAAGCAAATTGTAACCTAGGATGGATTCAGATTTTGCAGCCTGCCAAGTCTACATAAACAGAGGCTCCTACCTAAAAACCAAGCCCCTGGTCTCCTGGATGGCTGCTGCTCATCCTCTCTGAAGCCCTGGCAGGGTGTTCAGCCTGCCTGCCCTGGCTCATGTAGGTGCTCAGCCTTTCCCTGACTCCTCCTGCAGTCATGGATGAGAGCCTGGCTCACCCAGACCAGGATTTGGAGGAGGCTGTCTCTCTTCACTGACTATACACGAAGACAGCGAGTGAAGTCAGCTGGCAAAGCATCTAAAGCTTCCCACGTTTCTTCAGTATCAGCTAGTACTCAACCAGTACTCGCAATTCGAGATTGTCAATGTCCCAAAATTTGGGCTTCATGTCTGTCACAATGTTTTCAGAAATTTGCATACGCCTCTGGCTCCTGTCCTCTAGGCAACCAGATTACTTTGATAAATTCACAGATATTAATTCATGGCCCAGATCATGTTTCCCTTCACCAACAAGATGGAGCAGCTAATCAACTGCTCCACTAAATCAATCGAGATCTCCTTGGCTGCAGAGAAGAAGACAATTGTGGCATGCTTCTGATTATCTTTTTTCCCTTTTTCTCTGACAATTAGATATGCAGTAGCTTGCTACCCCTTCCTAACCTGCTTTGGTAACTTCTCTAGGAGTCTGAAGTGTGCACACATGCAGGCAATACTGTCTGGGGACTGGGGTAGTAGTAGATGAGGGCTCAGCAGTCACTTCAGCCACTAACCTTCCACATGCCTTTGGGAAAACCATAATGCACTTCTGTTCCTCATCTCTAAACCAGGGATGATGCTATCAACCTCCTTTCAAAATCCCTGTTAGCTACAAATGCAAGATTTTAGTGTTCCTCTTATTTTAATACTTCAGAATTTGTTTAGTTTTCTATTTCTGTTCTGTTCAAGATACGTTTTAGAGCTCACTATCAGCAGAGATATACAGGCTTTACTATTAGAGGGAATTGATACTGATGGAAGCCCTGTTACAATTTGTTAGGTTTTATGTTCTATTTAAAAAAAAAAATTGATTGATGTGTTCAGAATCAGTGAAGTTATTTCTTGAGGGTTTAGTGGAGCTTAAATTATGCTTTGCCCTTGTTCTCAGGGGTAGATTTTACCCAGGGTGAAACAGAATGGTCTGGTTAGTGAGGATATAGATTTCAAATAGTAACTCCTACTGTTTAATGATCACTTAAACTTGTGCTATCATAATACATAATGGCTATTTCCCTTGAAGGTTTCCAGCACAGGATTCAGATTACCCATCACAGAACTGGGAGTGAGCACAGACAATGAGGTGCCTAAAGGTAGAGAGGAAAGAGCAGCTCAGGTTGCATATCACAACACAGGGACAACCCTCACACACTGGCATGTTACACTCACATATTAGCAATTGCTTTGATTGTGAAATGATCTAGGGAGCATGTCCAACCGCAAGCTGTTGTTGTGTTGATTGCTGCCTTGTCAGAAGGACTAATTAGAGCCATGGGCTTTGCTTTGTCCGATGTTATTCTTCTCTGTAGACAAAAGAGATTTCTCTCATCTCACTGACTTACAGAATTAGAATCAGCTGGGAGGAGAAAACTGTCTTTTTGACAAGACACTTTGAAGGGAGTGAAATTGTGCCTCCTTTTTCCCTCCAAATCACAACAATTTCAATTTCAACCTTTTTAATAGACTAAAAATTGATCACCTTCCCACCCACTAAACTCCCTGTTCTTTTACATCTTTATGTGATCCACTCTATTGTTTAAGAGGAGAGAAGGAGGGGGGCATAAATAAAGCATAAATAAAGCCAGAATAAAGAGAACAGCCTTATTTTGGCAGAAATCAAAACGTATTTTTTCGTTATGAATATCAAATCAATAACCACGAGCAATGTGAAATCTCTTCAAAGAAACTTTTGCTGGCAGATAGGTCTTGCCACCTCTCTTGCCACCAGTGCCACAGGGCAAGACAGCATTCTTGGAAGGGAGGCTGGCAGACAAGCTCATTTGTATCAGTCTTTCTGTCCTTCCCGTCTTTAGTCTCCATCAGATTTAATGGAGTAACTTACTTGTGCAGTTTCCCTGAGTGACTGCAGAGAGCTGCTCCATCTGGCACACCGTGCAGCAGGGGTTCCTGGTTTTCCATTGCCCAAGTGCAGTACTGGGGACAGACCGTGCATGCTTGAGTGAAAATGGTTTTTAGCTAGGTTCAGTCTGGAAGAGGCCAATAAGCACACTTCAGCACTCACAGTGACTGTGACAATAACCAGACTCCTCTTAAGGAAGCTCTTCTGCAAGCAAGAGGCCAGAGATGTTCAGGCAAATCTGCTCTGAAGTGGAGCCACAGGACTCACCAGGGAGGAGCTGGAAAAGCAGCAGCACAGATTTCCAAGGTATTTTTATGTGGCGTTGAAGAAGGAACAGTCCCCAGAGTTGTTGATCTGGAGTAGTGATTTCTGATTCCTGTTGATTCACATCATGAAGAATGTGTATTTGGGGACTGGAAAAATCTTTCTTTTGGTTTTGAGGCAGTTCTATTTTTTCCCATCTTATTTTTGGTTGTCCCTGGAAATATTTGCTTGGAAGTGCTCAAAGAATATCTTTACAAAATGTGTCTGCTTCCCACATACGTTTTTGCTATGTTTTTTCCTCCTGCCCTTTGCTGCCAAAAAACAATTCTCAGCACAGATATGCATTGTCTGAAAATTAAAAAAAATAGAATATTTCTAGTGAAAATGCATGCCATATACTTCCTTCTTGCCACAGGAAAGGTGTACCTCAAGTGTGAGTTTAAACTTCATTTATTTTTTGAGTGGACTCTCTGGCCAAACATCTCTCCCCTGATACCAGACCCACAGACCTTTCTGTTGTACACTACCTTCCCACTCAGACAGGAGGAAGATGCTTACCATGGTGAGCATTGGCCCAAGGCCCAGCTCCTATTTGTTGAAAGTTTTATTTGAAAACCAGCTCCTGTTGTCAAAGTAGCTGCAGCCATTTGAAGAATGCAGCCCACCCGACAGCACGGTGACACCTCAGGAACAGAGAGCCACTGGTGACTCCGCTTGCAGTGCAGCTCTACCCCGCAATGGGGTCTTAATTCTCAGCATCAGTTTCTGCAGTGTATTTGATGTTTTGAATTTGTTGGTTAAACTCCCCATTCCAATCAATATAAATACATCTGAAGAGCCAGGCAACCTGCAGGGACTTGGAGATAATGCTATTCAGATGGGAGGAGAAGAACAATTTCTGCCTCCCATGTGTCTCTGCAGGGTGTCCTGATGGTCATTGGAGAAGGAGGAGGAAAAAGATACTTCAAATGCTGCTTCATTCTCCTCCAGGATAGAAAGGATCAATAGAAACCATCGAGGACAAAAGAACTAAAGAGGGGAGGGAAGCTGAGATGAAAAGGTAAGAGGCTCATTTTGATTCTTTAACTGAATAAATGGCACACTTGGCTGCTGCTCCCAAATGCTTTAAACAATATGCTCCACACTTCTTATTCTGTTTCCTCAGAATACAAAGACTTGTTTAAATAAAGCCTCACTTGTATTAAATCATCATTTGTTTTGAATTTCAGCCTTCAAAGGAGGGCACACCAGCTCTGTGCTTCATGCTTGCACCTTGTCAAGAAGCTGCACTAGGTGAGTCCACGTCTGCCTACCTCCGTAATAAAACAGAGACTCACAGAGCTGCAAGGAGCCTGTGGGGATGCATGCCAGAGCAAACAAGAAGCACCAGGTCTCCTTCCTGTTGCCAGCGCCCTTACAGATGAGTAATAATGGGCCAAGCAGCAGCTCACCGCACAGGGCAACATCTCATGCCAAGCTGTTTGCTTCACCAGAGTGAGTCAGAGCCCTGATGTAATGCTGAAATAGACTTTCAGCAATTTACAGCACCACCCTTGAGAAAGGACTTCCACCCTCCAAAGATTATTAGGATGACAACCAAGCAGCTGTTGTCAATATCTGTATTTGCTTGGCTAAAGTGTCTTTTAAGGGAAGTAACATTTCCTAAGACCTCTCTTTCTTGCTCCTTTCTCCCTCCTGCCAATGCTTGAGTTAAATCATACATCTAATTTTCAGCCATTTAAAATCATTCAAAATCACTACAAGAAGCTAAAATTTCAGACAGAACACTTTCAACATGAGAATCCAAAATTCTTATTGCAAAAACATCAAAACAAAATCATTTCAGCTTCTCAAAAAGAATCCAATTCCCACTCCTGTATGTATCAATAGTGGTCAGAAATATTTACCTAGTTGGAGGTGTATTCTTCATGAATGCCAAGCAAATACAGAGGAAGGTGCTTGCCTCTTGTCCTGGTTTCAGTTAGAACAGAATTAATTTTCTTCCTAGTAGCTGGTGGAATGCTGTGTTTTGGCTTAGGATGAGAAGAGTGCTGATAACACCCCGATGTTTTAATTGCTGCAGAGCAGTTCTTATACTAAGCCAAGGACATCTCAGTTTCTTGCTCTGTCCTGCCAACGAGCAGGCTGGGGGTGCAGTAAGAGCTGGGAGGGGACAGACCCAGGACAGGTGACCCAAACTAGCCAAAGGGGTATTCCATACCATCTGACGTCATGCTAAACAATATATAGGGGTGGCTAGCCAGGGGGAGGGGGCCGGACTGCTCGGGGTGAGGCTGAGCATCAGTCAGCGGGTGGTGAGCAATTGCATTGTGCATCACTTGTTTGTACATATTATTAGTGGTAGTACTATTGTCATCATTTTATTATTTTATTATTATTGTTATTATTATTTTCCTGTCTTATTAAACTGTCTTTATCTCAACTCACGGGCTTCACTTTCCATTTCTCTCCTCCGTCCCAGAGAGGGAGGGGGGAGGGTGAGCAAATGGCTGCATGGTGTTTAGCTGCCAGCCGGGTTAAACCAGAATCACAGAATCACAGAATTTTTTCTAGGTTGGAAGAGACCTCAAGATCATCGAGTCCAACCTCTAACCTAACACAAACAGTCCCCACTAAACCATATCCCTAAGCTCTACATCTAAACGTCTTTTGAAGACTTCCAGGGATGGTGACTCCACCACTTCCCTGGGCAGCCTGTTCCAATGCCTCACAACCCTTTCAGTAAAGAAGCTCTTCCTAACATCTAACCTAAAACTCCCCTGGCACAACTTTAGCCCATTCCCCCTCGTCCTGTCACCAGGCACGTGGGAGAACAGGCCAACCCCCACCTCGCTACAGCCTCCTTTAAGGTATCTGTAGAGAGCGATAAGGTCACCCCTGAGCCTCCTTTTCTCCAGGCTGAACAAGCCCAGCTCCTTCAGCCGCTCCTCGTAGGACTTGTTCTCCAGGCCCCTCACCAGCTTCGTCGCCCTTCTTTGGACCCGCTCAAGCACCTCCATGTCCTTCTTGTAGCGAGGGGCCCAAAACTGAACACAGTACTCGAGGTGCGGCCTCACCAGAGCCGAGTACAGGGGGACGATCACCTCCCTAGCCCTGCTGGTCACACTGTTTCAGATACAAGCCAGGATGCCGTTGGCCTTCTTGGCCACCTGAGCACACTGCTGGCTCATATTCAGCCGACTGTCCACCATCACTCCCAGGTCCTTGTCTGCCTGGCAGCTCTCCAACCACTCATCTCCCAGCCTGTAGCTCTGCTTGGGGTTATTGAGCCCCAGGTGCAGGACCGGGCACTTGGCCTTGTTGAACTTCATGCAGTTGACCTTAGCCCATCAGTGCAGCATATCCAGATCCTCCTGCAGAGCCTTCCTACCCTCGAGCAGATCGACACACGCACCTAACTTGGTGTCATCTGCAAACTTACTGAGGGTGCACTCAATGCCCTCGTCCAGATCATTGATGAAGATATAGATATTAAAGAGGACCGGCCCCAGCACCAAGCCCTGGGGAACGCCACTAGTGACTGGCCTCCAACTGGACTTGACTCCATTTACCACAACTCTTTGGGCCAGGCTATCCAGCCAGTTTCTAACCCAACGAAGCGTGCGCCAGTCCAAGCCAAGAGTAGCCAGTTTCTTGAGGAGAATGCTGTGGGAGACGTTGTCAAAAGCCTTGCTGAAGTCTAGGTAGACCACATCCACAGCCTTTCCCTCGTCCACCCAGAGCGTCACTTTGTCATAGAAGGAGATCAGGTTCGTCAAGCAGGACCTGCCTTCCATAAACCCATGCTGACTGGGCCTGATCGCCTGCTTGCCCTTCAAGTGCCGCATGATGACTCCCAAGAGGATCTGCTCCATGAGCTTCCCTGGCACTGAGGTCAAACTGACAGGCCTGTAGTTCCCCGGGTCAGCCCTCCGGCCCTTCTTGTAGATGGGCATCACATTCGCTAGCCGCCAGTCAGCTGGGACCTCCCCCGATAGCCAGGACTGCTGATAAATGATGGATAGTGGCTTGGCCAGCACCTCTGCCAGTTCTCTCAGTACCCTTGGGTGGATCCCATCCGGCCCCATCGACTTGTGCACATCCAAGTGCCGTAGCAGGTCACCAACCAGTTCTTCGTGGATGGTAAACCACGACACCTCTAAATGCAAATTGGCAGATAAACTGCTTTATCCAAGCCCTGTTGCAGGTCCCTTTAACCCTACAGGCCCTTCAGAGAGACCTACCTGTGCCCCATCCCTGGGCAGACAGAGGTGGATGCAGATCTAGCCTTGGTCTGCAAGTCTTAACACCAGGGCTGTTCTTCTTGGTACCCTGCACCCAGAAGGAAAGGCCATGAACTTTGAAAGACTGTATATTAAGGAGGAGAAGACATAGGAAATATCTGTCCTCCCCACAAACTGAATCAAACCTACACTCAATACTCTGATCACCACGCTTCACAAGGAGCACAGCCACCTTGCAAGAGGAAGAAGAGCAACCACACGATCTAAAGGCAAGAGTTTGAAGAACTCTTCAAGAAGAAGAACCCACTGCCCTTACTGCCCCCAGAGTTATTCTCCTATTCCATCCCTTCTGTCTGAGTTCATTGCCTCCTGAAACAGAAGGATAGTGTAGCACTCCTGGCTTAAGACACTTTCAGCTGGCAATGATGTTTTCTCTGCCAGTTTATTTTATTTCTTTGAACAGAGAGATACTCAGATACTACACTAGAGAAATGTTTAAGTGCAAATAGACGTATATAGAAAAACAGAATGAGATAGATAGAAAGATAGATAGATAGATGCTAATTTATAAAATAAAACAGGATGTAGAGCCGTATTAACCAAGAGGAGAAATAAAGGCAGGTTTGTCCTATGACAGCAACAGCGAGCCTCCAACAAGGAGTTGAAAGGTCAAATCAATTGATAGGTGAACAGAGAAGGAAGACAGAGATTAAAAGAAAGATTTTTTTTTTTTTTTTCCAGATCACAAGATCAAGCTCTCAGAAGGCCTGTGGGTGACTAAAAAAAATCCCAAGTTACAGGCAGCCGTGTGTTCAGGCACCTTCTCTTTGCAGGAGGTTTCTGTGGCTGACCCACTGCTGTTGCTGATGAAAGCCTGGAGGAAGGCAGTGAGGCCACTTACATATATTTTTTCCCTATTAAAAAATCCTATTTAGGTAATAGGTTCCAGAAAGGGGAAAAATGTCCCATTAATGGGGAACCAATAGAGACTTTTCAAAGCACCTGACAGGGCTAAGGTCATAAATTCTCTGAATTAACTGGAGTTGAGTTATGGATACAAGTAGGAACTCAGCCAGGAACAAATTAGAAGAATTCAGCTTCAAATTCATCAATGTCCTGGTTAATATTTTAGCCTCTCAGTGGTCCAGAAATGATGAGAGAGAGAACAGAATTGACAGCAATAACAAGGCTGTTGAACACTCTTTTTGAGCCTTATTGGCAAGCAGATCAGCGAGAGGCATAATAGCTCCCCAAATGCCGTTGCTCTACCCAGGAACCTGTGGTCACTGCCTGCAAGCTTCTGTCTGTCCTCCAGCAAGCGCTGCTCTCTGTCATCCCTTGGTCTTTGTTGAAGGAGAAGAGTCGTGGGGCTGTTTTGCTCTGAGTCCCTGGGAGAAATACAACAGCCAAGGAAAATGTGCATGTATTGGACTGCTCCAAAAGCTGTTCTTCTAACATTTGTTTTTATCCACAGGAGAACAGGAGGAGACAGATGCAGTGAAGTGACGAAGATATTACTAACCTGACTATTAAGGGAAAGGAAAATATTTTGCCAGGAAAGTTGGAAGCTTTTTTGTTTACAACCCAAGTCACTCATCCCAGCCCATAAGTGTTTGACATTATCAGTGAAATCGTGGACTGAAATGTTTCATTTTAATATTCCATCATGACAAATGACCCTCTATCATTGTCTCTTATATTTAATTTAAATACAGGCACATGGTTACGCATCCAGGGTTCAACAATATTTTAACCAGTCCTTGTTAAAGATGCATGGCATAATTTCTATATTTATTCATATAGCTTAGGGAAAAAAAAAATCAAACCATGTATGAAAAAATTAAGATTATGGAATTTTCTTACAACCAGTTCAAGTGGGAGCCTTCACTCCTTAGTGTGGTAAATCCAAAAATGTAAATGTTCTCTACTGAACTAATTATCTGTGCTCCCTTGGAAGAGACAGGCAGCTCTAAAGCATGATTTACTTCACACTTATAGAGGCTGACCCGAAGAGAAGAAAGAAGACATGCCTATTTCTCTCTTTCGGCTTTCAAATAAGTCCAGACAATTGCTGCAGACTGAACTCCCACACTAGAGACATTTAAACTTAGATTCAATGACACCCCTCTCTTGAGACTGTTGCAGATCTTTGCAGGTTACAGGGCTCCAGGCACAGAGTAAAAGCAAACTCATTGCTTTCCATTCACACACATTTTCTCAACTATGTCACTGGACAATTCAACCAGCCCTAATGAACACTTACCTGTTTGTCTCAAAGAAAGCATGCTGAGAAGTAACATGCAGCTCAGTAAATTCACTCAAAGCATTTGAAAGAATCTTTTTTTTCTCTCTCTCTCTTTATTTTTTTTTTTTTCCAAAGTATTAATAACAGGCTCATCTACTTTGAAAGCAAACCTGAAATTAAGGGCAGCGAGAGTAGAGGTAGAGGGGAGAGATCAGCTACTGCCCTTACTTTTGTTACAAAGAAGTTGTCTTAATTAAAGGTGTAGCTGCTCAGTGTCCCCGCAACAATTCTGCTCATGTCTTGCTGAGTCCTGGCCACGGTAGGGCAATCCATCAATCCTCTGCCATTGCCATTCACTAGTCTCAGGAGCAAAAAGCCTGGAAGGGATATCTGCATGCTCCCAGAAGGCTCTACACCCTAGGCTTGGTGCAGTTTCCAGGTTTCCATCTGCATTACAAATACCAACATTTTTCAGATGAATCTAACTTTTAAAGAGCTTAAATTAGCTGTTGAAAATTCCCATTTCCTTTCCAATTTTGCATTTCACCCAGCATGCTGAACTGGAGCCACAACCTGACTGTCACTGACAGGTTTAGGTACCAAGAAGGGAACCCCTGACCCTCCTGAATGAGCCTGAAGAGACAGCAAGGAGACACCTGCAGGCAGTGCTTGCCAAAGGTCAGCTGTGCTGTCCCTTCTTCTACACAACATGTCAGTTTACATCTCATTTCCATCAGGTAAGGGTTCTTGGTGCCTTTCAATTGGATTCACAGTACACACACGTGCACACTTGTGTCAGTGGGGATGCAGACATGGCTCATCTCGCCAAATTTCACTGTGTAGCTGTGGCTGAGAGACCTATGGCTTTGGCTCATTGGCTTTGTTTTCCAGTGGTTGTGAAGGAATCTTGACTTTGATGTGGATGCTTCCTTTTCAGACAGTGTGGTGAGACAAATCACACACCTTTGTCTCACAGGTTCTTTGCATATCAAGGCGGTCATCTTACCAAGCCCCCGTGTGCCTCCCTCTCCCATTACCCCGCCTGGCGTATTCTCAGTGAAAGACATCTGAGGTATTTTAGGTGGGTTTGAATGCTGAGGGCATCCTCAGTGAATATATTCACCCTTCTGCAAGAAGCAAGTGCTCTGTGCAAAGGGGGACACTCCCTTTCTGGGAAATCAGCTTTGCACCAAGAGATACAGGCTCTGGCCTATGCCAGGACCCCCGCAGATTTCCAGGGCACCCAGCTCTGCTTCGTTGGAGTGGTCACATGAGCAGCTCTCCACTCATTCCCACAGACCGTTCTTAAGGCTGGCACAGCAGTTTCCATTTGTATATGTACATACATACATACATACATACATATATATATATATATTTGCCATTCTAATCAATCCTTCAGATTTCATATCCAGGACCCTAGAGCTGATGGCTGTCTGATAGGTCTAACACCATAAAGATAAGGCAATGTTGATGTCAGCAGTGATGGATCATGTTAGATCCCCTACTCCAGGATCTGCCTTTATCTACCTGCTTTCCTGTTCCAAAGAATTATATATCTAACATCCTCAAATGTGTTTTGCTTTGTGTCTGTTCTTGATAATGCTGACAATGACAGACAATGTAATTTGCTTCTGCAGGCTTCAAATACAGACTTAGCAGACCTGGCACCAGGCGTCTGCCCAAGCATATGACTTGTCAGAGCTTCGCTGCAGGAACAACAAATTGTTTCTCATTGATTTCAGCTCCATCCCCAGCTGGGGATTTGAAATTGTAGGAGGCTACAGCTAGAAAACACTTCTCAGACTCCAGAGGACAACTACCACTTTGTGGCCATATCCTGAGGAGCAAATACCCACAGATACTTCAAAAGTAAGAGACAAGTACCTAGAGACATGGATTAGATTATGCTAGAAATTGTTATTAGAGATGGGTTTAAGAACTACTATTGTCAAACAGAGTCCCATAGAACCATACTCCAGGTCCCTAGCCCTTTTCCAGCAATCAGGATATTGCCTGAACGATAATGAGGATTTAGGGAATTTTTAATAATGTATTTTAGCCTCCACTCATTTGGAATTTGGCTTCTGGCCATTTAGAGGGTATGAATTGAATGTTGTCAAGGTTTTCTGCACCATCACATAGAAATGTATGGAAGGGGAGACTCTCTCTGAACACTGGAACAAAAGGGTATGGGCTTCAAAACTAAACCAAACCAAACCAAACCGAACCGAACCGAACCAAACCAAACCAAACCAAACCAAACAAAGCCAAACCAAACTATTCACTATAATAAGATTGGTAAAAAAAATAAATTTGTAAATTGGCAACTCTAAAGAACTGATGTAAAACTTCTCCATTAAATTTAAGCTCAATGAAGACTAAAAAAAAAAAAAAAAAAAAAAAAAGTTTAAATAACATCTTATTTTCCTGGAGAAAATAAATATTACAAATATGTCTGTTGAATTTCTTCCTTAACCTGAAACAAGGGCAAGTTTAAGCTGGTCCATGCAAGTTTTAGGGTTCTTTTAGCTGCTTTATCTATCCTTAGTCAAAGCAACAAAATGGTGAGGATGGCTGCTGCAGGGAGGACAAGCTGAAAACAATGAATCATGCAAGTACAATAATAACAAGAATTATAAAATATCCATTAATTTGGGGGAGGAAGAGAGGAAGAGAAAAGCGAAGGGAGCTAGTTAGGAACCAAAATCCATATTTAGGCAGATATGTCATTAGTTGTCCAGATATGGATTTTAGTTACTTGATGGCAGTCTTCCAAGTCTGAACAGGTGGCCCTACAGCTTTTAAATTTAAGTTTAAGCCAGCTCAGTGAGATTATATTTACACATATACAGAGGCACTGGGGGGTCTTTCACAGAGAGGGATTTTTCTTTCCCTTCTTTCTTTCATTCCTTTTTTATTATTTCTTTAAAAAAAATACATCAGTGGCTCAAATCTAAAGGAATGTCAAGAGACATAAAAAACTTTACTTAAACTCTGCCTGTTTCTCCAGGGAATGTGTCTAATCCTGGCCCCATGACCTCCCTGTGCATGATACCAAGAGAAATGCTACCAACTTACTCTTCTAAGCATTCATTTCATAATAATCTTGCTCAAAGGATCAAAGAGACAGCATTCCAGATAGACTGAAAAGCCAAAAGACAGAGGAAAATTGCTACAGTACAGTTCTCTGTCTTGCACTGAATCCCTAAAAGAAAAAAAATAAAAATCTTACTATTAGATTTTTTTCCACCAAGCAACTTCTTGGTGATTGATGTTGCTGGCAGTCCTGGGGACAAGAGCTCCCTCTTCTCCTGCAGCAAAACCAAGAAAAATAGGTATTTCACTGTTTTTTGCTTGCTTGTTTGTTTGTTTTTAGTCAGACTCTTCTGAAAAACTAGGTAAACCATTCATTCACTTTATGTTACTTGGGAATAAAGGACTCAGGCAAAGAGGAGGGGACAGCCAGGCAAGCTGGCATCTTTCTCTGAGCCAAATCCCTCCAGCTCCAAATTCTGCATCTGCTGAGTACTTCGGCCTTGCAGGAACTCAAGGTGCCACCCTGCTATGAGGCTTCCTTGTTACTAACAGAAGGGCTAGAATAGACCCTTGGGACTAGATCCTGAGCTGTCTAGAAAATGTCACTGAACGTAACAGCATTGCTTTACAAGCCAGTGGTCATGAGACTGTCCCTCATCCTCTGGAAGGGGAAGAGGGCCGAAACACTTTGGGGATGCAGCAGTATCCTACACTGAATGTATTGGATTTGGCTTGAGTAAATGGGGGAGAGAGGGACATTACTAACCTTCAGGGCAACTCCAAGCCTTTGTCTCCACACCAGCAGCAGCCAGATTTCTCCCTCTTCTCCACTTCCAAACCAAAACATGCAAACATACATTCATGCAGATGTATTTGTATGCCAGCTCAGGGCTGCGGCTCAGCTCTGCTAACAAAAGCACATTTTGTGCACCCTTAAGTCACAAGAAGCAGCCACGTAAGAATGCTAAAAAGAAGAATCATGTTTGCCCTTGCTTGTCCATTCCCACTACTGCAGCTTGTCCTCTGGAGCACCACCATAGCAGTGCTGATCTTGCAGTGCAATCATCTGGGGACCAATCCAGTTTAATCAATCATTTCATTTTGCACTGAGTGTTAGCTTGAATGTGCTCCCTGTGCAGCCTTGTTGCCACCAAGCAGAGGGCTATACCTGTGGCAGGCACCTCTGTGATGGCAACAGGGGGTAGGAACAAGCTGTTGGGGCTGACTGCATCTTCTGGTGCCAGAAGTTGAGCTGTAAGAATGACCTGAGGCTAAATAAACAGATCCCAAGCACTGCAATGCTTGGCTGGAGATCTGTGCTTAAAACCTTCAATTGTTCATCTCTACCATGGCACTAAGATTTAAATTACACTAGAAAGCCTTTCTTGGTACACATACTCTCACCCAGAATAAGACACACTGTCTGTTTGACATACACACTAACACCCAAGAACACAGCACATGTACTCTTGCAGACAGTCTTTCATGTTCCCTTCTTTCCTTACCTTTTTAGGTTAAGGTGCTAATTTTCTGTAACTAATATGGATGCTCACAGAGCAAACAGGCTGTCTCTCTCCTACAGATTACAAACTAACAATACATGCTTGTATTTTTTTGAGGTGTGGTGGGTTTAAAGATAGCTTTTTTTTTTTTTTTTTTTTTTTTTTTTTTTTTTTTTTTCCCATTGCTAGTTTTGCTGCTGAAGTGTGAAATTTCTGCGTATGTCCATTTTACACTCTGTCATGCATGCAGGAGTTTCTTTTCACAGCCATTCACCTCTGCACCATGCCTGTCTATCATGGAACCTTCTTTTTCATTAACACAACGTCTCTCAGTTTGCTTTCTAAACATTGAAACTCCAGCTTAGCTCTTTGAATGTGCCTTGGGTTGCTTGGCAAAGGAGAGGGGGACTTGCACAGACTTGATTTTCTCCTTTACCGGACCTGTAGAATGGACTCAGACCTCAGAATAATTGTTGAGGCAAAGGAAAGTCCTGGCATGTCCACACTCAAGGTCTGTTCACCTGCATGTGGCTATCCTGCAGTCTGAACTGTCTGGGTAGCAAAAAGCAGCTGAAATCAAAGCCCTGAACTTAGATATTTTTATCCGAATTAATGGCCATGATAACTTCTCCCTGGCTCATCTGTGATCCAACAGTAGGACCCTGGGAAACATTTCTTTAGACCACCTAACAGACTACAATTAAAAAGCAAGACACTTTCTGGGGTGTCTAAACTCCATGAGAGGAAAGGTTTTCCCAACCAAGCGATCTGCCTGAAGTTGGTTTTGTACCATTGACCTCCTTAGAGACACACGGTGGCCAAGCCAATGTGGTGAAGTACCAGAAACTCAGCTGTGTGCCTAAAGAAAGGGAGCTTCTCCAGTGCATGCCTGCCCTACCAGCCTCCAAGCTCTCCCGGATGGCCCCACCTGACAGCCTGGGGTTCTGTCCCTGAGAACTGAGCTCCATCAGCCTCTGATTCTGCTCCCAGGTTCCTCGTGACTGCTGTATGAAACTTCCCAAGGTCTTTTCTTTCCTAAACCATAAAAAGGTGCTTCCCAAGAGCTTTCAGATGGAGGCCTTCAGGGGAGGGTGAGGAGGGTTTGAGGGAACAAAAGGCTCTTTCAGTGCCCCTGACATCTTTGTGCCAGGAGAATTTTCCAGTGAGCTGCAGGAGCTCAGCCCCTTTTGCGTCTGGCAGGTCCCCTGCAGATGCCCATCCCAGTGCACTCTGAGAGCCCCAGTGCTCCAGCAGAGCAGGAAGGAGGGAAGATGGTGTCTCTGAGCTGTGTCTGGGGATACATGGCCTTCCTCTCAGCCTCACTGGCTTTTGCCTGGTAAGTAGGACACAGTCTGTCAGCCAGCAGCAATCAGATGGTTATTTCCCAGCACAAGAGCCAGCTGGGTGTCCAGCCAGAAGCCCAGCAGGAGCCATAGGCTACAACCAGCTTAATCACTAGATGACTGAGGCCCCCAGTACATGCTATAAATTCCCATCTTCACAAGCAATTTGCACTCATCATCAGGTACTGAATTCAGCACAGGAATGCACTAGATGTTTGACACAAGAGATGTGAAGTAGCATCTTATATATATACTGGAAATTAGCACTGGCAACATTTTCAATGGAAAGAAATGGAATTATCTCACCTCATATTTCCTTTTGCTCTTTTAGTAGTTTACAATTAAACATTTCATTTAAAGTCTCTTTTTCCTCTCTTCATTTGCTTTCCTTCTAACTGCCTCCTTTTCACCTTTTATTTCCACTTTTGTTAAGAAAAATGATTAAGTGAGAGAAACCAGAGCTGAGAGCTAACCCCACACCTTTACACTGAGTCAGAGGGCACAGTTTATTTTTGTCCTTGCTCAGATCATCTATTTTCCTTTCTCTGGATCTGCCCCCAGCGTGTTCAGCTCTGAAATGTTTCAGAGAAAGAACTGAGACTTCTCAGTCTTCAGGGCTTCAGAGAAAGAGGAGCTCTTTTGGGAGATTCCTGGGCAAAGGAACTCATCTGTTTTCCAGCTGTTCCCTCAGTTCTGTCCATCTGTGACTACAAGACCTTGTGAAAAATAAACACCCATTTTTCTCCAGAGGCCTGAGGGAATTGCCCATATCCACAGCAACAGTAGGGTTCCTGCCAAAGCACCCAGGAGTCCCAAGGGATGTGGTACCTGCTAGCAAACAACTGAAACTCCAATTCTGCATTTATTTAACAAACGCTTCACAAATGAGCTAGCTGGGCAATTAGGTACTCAACAGCTGCCTTCTGATGTGGCCTGGAGACTAGTGCATGCCCAGCAGCTGACAATTCTGTCAAGTATTCACCTTCTCTGCCAGAGTGATGAATGAAACAAGGAAACTTCTGCGCTCCTGCCAAATGACCTGGTGTGCTTTGGAGGTGAAATGCATGTGAAAGACGAAGGCATCCTGCTGTGAATGGCCCACACATGTCCACAGGGAATTAAAACAATCTCCCTTTGTTCTTTTGTGATGGATAGCAGAACAAAGAGTTTTTCCTCGCCTGAGCTCACTCAGAGGCATGGGCAATTGATGTTTCACAGTGCCAGCAGGATGCACGGAAGCCTGGAGTCCATCAAACACCCTCTACACTACAAAATCGTTCAACTTTGGTGAGCACAAGACCAATCAGTGTCGACTTCCACGGGATCAACACATATCCTTACTTCTGTCATTCTTAGCTGCTCAGCTATTATACAGATAGTTCAGGGTTGGGGGAAAGAGGGGGTTGGGGGAAGTTTTTGGGCTGAATTCTTTTTCAGTACCTTCATACCATCTAGTGGGAGATTTGGGTAAGACATGCCAGCAAAAGAATGCCTACAAAACACGTGATGGTGATCACAGAATCACAGAATCACAGAATTTCTAGGTTGGAAGAGACCTCAAGATCATCGAGTCCAACCTCTAACCTAACACGAACAGTCCCCACTAAACCATATCCCTAAGCTCTACATCTAAACGTCTTTTGAAGACTTCCAGGGATGGTGACTCCACCACCTCCCTGGGCAGCCTGTTCCAATGCCTCACAACCCTTTCAGTAAAGAAGCTCTTCCTAACATCTAACCTAAAACTCCCCTGGCGCAACTTTAGCCCCTTCCCCCTCGTCCTGTCACCAGGCACGTGGGAGAACAGGCCAACCCCCACCTCGCTACAGCCTCCTTTAAGGTATCTGTAGAGAGCGATAAGGTCGCCCCTGAGCCTCCTCTTCTCCAGGCTGAACAAGCCCAGCTCCTTCAGCCGCTCCTCGTAGGACTTGTTCTCCAGGCCCCTCACCAGCTTCGTCGCCCTTCTCTGGACCCGCTCAAGCACCTCCATGTCCTTCTTGTAGCGAGGGGCCCAAAACTGAACACAGTACTCGAGGTGCGGCCTCACCAGAGCCGAGTACAGGGGGACGATCACCTCCCTAGCCCTGCTGGTCACGCTGTTTCTGATACAAGCCAGGATGCCGTTGGCCTTCTTGGCCACCTGAGCACACTGCTGGCTCATAAATAGATCTTACTAACATTTGTGCACTTCCAATTAAATGGAATGATGATGAAGGTGATGAGTAAAAAGCTCTCCAGTCATACAAACAGATAATCACATTGGTCTGGAGATGAACACCGAAGGGAAAGCCAAAATATCTGGGTTTGTTCTTGATTTGCAATAGGAAAAGCAGAAATATGCCATGCAAAATGAAATAAAGATCAAAACAAAAATATGAGGATGAAAGTGATTTTAAAAGTGAGTGGATAACTTTGGTCTAGAAATCACGTGAAAAACACAGTCCTTATTGCAAAGTCTGTACTCTGTGAGAGACAATGGATATCTTCATAAATCTTCACTGCAGATGGAGAGGAAAGGTCCTGTATCAATGGCAGACAGGGAAGCTGGGGCATGACAAGAATAGCCAGAAAACTGTTTTCACATGGAAATCAATCCAAGGCTAGAACATGGAACCTTTGAGTGCTACTTTTACCACCACATTCAATTTTTCTTTTATTTTCTGCCCTTTGAATGGCTTGAATAGACATCAAATCTGGAATTTGCATGGCTACATTAAGAACACTATTTCTGTCCAGGACTGCCAGAGAAGCCATACCTTTTCTGCAGATTTTCATGAACTTGTGGTGGTTTGAATGCTGCTCTCCACAGGGGACTGCTTAGCTATGAACAACACAGGGAAAGATGTAGATGTGATGGAAATCTTTTGGCAAGTTTACATGACAAAACATAATATATTGTCAAAACGGCTATTTCCTATGAGAAAACTCAAAACTAAAGCTTCTGAATAAACATTTTGAAATTTCAGTCTGTCAGATATGACATTTCTCTTAGACTAGGTAACTATTTTGCTCTAAACAGACATTTTTCAGGTTGATGTTTCCAAACCAATATTTTCCTGAATGCCAGTAAATGTTGATATTTTAGCTTTTCATCCAGTTAGCAGACAGAAATGAATGCCATAATAATGGAATTCCTGGTCAGATAAAATCTCCTGCTTTCATTCTAGATAGTGAAGGAAGGAGCTGCCAGCTTGAGAACAAACTTTCCATGGGGTGGTCAGTGCTGAGCAGGGCAGGTCTGACTAGCTGAAGGGTTGGAGAAGTAAAACAGAATGAAAGTCTGGGTTAAAGAAAATTATGCTGGAAATCTCTTTGTCTAAAAGTGTTGGAGAAAAACTGTGTTTCTGCTATTAGAGGAACAATTCATGCCCTGACTAATGAGTGCTTTATTTTAGATTGTAGGAATTAAAAAAAAATAAAATAAAATAAACCAAAAGGCAAGGGAGAGGCTACTCTGTTGGAGGCAATGTATCCCTCCATAGTGGCACCACATGCTATGAGACATGCTAACCCCGCTGAGATTTCATGTTCCAGGAATGTCAAAGACTGTGGACAACAGCAAATTTCGATCCATCATTACACGTTGTCCACCCACCAGTCTGAGAATGCTGGATGCTTCCTTTCTCTGTGCTTGAAGGGATCAGGAGCTGACAGCATCGTCACTACGTCACATCATAGTGTGATCATAGTCACACAGCTAAACACAAGGGCTGGAACCAGAGACCTCCACAGAGAAATGTGTCCAGAGCAGACCTGTCACCTTAATTTCTGAAACCCCATTACTTTTTTACACCTCTAAGAACTTCATAAAATCAGCCACTGGCCCCGTTTCTGACCTGCACACCAGGAGCCCTGTTCAGCCCTCACAGAGAGAGTTGCCCAGCTTGTTACCACAACTGCTCCCTATTGCATTACTGAGCTCGTGACCTCAGGTGTCATCAGTGCCTGTGGCAGCTGGGTTTGTTCTCCTAGAAAAGGTGGTCAGGGCTCAGCTCTGAGGTGCCTACATGAGCTGGCTGATAAGCTCTGGGAGCTCTAGTCACAGTCATTTTTTCTTTTCTCCCACCCCACAGCAGAGCTGACAGCAGGGAGTACATCTGTGCACTACAGGCCTTGCTGTTCTCAACCCAATGTGTTAGCTTAAACTGCCAAAGGATGTGAGTTTACGCAAATATTTCAGACAGAACTAAAGAAGTGTAATTTCTGCCAGTTCTGTGATGAAGGTAAGGAAAGAGTAATAATTTCAGACTTGGATGTAGAACAGACAGTAGGGCAAAGAATAATCTTAAAAACACTCCATCTGATTGCTTCAGGGCATGTGAATCAGTGGCACCCAGCCTGAAGCCATTACATGAGAACCTCAAGACACCAAGTCACCCTGGAAATGAAGCTTAGAATGCTATGTCAGCATTGGGGATTTTACTCCGTACCTCAACCCCTTCAGAATGTCTCAAATTTAAGTATTTTACTTTACTTTAAGTATTTTACAAATTTAAGTAATTTACTTTATTTATTACTGGAGCACGGTGTCCTGTGGCTCGTTTCCCGTCAGATATTATGAGACTAGCCCAGCAGAGTGGCAAGCACCAGTAGATATCGGAACAGGGACAAACCACAGCCACTGAGCACTCTCTCGTCTGTTTCAGGGTCTAGAGCAGTTAAGTGCATGCTAGCCATATGCTGACCCTTTTCTCAGAAGACTGAGAGAGCTGTCTGAAGATAAATTGCATATCAAGAGCAATCAAAGTCTTATGAAACAGGTTTTGAAAAGATCTCTAAGAAGTGCTTTGTAAATCTTAACTCAGTGAGCCCACATAGGCATGCTAGAGGTTTTGCAATGTTGGGAATAGCAGAAATACTCTTTATAGGAAAAAAATCTTTCTTGCGAAGTCTGGTACTAAAATGTTCTCATGGGCCTACTTCAGATCTAAACAGGACCAGAATTTTCAGGCAAAATCTTGCCATAATGGGGTTATTTCAGCAGGATCAAAGATGACTTTGCTCTGGATTCCAAATTACCCACCCAGAAACTCACACAAATCCATTTTACTTCCAAACACCAAACTCAAACACCAATTCAACTTTGGGTGTCAACACCAGTTTGCCCAGTAGATCATGAGAGGTTTAATTTGGTGACCATTGGTCACCACAATGCAACCTGGCATTTTGTGAAGTCAGTTCCCTTTCCATAGTCCAGCAATATGGGAGATGTCACCAAGGAGCTGTGATTTCAGAAGTGAGGGAAGAGGCCAAACCACCTCCATGCCTGCAGCCCTTTCTGGACATGAGGAAGTTCAGTCTGCATTGCTCCTCCAAAGACAGCAACTCCTCCGGCACAAAGTCCACAGCCAAAGAGAAATTCACCCACCAGCAGCATCTAAGGAGTTGGGCACCTAAATGGTTTCAAAGCCACTTTCCTGCCAAACATTAGAGCAGCAGACAAGAAGGAATAACAGTGAGAGCAGGTGAGGCAGACGGCTAGACAGTGCAGAAGGAAGGCTGGAAATACATAGAGACAGATGTGAACTGCAGGACAGACGTGTCGTCAGAAGAACAATGCAATTGCTACTTCTGTCTGTCTGTGAACGTGCACTCAGAAGGATTTCTGTAACACTGTGGTGGGTAAAAACAACATTCATGTGAGTTGACCAAAGCAAGGCATGAGTGTGGGGCACCTTAATGTTTCCATGAGCATCCTTAAGCTTTGATATGTGGAATCAGTTCTCTTTAATGGCTTTTCAAATGCATCCTGACATTTATGTGTTGTGTCCTGGAAATGAAGAGATTTATTCAGTGTCTTAAGAAGTGCTATATTGGAGCTGCATTTTAATACGGCTTTCTGCATGACAAGCGCACAGATTCTGAATCATCATCATTCAGCCCTCATACGTTTCCAGGCTAGGCAAAGGAAGTGTGTTT
This sequence comes from Anas platyrhynchos, assembly GCF_047663525.1. NCBI lineage: Eukaryota > Metazoa > Chordata > Aves > Anseriformes > Anatidae > Anas > Anas platyrhynchos. Next base: position 6,943,019 of record NC_092614.1, read on the forward strand.
TTCAACATAATAAATGCAGAGATCTGTGCTGGCTCATAGGAGGGATACAGGGCATCGAGGTGTCACTGGAGAGGGAACAATTCACTGCAGCGAGAGAGATGCTCAGTTTGCATGTACAGGATACAAGGACAAGCACTTCTAGAGCACTTCATCTCTTCTCCAATCATGGTTCCAGCAGAGCTACACTACCACTAAGCATCCCTCAATGAAATACTGGTGAGCTGTTGGATGTAGCTCAGATGCACATTGAAGGAACACAGGCCAACCAATTTACTATTTCCTTTTCCACTACAATCCTGTATTTACCTAATCTAGAATGCCATAATGCCATCCCTAGCTGTTGTCAGGACCAGACACTTCAAAAAGATGCAATGAAGTTCTTCAGAGACACCCTTCACTAAAAAACAAACAAACAAAAAACAACAACAACAAAAAAACAAAAACAAAAAAAACACAAATTATTATTAATAATAATAAAAAGCCATCATGTCAGTTGTTATTGTCTATCTGCTATTTCACTTTTGTGTTCAAAGACTCCTGTTTGATCAGGACATGTTTTTGCTTTGCAACCGTACTCTTATCACAGCCCGTTTCCCTCTATGATTCAGAAGCTAGTTTTAACTAGAGATTCCTGCAGATACATATACAACTCTAGGTTTTGTTGTTCATTTACTTAATTTAACCTCAATTTGATGAATAATTGCTTATTTGGGTAGGAACTCTGGCACTTGAATCTTAAGATCCATCAGTGTTATTATTCACTGATCCAGTATCTGACAGAGTTAATAGAAGTCTTTTCACTAGAGACTTAGTAACATATTACAGTCTAGATAGCATCTCAGTTTCTCTCCATGCTGCTGAAAATACAGCTGAGCTTATTGATCTCAATACAGACGGGGATTAGTCAGTTTTGACTACCTATATCTGCTACAGTTCCTGCACTTTTACTAGTTCCCTTCCATGGGTTGCACAGGAGATGGGGTTTTGTTTTTAAATGTTTCTTCATGAGAAAGTTTCGGGATATTGAAATGAAAGCTTTTCTTCAGTGACATCCCTTGGATCCAAAGGGAATTCCTCATCAACAACAGGAGACAGAGACAGAGTGAATCAGCCATTACAAGCTGCACTTCTGCCCAGACCTTTTTCCTCCTGAGATTCCCCATTTCCTGGTACTGTAACTGGCCACAGTATGTGATGGCAAATGAGCCCAGCTAAGGGCTTGGCAGCACACAAGTGTGGGTGTTCAGGACATGCAGATAACAGTTCACTTAAACCCAGTGATACAAATATTAATTTTTATGATGTGCAGTGTTCAAATGATTTTATTATTATTATTATTCTATGGCAAAGAGACACTCATTAATTTAACCCGAATCTCCATTTTATGCCAAAAAGCAGTTGAGGGAGTATATTTACTCAGCTTGAGTGCAAAATTGATGACAGAGAGCCATGAATCACTCCTAGCATAAGCAGTAATTATAGCTGCTTAAGATATGGATAAATGAACCTCTGGGCACACCATTAGCCATTTCTCTAGGCAAATGTAGATAAACACTTAGGAGGTCTGCATCATGGCAAATCACTCAGGAAAGTGTTAGAGATTTTTTTCCTGACTGCACAGCACAAAGAAGAGAAACGGCAATGCAAAGAAGCTGAATTCCCCATTTTCAGTTCTCTACTGCGAGCAAAATAAAAGGCATACTGGGAACTTGTCCCAGTCCTGCTGGGGCACAGAGGAGCCAGCTCCCCCCAGCAAGCTCTGCAGTCACAGAAGGAAATGAGCCCCAGCGGCCCCTGGATGGTGCTGTTGTTTCACATCTGGGTTTGCTGCTGTGCGAGTGCAGATTCAGACCGAATCTGGAGAGTGCAGGTTCAGACTGCACTCTCACAGTTCTGGTGTGAAAAATATATATATATATATATATATATATATATATATATAAAATAGAAACGAATAGAACTTGAAAAGCATCAGAGCAGGAGAGCCTGGAAGATAGCAAGGAACAATCTGTTTTGGTGCTGAGATTTATGGATCAGCCAGCTCAGCACCTGAAATCTGTGATCTGAAATCACCTTGGGGATTTCATGCTGCTAGAAATAGGAATAGCTGGGTCACTAGGCAGGATGAGCTAACAGCTGAGAGTTGAAGACTTTAAGTGTGACACTGTGTTGTCAAAAAGTAGTTACCCAAATTAAAGATGAGGAACTTGCAAGGACATATTTCCTCACTTTCCTAGGACAGAAGCAGTAAGTGGAGCTGTGCAAGAAATGGAGTTCTCACTCTGGTTGAAGATGTAGAAGATTGAAACAAAACCCTCCACCAAAACTGAATTAGACAGAATGAACCAGACTTGGAGACATTTTCCTGCAAAAGAAAACAAAACCCAGCAAACAGAAAACAGATGTTTGGTAAACACAAGTGGTCAGTCCTCCTCTCACAGAAGTGACCACCTTGCTTCAAATATGGCCTAATTCAGGAAAATAGAAAATCAGGCTTATGCATTGTAAACTCTGTAATGGAGTAAAGCAACAGTTTCACTGGTGGAAAGTCAGGGAGTCAGCACATGCCCGACATTTTTGCAGAAGGGAGCCAATCTCCCTGAACTGTGCTAAGTCTGGCCAGGCACATGGAAATGCCTGTTTCCTTGCCAGAGGCAAATCTTGCAGGACACTGTTCCTGACCTGAGAATACTATAGAGGGAGAACAGCATCAATTTTGAAGCAGTCAAGTCACTGGGAGGGGAAAATGACTATAGCCTGACTGAAATTGATTTAAGTGAGAAATCAGATTCCTTGCCCAGTAAAATACATTAGTATTTTCAGGTAGCCCAACACTGAATAAGAAAAGAAAGCTGAGAAGTCAGGGAGGAACAGGCAGGATTGGAGTTCTGCTGGCTGTAATGCAGCACAGAGCACCTGCATTAGCAGTCACACACCAGCCATAAAATATAGAAGGAGCTGAAAGTACAGGAAAAGGAATGAGAAATAGATAAAACCTAAGCAAAATTGCCTTTAAATATTAAAGCTGTCACTTAGGGGGATATAGAATGCTAATCATAAAAGGTAACATGAACAGCAAGAGAGACTTCAAATTACAAAGATGTTAACATGGAGGAGCAGAACAATTGCTGGGAGACCTCTGGCAGGGAGCTCCAAAGGGATCACACTCCTTCCTGCCTTTACACTGCATCACACCAAAGGACAAGACAGTGCACCTGGAGAGAATGGGGAGCAAGGCCATGCAAGAAAAGCAGATGGTCCTAAAGCAGTGATGACCCCACAGCCCAGTGAACAATTAATCCACTTCAGTTTTGCCTACAAAAAAATGCTCAATGTAACCACACAGCCAAGGTAGAAGACATGGGCCCTATGTTCATGCTGGAGGTGTTCTCCTAGTAGTGCACCACAGCACCAGTCCTGTATTCCTCACAGCTTTGCACTCCCCGGAATGTTTCATTTTCCTGTAGAGGACCCAAAGTATCATCTGCCCCTGGGTTCTCTCCTTGGCTAAGTGTTCCCCAGGCAGGAGGCTGTGGACAGAGAGCCATGGCATGCAGGCTGGTACAGCAGCCTCTAAGCCTGCAACATCTTTGAAATTTAGCTAAGAGCAGCTGCTTAGCAGCAACCTTCAAATAAAGCTCTTTCCCCCATTCTTCACCCAAAAGGAAAAGGAAAGGGAGACAGGACAAAGATGACTTCAAACCCATCCCACTGCTTGGATAATATCTGTCAGCTCTACCTGGCCCCAGGTTTGTATCTCCTCATGGGACGGATGTTTTAATGCAAGTTATGTAATAATTTTTCTTGCTGCAAATAATCTATATTCAAACCCGTCTTTACAAAAAGGGAACAAAAAAGTTACAGATAAAAGACTTCTGCAGATGAAAGGTATCTTGTATAGGCACAGAGAAGCAGACCAAAGGGAGATTGCTATGCCACATGCCCTGCAGTGCCACTGTCAGCTCCGATGGCAGCTCTCTACCCAGAGATGTCAGAGTCCCTCTACAAACAAAGTCCCTTTCTCCTCTCTCCCATGTTCAACCAGTCTTGCCAAGCTGGTAGAAAACTGTGAAACAGGAAATAAGAGATGAGTTACATTCATTTCATGCAAGAGACAACATATCCAACAAAGGTGGCCAAGCTCATGCTCCACTAGCTAGTGAATATGGGTTATTTATTGTCTAGTCTGCAGCATCTCAGGATAGACCTGTCCCCTCAGTTTCACACCATAGGGCTTCTCCAAAACAGGGCCTTTGCCTAGGCTCCTTGGAGGGTTCCACCTCCTGGGCAGGCTCCCCGTCTGGGGCACGTACTTTGGTCAAAGGAACCTGGGAGGCTGGTTAGGTACCCATGGGGTGAGGGATTCCTGAGTTAAAGAACCAGCATTTTAGCCCCAACCCAGGATGCGCAGCCAGAAACAACATTCTGCATTGGTAGCTTGGTGAGGAGGTATGTCCAACACAGGGCAATTTCTTTTGGCAGAACCACAAAGTCTTTTCTGTGTCTGCTCTGTATTAAAGGCTATGTACCCGCCACACAGTAACAGCTGAATTTCCGAACCCCAAGGGCTGCTGGAAGAGTAAACACTGTTTTGAAAGCACCATGCTGTGCAGGTGCCAGGCAATGCTACTTGTTGGGACTGAAGGATTGTTTTGTGCAAAACAGATTGTTGGGCTCCACTACTCCAGTGGGAGAAGTAAGCTTTGACTCTGGAGCTTCTGGGTTTAGTTTGAGTTCAGAGAACATGCCTGTTCCTGGCTCCTCATTACCAAAATTCAGAAAACTTTTTTTTTTTTCTTCCAGAGCTATAACATGACAGAGACTGGGACAGTCTTTGATCAAGTGTCTCTGCTATCTCCATGTGACAATTACAGATGGTCAGATATTGTTCATTTGATTTTCCACTTTTCCCCTGGAAGACGCTACCTTTGAACTCCAACCCCACTGATATTTTCCACTTTTCATTACAAAATGCCACGCTTACAAGCAGAATGAAATTTCCTAATTTTGTGAAAAAATCAGCTTTTCAGTGCAAAATATTTAGCTAAAAAAAAAATGTCATGCAGTGCAGCCTGGTTTCCTCTGCTGTGTGGTCCTTTGAGCTTTTATCAAACAGCAGAGAGCTTGATGAGCGACATGACTGATACTCTCTCCCCTGTGCTCTGCACCAATGAGGGGTTAGATTGTCCATTCACACAGGAAATAAGTGCAGTGGTTCTTCCCCCAGCTGCAGCATGTACAATGTCTTTGCCACCTACTCAACCACTTATGTCCACAGTTGCAAAAACATCATTGTCTTTATGCCCCTGTTCTGCAGCCATATTCACCTGGAATTGCTCAATTTGTTGCAAAGGTGGCAGATAGGAGAGAGCAGAAGTGAAGGCAGAAAAAAAAAAAAAAAACAGACAGACAATGCAGCCCTGCCCGTACATCTCCATCCTGCTGCTGCTGAACAGCCACAGTTGTTGCACTTATACTCCAGGGTCCCCAGAGCACCACCAGTTGAGCTCTCAGCCTCATCAGTTACTGCAGCCCTCCTGTGATTAGTGTCTGTGTGTCAGATGCTAATCAGTTGTCAGCAGTTATGCACAGCAAGAGAGAGAGAAAGATAGGTCCATGCTGCTGAGCTTATTACATTCTTAGATCACAGCTGATTAACTTAGCGTGGGGGTCTTAATTCGGGTATAATGAATAATTTACATGAGATTGAAAGGAGAGAATTAAGACCCGGACTGCTCATAATTTTTTCAAATAACCAGCTCTGGGGTTCCTTAGTTCATTGCTGCTCCTGCATGTTCAGCAGCTGATGAGAGGAAAGTCATCTGGGTGCATTTGTCATTCCTCACTTTCTCCATCCACCCACCCACTTACCTCAGCCTTCTCAAGAGGCCAGCAGCCCTGCTCTCGTAACAGGGAGGCAGCTGAAGGGACCCCTCCAGGCTGAGCCCAGCCCAGGAGAGGCTCTAAAAACATCTTCGAGAGCTATGCAAGAAATAGGCGCTATCTTGCTCTTCTGTGGCATTTTCACAGAGAACTGCATAACAGGGATCACATGGATTCAGAGGAATGAGCCTGCTGGCACAGCCAAGGACAAACATGTCCTATTTACCTGTCTCTGTCCTCTTCTCCCAGGCAGCTGCTTCACAGGTTTGGGCTGTATTTTCCTGGCTTTCTGCTCCATTGCCCTTCTGCCCAGATTTATTAGGAAATTTGCATGGCAGATGTTGCAGGGATCTGGCTCCACCAGATCCAACTGATAACTTGGTAACATTGGTTATCTACCAATGCCATTTTGTTAGGTTTAACAAAATGGTCTGCTATGGGGAAGTGTTACAACCATAGTAAAGCAAGGAGATTCACCTTGCCTGACTTGATCTGAGAGACAAAAGCACTGCAGGTATTTACAGTCAGCAAGTCTAATCTCAGAGTCAGTGGAGGGAGACAAGACAGAAAATTTGCTTAATTCAGACATTTTGGTATGAAGTAAAACTTGCCAGCACCAGGGATCTAGGAGGTGCATCTTCTTAGTTCCTACTAACAGAGTGACGTAAAAGTTTTGTGAATACAAAAAAAAAAAAAAAAAAAAAAAAAAAGGAAACGTGGGCTGAAGTGATGTGTCTCATTTGGTGTCTGAATCCTCTCCTATGTAGTTCAACCCCAGCACTGTGACCTCAATGCACTCAGTGCTGTTTGGCTCCCATTTCTCTCTGGCTCACACTGAGGAAGGATGGGATGTATCTGAAGTATCTCAGTGAGAGTTGGTGTCTGCCAGCTCAGTGTAAATCAGTTCTCATCAACTTCGCCTGCAGATGAAACAGCCTGCCAGCACAACAGGGGATGCTCCAACTGGAGATTGTGCTGGTTAAACAAAAAAATCTCATTCAAACATGAACACCAAGGAGAGTGCCTCTCATCAAGCACCTGCAGATTCATTCCCTGTCTCTTGCTGCAGTGTATAAAGAGAAGAGGAGGAAGGTAAAGCTGAGCATACTCCCAATGGAGATGTTGATGTTCCATGACATGCCTGGCAGTGCACACGAGGGATTGCTGATGTGGGTAAACCAGTGCCTCGAAAGGAATGTGCTGGATTATGAAGCCTAAAGGGCAAGGAGAAACTGCAGAGGCAGTGCTGTATGGGTATGCAGTGCTTCAGGTATTACAGATTGCAGACACAGTCCTGTGACACTCTGGTTCCCAGTTTGCCCTGGCATTCACAGCTACTTGTCCCTGAATCTCCAGGTGCCTTAAACTCCAGTCCTCTAGTCTCTGACATCTTACCAGGCAGGTTTCCTGCATCTGCTTTCCTTTTGTCTATTTGGAAATGAGCTGTAGGGGAGCACAGAGGTGCAGCAGCTGGTAGCAATGTACAGCAGCTGAGGATCTGACCCTCAATCTAGGGAACAGTCTGTACAGCTCAGCTTTTTCCCTCTGATTTGATATGGGATGGAAATCCCTGTGCTGGCTAAGGACTAAACTTAAGGATTGAAAAGGCCTTCATGCTCCAAAAGGTATTGCTCATTAGGAGTTTATCTTGTGCCAGGAGGAATTCTTAAATAAATAAATAAAAATACCTTGAGTGTGCTTAAAGCACACTCTAAGCATAGCAAAGAGAAAGAAGAATACAAGCATTATCAGAAGCCGAAATTACCTGTCCAAGAAGATTTTAATCGCCTCAGAGTGTCTCTAAAGCCCTAGCTCTGAGACCTCTTGTGTGTTTATTATGCTTATTTTCTGACTACAAACCACAGAGAGATACAGACAAAATGAATTAATTCCCCTTCCCAGTGGAAACAGAGCTGGGAAGTCAAACTCTTCCTCTAGCTCAGCTTCTTTGAATTCCTTGGGGAATATGTTTGCTGCATGCCAGCAGGGAACTGGTGCTATTGCCATCACCTGTCTGGTAATTCAGATGACCATTGCATCTTGACTCTAACATCATTTAACTAGCTAAATATAAATTAAAATCCTTAACTGCTTCTCTAAATTCTGCCTTGGGAGAACTGCATGCTTATATCCCACTTTTATCCACAACCACGACCCTCCAAAAAGCCACAGTGAGAGATCTGGTGACTACTGCCCAGCCCCTCCTAGCAAGCACCAAACCCTGCACCTGTGTCAGCTACAAACAGGACTTGAATTTGTCAAAGAACTTTTAAAAGATTTTACAGAATCTCTTGTGCTCTCTTCCCAAGAGTTTGCAAGGACTGACTGAGGTCTGGAGTAAGGAGGTTTGGCTTCAACACTGAACCAAACTTTCAACCCAATTCTGAGGATAGGGCAGCACCAGCATACGATGCTCAGGGAGGCTGTGGAATCAATACCGCTAGAGTTTAACGATATAGCCATGTTTTGGGTAGAGATAATGCACATTTAGAGAAAAATAGATTAAATGACCTTGAGACCTCTTCCATCTTCTTTCAAATATTAAATGAATGAAAACAACCACCTTACTGTCTGAATTTAATTCATGGGTATAAACCTGCTTTGGACCTACCAGAGACAGAATCTGATGGAAAGTTTGAAAAATGTCACTACTTCTAGGTTTTCCTAAAATGCGGATACCACAGCACCTCATAGCTTTATGACAGATACCAGCATGGCTTGGTGAGGATCTGTGACCATAAACAGTAGGTTTCACCCTAACCAAAGCCACCAGATGCTAACAAGATGCAGAGAAGGGGTATGAACTGCCAGCACAGAGAACACATGCTCCGTTTTTTCCATCAGATTCTGGCTTATCACAGCCTCAGTGTACAGTACAGGATAACTGTAAGAACAGTGAGCAGGCTCTCAGATACAAAAGCACTTAATGTTTCTAATAATTTACCATTGTAAATAATGTAATAATAATAAATAAATAGTTAATTACCCAGAGCTTTTTAAAATCACTTTTCTTAAGATGAGATATGACATTTTATACATACAGGAATGCATCATTTTAAATGCTTAGTAAAAGCCCATTTCAAGCTACTTGTAAAATGGAGTGCATAATATGTATTTCTATAAACATTTTGCCATTCTTCACTCATTCATACACTCAAATTGCTGTCGTATCAAAGTCACTAAAATTAATATCAAAATAAAACACAACTTTGCATTATTATTATCATAATTGCTCCACTATACAAAAACTAGACCCTCTTAGTATGAATGGCTGTTTCAAAAATAGACGGAAATAAGTAACAAAAGTAGTCTCTAGTAGAGAGATCAATGTATGTTTACAACTGCTGACAGCCTGCACTAAACCAAACTGGAAGCCAGCTGCCCGTCTCTGCAGAAAGACATTAAGGGCAAAACCAATTTGCCATTCTAATGATGAGAAAATTTGCCAAGTAATCCAGTTCAGTGCATCACTACTCCTAGCATTAGAAAGACCTCACTAGTGTCTCAGCTGAATCTTGATGCAATTTCATTTCATGACTATTTATCCTATGTACCAGGAGCCTGGAAAAGAGACTTTTTCATAGAAGACCACATGAAGACTATAAAAATATTTTTAGACTGGTTAGGCCAGAATATATACCTAAAACTATATATAAGGAACATGAAACAAGGAAGGTAATTTATGCAAGAAGCTGTTTGAAGCTGAACTTTTGACACAGAACAGTTTGATCTCCGTTAACTGCAGGACACACAATCAGGTGGCTTGAAAGCGGTAAAGCTGGTGCCCAGCTTTGGTACTGAAGTTGATATATTACTTGCTAACCTGGCATTTCTGCAGCTGTAATCAGCAGTCAGATTGCATTAGTCTCTGCTCCGAGATGCTGTTCCTCTGATGGACAGTTTCTCTTGATATGGGGTCTCTCTCAGAGGTGAAGGAAGACTCTTGCCTCCTTATAACTAACCCCACAGTGCTTGGTTTGGGTACAGCCCCAGCACCTGCCCCAGCTCTTGCCACTGCTTACAAACACGGGGAGTTCACCCTCTTTCTTGACATTGGGCTCGCTCACAACTGCTGGGCCACAGGTATGCACATTATTCCCATTGCAGTATTCCTCTTTGCTGTATTCTTGTTTAAGATTTCCCTTCCCTTCCCTTCCCTTCCCTTCCCTTCCCTTCCCTTCCCTTCCCTTCCCTTCCCTTCCCTTCCCTTCCCTTCCCTTCCCTTCCCTTCCCTTCCCTTCCCTTCCCTTCCCTTCCCTTCCCTTCCCTTCCCTTCCCTTCCCTTCCCTTCCCTTCCCTTCCCTTCCCTTCCCTTCCCTTCCCTTCCCTTCCCTTCCCTTCCCTTCCCTTCCCTTCCCTTCCCTTCCCTTCTTTTTATTTTATTTATTTATTCTTCAGCTTGTACCTCTGAAATGGGTGATTCTTTGGGGGTTCCTTGAACTCCTCTCAATTTGGAAATGCATCTTTGGTGGTGGGGAGAACCCCTCTTAATCAATTTTTCACATACCTGAAGGGCTGCCATATGTCTCTCCTGAGCTTTTCTAATCACAGAGTAACCATAACCCTTTCCATCCTCGCTTCTCAGCTGAAGTTTCTAGATAGCTGATCATTCCCTCTGCTCACTTTGGACTTGTCCCCAGCTGGTCCATGCTGTTTCAGAAGAGCCCAGCGAAGAGAAGCATTGCATCACAGTCTGGCAGATAGGAATCCTGCTCAGACATCCCAAAACAACCTCACCAACCTGTTTCCCTTGTGTTCCACTGTAACCATAAGACCCATTTCCCAAATATTGGCTCTACACTCACCCTTCCTCTGTATTTGTGCACCTGATGAGTGCTGGCTATTTTGCTTAGCAGTAGGTTGCTGTAAATTTGTATTCTGATGAAAACTTTCCCCAGCAAACTATTTGTCAAGATCATACACAGTGTTCCTCACAGCTTTCTGAAAACATAATAAATGCATCAGGTATGGCATGGTTCAAATGGTTAATGGAAGTACTGAGCAGAACTCGACACAGGACAATTCCTAATGAAACTTGACTCATTTAATTCTTCCAGCCTCCTCTGGCCCACCCTATTATAGCTTTATGTAGACAAGATTTCTACAACATGCTTATGAAAATGTCATATTTCTTGCACTTAAGTACCTTGCCTCCCACGCCATATGCTTTTCTACTATCTAAAAGGCCTTTCTCTGTTTTTGAAGTAAATTCAATTTATTTGACATGACTTATGCTTTACTAATCCTGGTTGGCTGCAACTCATCTCCTTGCTATCTTTCATATGCTCAACAAACGGGGCTATTTATTCAGTATTTTCCAGATATTGAGGTCAAGTTGAAATGCATGTTTCCTCTTTGAAAACAAAAGTCTTTTAAAAGAAAGGTACCTTAGGTTCAGCTAATTTCTCCCCACAGCTCATTTCTGCTCCCTTTTCCCCACTGAATTTTGTGCTCTAGCCCTTCACAAAATGCAATTTACCCCTATAAACTGGATCAATGAACAGGGTGTGGCTTTGTCCTGGTTTCAGTTAGGACAGAGTTAATTTTCCTCCTAGTAGCTGGTGTGGTGCTATGTTTTGGCTTAGGATGAGAAGAGTGCTGATAACATGCTGATGTTTTAATTGCTGCAGAGCAGTGCTTACACCAAGCTGTGAGGAATGTTTTAACAATTCCAATTCGTGTCCATAAATTCGTGTCCATAAAGAACAATTCTGTTTGAATCCTGTCTGCCTCTGGGCCCTGCACTGGCAGTTTAATTCTTGAACCACAGATGCAGTGTGCCCCAGTCTCCCCCTCATTCCAGTCAATTTATCACGTCTTCAGAAAACACTCCTTAAATTTATGAACCTGTTTGCTTTTGTTATTCCGGACTTCTATTTCTAACAGTTACGGCCTTTTTTCCTGTCTTCTTCGAGATTAACTTAACACTGCTATAGATGTGTCTGTGAATGGCTGGGGAAGAATGTTTTAATTACTCGTGAAGCGTCCAATAAGAAAGCTGTTTGTGTTTGATGTCTGGGAGTTTTAGAACAACTGATAACAACTAGTGACTGTTATGAGATACTATGTGGATCCTTGGTATCTGGCCAGGGGGGCCAAGAGATTAAGAGGAAGAAAAAAGAAGCTGAAGGACGGTTGGGAGACAAGACCTGTGGAGAGTGTACAGAGAGTGTTCCATAAACTTGGAATAGTGCCGAGTAAGTACAAAGGGTGAGAGGAAGACTACGAGCCTTCAGCATGAAAGACCCCTAGAGACCCCCAGAGGAGACTGATGCGCATGCTCCAGTAGGAGGAACTGGACCCCGGAAGCTAATTATAATAATCTATTTTTTTAGAAGTAGTAATGAATATGTATTAGTCTAGGTGCATAAAAATCAGCTGCTTGATGTAACTGGTGTGCGTCCTGGTGGAGCAGAGACTCCCGGTGCACCCAGCGCTGTTTGCTTACCTCTATTCCTTTATATTCTTTTAATAAATCCTATTTTTTATTTAATCCTAATTTGAATCCTGAGCCATTTATAACAATTTGGGGGCTCGTCCGGGATGGTTATAGTTCCTGAATTCTGATTTAATCTAGGAGAGGTGCCCCACCATTTGGTGGCTCCTGTTTGAGTCAGATCGGGACTAATGCCATCCTGAACCTGAATAAAGGTAAGCAAAGAATTTGATTTTTTTTGTGCTCCCTTGTTGCCGGCTGTTTTTTGCCCGTAATTCTGCGCGCGAAGTTCCGGACGAAGACGACAGAGTCGTTTGGATACCGTTCGGTTGGATTCCGGTGCCCGGAATCGAACCGGATGAAGACGACAGTCGTTTGGATACCGTCTGGTTCGATCCCAGACGAAGACAGCAGAGACGCTGGTGGATACCGTCCGATTGGAGTCTGGACGAAGACAACTGATTCGTAAGATACCGTCCGGTTGGGTAAGGGTACGGTTGCCAGTTTTTGTGTGAGAGTGTAACTGAGACTTCTAAAGTCAGCGTGGAGGTCTTTTTGTTTTCTCACTGGTTCTAATCTCCTGTCAGGAGGGGCTGGGCTGGTGAGAAGAGGGATACGTGGGTGGGTGATAGGTCCTAAACCCCCTGCAAGACACTCTCACCGGGCAGCCAAGGGCTGTGGGAATTGCCACTAGTAAAATTCCTGGATGGGTCAGATAAAATCAAAGACCAAGGACCAGAAAGGGAGCAAATTACCAGATATATGACTAAAAAGTCCATTATGAATAATTATTAGAAATTGTAACAATAGGGGCCCCAGGAAATTAAAGAGTAAATTGAAAATGATCCAGTATTATATGATAGAATGACCAAAAGAACCCTTAAGACCCCCTGTATTTTGATCCACGGAGGACGGGGTCTGTCAGGCTTTGAACATTAATACTAGAATACCCGTGGATCCAGAAAAGAGCAAGCTGAAACATTGGAATTAGAAATTAGAGAGCAATTGATTAAGAATGAATATGTGCTACATTTGTGCCTGTGCTGCACTTATACCACCAGATAACAGGAGCCTCTCGGGCCCTGAGAATCAGATAAAAAACAACCTCATGGTTCAGACTTTAATCAAGGGGTCTAAAATAAGGAGGACTGTTCATAAAGGGACAGGTTATGTATATGTATAGGAATGTTTATGTATATGTAACTTTTTACTAAAGCAATTTGTCACGTTAGGCCTGCACAACTTTGGGGGGACTACCCGCCCCGTGCTGCATGGAACTGAGTAAACATACCTGCTTTACAATCTTACTGACTGTGGAGTCAGCTTTCTGTGAGTCATTTTGGTGAGCCAGGCAGGAGACACTCTGCTCGGCTGCGGGATCGGCTGCAGCGTGGACGCCCCTAGGTGCACCCTGAGTGTTTTTGCTCGGAGGGGACTCCACTCTCAGCTGCTCACCGCAGGAGCAAAGATCTCCTGAAACTGCAGACAAACGGTATGTTTTCGGCTGCTGGAGGGATACTAACTGGAGTGTTAATAATTGTATGTGTTTTTATGTATGTATTTTGTGTTGGAAGTATTTGTGTAAATGTAAGGGTTTGAAACAAAGTGTTACAAGTCACTTCATGAAGAACACAGTCAGAGACAATACTTATTTGGTTGGTTATCATTCTAAATTATATTCCTGTGGTATGAATGAGATGTGTTGGAGGCCTCCGTGTGCGAGTGTGCTGTGTGAGTGAGACGCAGCGTTGCTGCAAAGCGAGTACAGAGTTCCGATCCGTTGTTCCTTACTCTCTGCAAGGGAGTGGGCAGAGACGAACGAAGTGCTTGACAGACTGAAAAGAAGTGCTGTTTTATCCAAGTTTTGAGTGGTGGTGCCTAATATATGGGCCCGGTGTATCTTGTGTATCTTGTGTATCCTATTTTTGCTCTTAAATGTTTTGACTGTGACAAGAAAAAGGCAGGAGCATGATATGACATGCTTCCTGCAACATATGAGGCCTGCACAGGCCGAGACCTGGACTCACTGAGACCCAGACTCGCTGAGACCTGAACAGGCCGAGAGACCTGAGCGGCGCCGAGAGACCGGAGCGGCGCTGGGAGGCCCGAGACACTACGGAGGGACTACCGCTGGACGGAGAGAGCCCTGAGAGATGCTGCAGAGCCACGGACGGCTCTGAGAGACACAGAATAGACCTGACAGAAGCTGCAAAACGCGGGGAAATTGAAGTAATTGCGGAACATCCGAGATCGAGTTGCTACGGGAGACCAGAGGCGTCAGTGGACACCGGTAGCTGACCCTCAGCGTGTGGCGAGTCCGCACATAGCAGAGGGGCGGACATCAGGACCCTGCAGCCTGTCTGACATAACCATGGAGGCAGCGGCTGTGCTGCTTCACTCTGGCATTCTTTTTATAAAAGGTTTATCTTGCAATGCAAAAAAAAGACTATTAGTCCCCAGATCGGTGTTATAACTATTGCTAATGATGATTTAGCTCTATTGCAGGGCAGGAGTGCAGAGACGCAGATTACACTGCCAAACGACCACCGGCAGGCTCTTTCACAAACCTAAGGTTGCAGCTGGCACTGCCTGCAGCCGTATAGCAGACATTACACTCTCTTTCCTAATTAGTAATCATGTGTCTTATCCATTTGTGGTGAATGGCCAGTGACAAAAAGAAAAGGGGGGAGACAAAGACAGAAACGGTACAAGGAGGATGCCACTGACACTAACAGCATGGGTAATAGGAGTAGTATAAGTGACACAGGTGACGGTGCAGGGCGCTCTGCCTGTTGCTCGCCTTCGCCTGACTGTGCACTGCTGCCAACGGTGCTAGAGTAAAATGTGAAGACTGCTCAGATGGCAGTGATGAGAGTGCTTGTGTGAAGAAGATGTGTACTGAATCTGACTTTGTGTGCATAGATATCAATAAAGTGTGTAACCAGCAGAGAGACTGCAAGGACTGGGGTGATGCCCCTGAAGGAATGCAACAAAAATGAATGTGACTGTCCAGCTGGGAAACTGTGGAGATGGCGATGAATGCCAAAACCCTGGTATCTGTAGTCAAATCTGTATCAACCTGAAAGGCTATCAGATGAATCCTGCTACGGGAACCTGAAAAGGGCCATACGGCAAAGCAAATTAGATAACTGTTATTTAACTTGTCAGAAGATAAAAAAGAAAGTGTTTCAACAAGCAGCCATGGGAGGGAAGAATCACTGAACCCTCGGTGTGAGGGACTGTACCTTGTTTTACTGACTACTGAAACAGCTGTGAGAACCGCAGAAAGGGACCCATGCATCCAGAATAAAAGGACCAGTAACTACTGAAACTTGGAGGGTTGAGTCCGCTCCTGGGAAACTGAAACTCAAGCTAAGGAAGAACTAATATTCTGGCAACGAGGCTCTGCATGAATTAAGGATGCCAAATAAAGGGGACAAGCCTGAAGGGAGGAAAGGGAGAAGGCAAGACCAGGGCAGGACCCTCCACTGCGGTGTGTATGGTCTACCGAGGGAAGCAACCCCTATGGGTATTGACTGCCGAGTGAGAGGGCCTCGACTGGACTTCTCCCACACTAAGGTCAGGTTGTCCTGAGAAAATAACATAAGACCCTTTTTTTTAACCTATATAAAATTGTGATTCGTTTTCCAGGAGCTGGATCACCCTGACAGGCCGAACGGTAACACAAGCCTGAATCAACCCTGAAGGTGTTTGCCTATTATGATCCAGATACGTGGGCAGAAGACAGATCGTGGGACTATAGGACCCCAGTATATATACTTAATAGAATAATTAGGTTATTAGCTGTAATAGAAATAGTTATAAATGATGAGAACTGCTTTGTATCAAAATAGCCTAACTTTGGATTATTTACTAGCACAAGAAGGAGAAGTCTGTGGAAAATTTAGCTTTAGTAATTGCTGTTTAAAGATTGATAAAAAGGGTGTTTCTTCCTAGTAGCTGATAGAATGTTATGTTCCGGTTTAGGATGAGAAGAATGTTAATAATATGCTGATGTTTTAATTGTTTTGAATTGTTACAGAGCAGTGCTTCCACCAAGCCAAGGACCAAGCCAAATTCAGCTTCTCACTGTCCTGCTAGCAGGCAGGCTGGGAGGAGGGCCGGACTGCTTGGGGTTAGGTTGGGCATCGGACAGCAGGTGGTGAGCAATTGCATTGTGCATCACTTGTTTCGTACACATTATTACTAGTAGTACTATTATAATCATTATTGTTATTATTATTATTGTTATTATCTTCTTGTTTTTATCTCAACTCACAGGCTTCACTTTCCCATTTCTCTCTCCCATCCCAGAGAAGGAGAGGGGGGAGGTGAGCGAGCAAACACAAACCTGAAAGGATATGGAATGGGATTTATTTTCATTTATTTTCATTTATTTTTATTTTCATGGCTGCCTGGTGGACCATGGGTTAAAAGAGTGTTATTTTTATTGTTATGTGGTGTAAAGATGTTATTGTCTATACCTTGTATGATACCTTGTCTTACATTATTAATACACCGGGCGATAAATAGTACATTGGTAATAACTTCGTTAAAAAAGGAAGGGAATATGTCAATTATGATGCTTAAGAACTGGACCCCGGAAGCTAATTATAATAATCTATTTTTTTAGAAGTAGTAATGAATATGTATTAGTCTAGGTGCATAAAAATCAGCTGCTTGATGTAACTGGTGTGCGTCCTGGTGGAGCAGAGACTCCCGGTGCACCCAGCGCTGTTTGCTTACCTCTATTCCTTTATATTCTTTTAATAAATCCTATTTTTTATTTAATCCTAATTTGAATCCTGAGCCATTTATAACAAAGCCAAGGACATTTCAGCTTCTCACTGTCCTGCCAACGGGCAGGCTGGGGGTGCAGCAAGAGCTGGGAGGGGACAGACCCAGAACAGCTGACCCAAACTGGCCAAAGGGGTATTCCATACCATCTGACATCATGTTAAACAATATATGGGGTGGCTAGCTGGGGGAAGGGTTGCCGGACTGCTTGGGGTTAGGCTGGGAATTGGTCAGTGGGTGGTGAGCAATTGCATCGTGCATTACTTTGTTTTGTACATATTATTAGTAGTAGTACTATTATCATCATTATTGTTATTATTATTATTATTGTTATTATAATTTTTCTATCTTAATAAACTGTCTTTATCTCAACTCACAGGCTTCACTTTCCCGTTTCTCTCCCCCATCCCAGAGGGTGAGGGTGAAGGGTGAGCAAACCGCTGTGTGGTGTTTAGCTGCTGGCTGGGTTAAACCACAACAGGCTTCAATAAGAATCTGTCAGAATTTCAGTGCTAACCAGTGGATTAGGACAGCTGAACAAAGAAAGAACCTCAGTGGAGAAGTACAGATACTGAGCCAGGCTGGGGGACTCTTAACCTGGTTTTCTCCATGCAGCAAAAGTCAAGCTGTATGGGTCCTTTTGAGTTCTCTGGCCTGTTTTAATCCCCAAGGAATTAAATCTCTCCTCCTCAGACTGTGATGAATTCCTTTAGGAGCAGTTGGTTTGACCTAAATTGTTACTCCTCTGATCTCTCCTTGCTGTTGGCTTTGCTGCAGCATGAGTGACACCAACCCCTTTCACACAGACTGTATTTTAGTAAGGGCCTCCAACATCTGGGGGTTCATCTGGGGAAGATTTTTCATCTTCATTAGGCAGCAGAACAGCACTTGCCATGGCCTCTCATAGTATTCACTGTACAATTTGATTTAACCTGGGATTTCTTTCATCTCCTTTATCTCATTTAATGCCACCTCTTCTGACTGCGGCCCTCCACACACTGACTACCCTTAGCATCCAGCTTTTCTGATCTAACCTACCTTCTGTTTTCTGCACACACAATAAGGAAATAAAAATTCAATAGAAAGCTTGTATTTTGTCAAGTTGACTCTAATTGAATTTTCTATTCTTCTTCTAAATTGAGACGATTCGTGCTCACAGTCCTGCTAAAAAATTTAAAATTCCTACTCCTCTCCTTAGTTTCTTTCCCTTTCTATCTGCCTTCTGTAAGATCTCATCTACTGGTTCCACATTATTAAAAGCTGTCACCATTCCACTGTTACTCCTTCTTCCCATTACAAGAAACGTGGTCATTCTCACCCCAAGCTGTCCTCTGTCTTCACCATCACCAGTTCCTTCATCTGTCAGTGAGAATCCAGATTTCTCTTGGGTTGCTTCTGCCTTTCTGTCCCTGAAAGTATTTTCATTGCTATGTTCCAGGAACCTGGTCTTGCAGCAGTTTTCTGCTCTCTTCCTTTCCTGTTTATGTAGCTAAAATCTCATTTCTGTCCTCCTTATCCATCCTCTCTTTCCACTAGGGGAAAGTAAGAGGGGGAATCAGAAGGCAAGAATGGCCTGTGTGGCCTTTAGGGCAGTGACATTAATTGAGTATTTCTGTGCACCAGATTGAAGACTGCTCATGGAGAGTGGCAGCGACCTCCAATGTGTGATCAGCCTGCCACAGTGCCGTGCTTTATTGGTATGGTTCACAGAAAAGTGAGTGCACATTCATTTTTCAAGCTAACCCAAATATTTCAAATAAGTGCTGCTTCCATTCTCTATTCAATATTTTTCTTTTGTGGTTTAAGTAAACACTTCCAAAAAAAGAAAAGTAGCAGCAACAACAAGAAAACCAGGAAAAAAAAAAACAGAAAACAAATGATCAGGTAAGACAAATACAACTGGATAAGACATAAGGGTCCTAAATTACAATCAGGGGAGTGAAGGGAACAATGAAAAGCTCTGGCTTCTTCCCCATGGCACATGGGCTCTGTGCATGCTGCCCAAGGGCTTGTCTACAGCACCCAAATGACTGCAGTGAATGGGACCGAGCTACAGGGGCTACCAGCACAGTCCTGGAAGCTCTTTTCCATGTGGGGAGCCATGCTCAGGTGTCTTGTCTGCAAACTGAGTCCCCACCCTTGCATAACCTTTGCCTTTCCCTACCTGAGAATCTCTTATGGGACTGGCAGGTAACCATGAGGATGGCTGGGGAAGCACTGACCAGTCACAAAATGACATTTCTGTTCACAAATAGTCTTCAGGTTTTTGTACATGCATTAACTGTTATCATCCAGCTATGAGTTTAAATATGCTACAGCATACTGCACTCCAATATATCAACATAATATATAATCTAATCTTTTAATTAAACTACCCAGGAAGAAGCTCTTAATGGGGTTGTTTCATCCCAGGCAAAAGATTTATTCCCATTTTTGACTCTTACATCAGGCTTAGTTAAAAACATACCCAGTTCCAGAACTATTTTGGAACTTACAACACGTATAAAGTCAGAACTGAAATATATGCTCCTTGCGTTCTTATCTGAAGGAAAATGGATAAGGAAGACATTGAAATGCTTATGTATGAGAAAATTACATTTCTCAGAAATGAGGTGTTGAAAAAATGCATGATTTATGTCAACTTTTTAACTGGAAATTTATTTTTTTTTAGGTTATAAAGACTGCCTTTTCAACACTTTGGGTCAAATATTTTTTATCAGATTTTTCTTATTTTCAGAAGAAACATAGACTTGACTCCCTTGAACGATTTGGTTTACATTCCTTAGGAAATTCTGACCTTTAGGATAATTTGATTGCAGTTTTTTACTTGAAATTAAGATTTAGAAGTTTTAAATAATGAACTTTTTGAAACAGGCAAACATCAGTGTATTCCTTGATAAAGTGAAGTGTTTTCATTTTGTTGAAATAACATATTATTAAAACTGATAGCTTGAGTTTCCCAGACCGAAAACTTATGATCAAAACATGCCAAGTCAGTCATATCTATATTTCCAGGCTCTGAAAAAAACACTGCAACACAGCTTGTTGTGTCATAAAATATATTCAATGTTAGTGATTTGCAAGGTCTTATAAAGCAAATAAAATTTTTCATTCTATAAAATGAAGTCATAAAGTTATTTAAATTTACTTCCTAAGCCAAAGAATTTACCTGAAGAGGGAAATACCCACATTGAAGGATATTTTTATATTTGTGTGAATCATTCCCAGGCAAATTAGCATTGTTTTATATATATTCTCACAGACAAGGAAAGGTTGAAGCAGCCATACGATAAATCTTCTTCCTTAAGTAACAGGGAGGGAGGGGATGTTGTCCTACAGAAGCGCTCTTAATATCTATTTGCACACAGCAGCATTCAGACAACCTCCAGGTGTAATTGGAGCAGCCAGCGGGCAAAAAAAGGGTCAGGTAAAGATAATATTCTTCAAGAGATAACATGACACTAGGTGAGTTCCTTTAAGGCATCCTTCACTGAAAGGGATGAGAGGAATTCTTGATGAGGACCTGGAAGAGGCTGCAGTTAGGTTATACCCAAAGTTCATCGTACTTATATTTCCTCTGCAACTTATTAACGGAGAATACAATCCTTAATTCTGCTAGAGAAGATTTATTGTTTAATTTTCTTTTCAAATAGATTCCAAACTTCAGTGTACTTGGTCTTCAGGACTGACAAACTGCTTTACTCACAAGCACTTGGTTTAGGATGTGCTTGTCACTGAATTTCAAATCTCAAGTCTTGGGATGAAATTTCTGAATCAACAGCCAGTAGTGAGATAACTAACAGCTCTAGCTAAGTGCATGTTATCAGAGAAACATTTGTTTGTGGTGGTTTTACCTTGTTAGGCTGCTGAACTCCACCACAACTGCTCTCTCACTCCCCCTCCTTGGAAGAGGAGGGGAAGAAGAAAAGGAAAAGAACAACTCACAAGTTGAGATAAGGATAATTTAATTAAAGGAAAAAAGCAATTATTTAGGAAAATTTATTATTAATTAGACAATTTAACTGAAGGGAAAAAAGGGAAAGTGGAAAAGGGGGAAAAAAACAACAAGCAAAGGTTGTGTGGAAGCGCAGAGGAAAGGAATTACTCTCTACTTCCCACAAATGAGCGATGATTGACCACGTCCTTGAAGCAGGGCCTCAATGCACATAGCCGTTGTTCAGGAGCACAGATGTTTTTACAACAAGAGCCTACCCCTCCCCTCTTCTTCCTTTTTCCACCTTTTATTGCCAAGTGTGACATGATATGGAATATCCCTTTGGTCAGTTTAGGTCAACTGCCCTGGTGATGTCCCCTCCCCATCACTTGTCCACCGCCAGCTCTGGGGGGTTGGAGGGAGTCCTGATGCTGTGCCAGTATTGCTCAGCATCAGACACAACACTGGGGTCACACCAGCGCTGTTCTAGCTACAAGTGCAGAGCACAGCACTGTATGGGCTGCTGCAGGGAAAGTTAACATCTCAGCCAGACCCAGTAGGTTGATTCAAGTATTAAACTAAACCCAAAGGAGCAGTCTAATTAATGTAGCAGGTATTAAGAAATATGATAGCTGTTTATACTTCACAGAATCACAGAATTTCTAGGTTGGAAGAGAACTCAAGATAATCGAGTCCAACCTCTAACCTAACACTAACAGTCCCCAATAAACCATATCCCTAAGCTCTATATCTAAACGTCTTTTGAAGACTTCCAGGGATGGTGACTCCACCACTTCCCTGGGCAGCCTGTTCCAGTGTCTAACAACCCTTTCGGTAAAGAAGTTCTTCCTAAGATCCAACCTAAAACTCCCATGGTGCAATTTCAGCCCATTCCCCCTCGTCCTGTCACCAGGCACGTGGGAGAACAGACCAACCCCCACCTCGCTACAGCCTCCTTTGAGGTATCTGTAGAGAGCGATAAGGTCGCCCCTGAGCCTCCTCTTCTCCAGGCTGAACAAGCTCAGCTCCTTCAGCCGCTCCTCGTAGGACTTGTTCTCCAGACCCCTCACCAGCTTCGTTGCCCTTCTTTGGACCCGCTCAAGCACCTGCATGTCCTTCTTGTAGCGAGAGGCCCAAAACTGAACACAGTGCTCGAGGTGCGCCCTCACCAGGGCCGAGTACAGGGGGACGATCACCTCCCTAGTCCTGCTGGTCACACTGTTTCTGATACAAGCCAGGATGCCGTTGGCCTTCTTGGCCACCTGAGCACACTGCTGGCTCATATTCAGCCGACTGTCCACCATCACTCCCAGGTCCTTCTCTGCCTGGCAGCTCTCCAACCACTCATCTCCCAGTCTGTAGCTCTGCTTGGGGTTATTGCACCCCAGGTGCAGGACCCGGCACTTGGCCTTGTTGAACTTCATGCAGTTGACCTCAGCCCATCGGTGCAGCCTATCCAGATCCTCCTGCAGAGCCTTCCTACCCTCGAGCAGATCGACACACGCACCTAACTTGGTGTCATCTGCAGACTTACTGAGGGTGCACTCAATGCCCTCATCCAGATAATCGATGAAGATATTAAAGATGACCGGCCCCAGCACCGAGCCCTGGGGAACGCCACTAGTGACTGGCCTCCAACTGGACTTGACTCCATTTACCACGACTCTTTGGGCCCGGCTATCCAGCCACTTGTAGCAAGTAAAGTCTTGTCATTGCAAATGTTGCAAATTTTATTTCCAGACAGATTTTTTTTGGTAAAGTATACCCAGCTGGTTCCAATGAGGATGAAAACCCAAGAGTTGAGGCAGCCACCTGGGCAGAGCTGCAGTGCTCCAGTGCACTGCCACCATTTGTGTTTTGGGGATAGGAGGACAATGAATTTAAGAATGAATGCACCTGAATGGACATACCCTAAATGAATGGAAATGCCACACCTCAAAAAAGATACTTAGCATTTGCAGCTCTACTTTTGGGAAAAAAATGCAAATGGGTTGGTGTAGCTAAAACACCAATAAGTTTAAATTAAAGAGCTTTCATTACAAGTCCTCTATTTAAATGCAAGAGACTCCAATCCCAGCAGCTGCCCAAGTGAACATCACAGAAGCAACGAAATGCCATCTTTTGAGCAAGAAGGCAAATTAATCACTGTAACAAACTAATACAGTCAGACTTGCACTTCAAGTGAAACTATGGGGTCATTTCCTCTGGTTCAGCTGATAAGCAGAAGTAATTTAATCATTTGCCATTGCATATCTGTACTTAGAGTCTGATTAGAAGCCACAAACCAGTGGCTGAAACGTAATCATCTTCCAATGGGACTGTGTGCACAATCCATATTTAGGTAGTGCCAAGACTATGGTGAGCCAGGAACGAAGCTTACTTTTATCCAGCACCAAAGATGCATTTACATTTACATTTATCCATCCATTACACTTACATTTATTTATCCAAAGATGCACAAGATACGGTGCATCTGGGGCAGTGCCACTGAAGCCTTTATATACGCCTCCTCCTGGAGTGTAAATTAGCAGCCAGGGCACAGCAGTGCCCAGTCAGAAAATTTTCTTCAATGCATTACACTGCATGTGCCTGGCCAAGTTGCTTATCCAACAGATGTCTGGAAAACTGAAGCCCTCCATGAGAACCAGCATCCGTGATTGTGAGGTTACTACCAGCTGCTTGTAGAAGGCCTCATCAACCTCCTCTTCCTCCTGATCTGGTGACCTGTAGTATACCCCCACAACAGTGTCCTCCATACTAACCCACCCCTTAATTCTCACCCACAAGCTCTCCACTGGTCCATCACCCTCCCTCAGATGGAGCTGGGTACACTCTAATTGCTCCCTCACATAAAGGGCAACCCCACCCCCTCACTTCCCCAGCCTGTCTTTCCTAAAAAGGACATAGACCTCCATGACAGTGTTCCAGTTGTGCGAGCTGTCCCACCTCTCTGTGATTGCAACGAGATTGTGGCCTCGTGACTGAACAGAGATCTCAAGTTCATCCTGTTTATTTCCCATGCTCTGCACATTGGTGTACAGGCACATTAGGGAAGCAGCAGGCACAGTTACCCCTGAAGGGATTCAAGAAGAAGAAAATTCCGGACGGGGTATCAGGATCATTACCTTCTCTGAGGAGCCCTCGGACGATCCTATGGGAAAACTCAGAGCTTTTTCCCTACTATCTTCAAGCCCTTCTCTGCCACTTTTAGCTCTCCTCCCTTCCCCTGTCAAACCTAGTTTAAAACCCTGATAATTAGCCCAGAGAGCTTGCTCCCCAAAGAGTCTAGAGCATAGACCCCCCATGCACCCAGCGCTGTTTACTTGCCTTTTATAAATATTACTAAATTCAGATTGAGTTGTATCTTCATTTATAACAGCACTAATGTCCCTGCACTGGGCAATCCTCAGGAAACCTGTGATTTTACCTGGGGAGCCTGGCTTATGGAGAGTGACAGGAGTCTAAGACAGTAGTTGCAGTTCCCACAAGGCACACTGAGCTTGAGCTGACTGCCAAAGCAAGACAGAACACAACATTTCAGAAATAGACCACTCCTTTCCACAGAAAATACAGTTTTGCTATGTCTAAATGTTCAATGAAAACAGCTAAAATAGCACTTTTCTAGGAGTTTGTCAGTTTAAAATGCAGCCAGATTTCTCCTTACACATCTCAGTTCACCAGCATCAAACATTTTATTTCCAGCTTGTTCTGAACAACTACTGCAAAGCAGTAGAGAACAAATAAAATCCCTGGAAGTACTCAAGGTCAGGTTGGACGGGGCTTTGAGCAACCAGGTCTAGTGGGAGGTGTCCCTGCCCATGGCACGGGGGAGGCATAAGGTGACCTTTAAGGGCCCGTCCAGCCCAAACATTTCTGTGATTCTATGAACTATATACTTCTTGCCCAGTTTTACCTCTTGCCCAGTCAGTTTACTGATGCTGAAGCAGTGCCACTGGTGCAGCTGCACCACACCAAGACACATCACTGACTTCTTTCTGCATCCACTTGCTGGACCATGACCTAGCCCAGACAGGACTGGCCCCATCTTCTTCCCAAGGGACCTGAGGAAACACCTCCACCAACGCCCCCTTCCTCATGCCAGTTCTAGCATGGACTGGGTTAAGTGGAACAAGAGAGCCAAAGGAGTAGGAGAGATCCAGCTTAATGCAGCAGTGCAAGCTCAAGCCCATCACACCACAACAGCGAGACCCACCTCTGCCTTCCTCCCCACCTAAAAAGGGTTATGTTTTGAGAGGTACTACACTATTGATATTGTGGAGTGGGAAACGGAACATCCCACACACAACTCTCTAAAAAGCATCACATCACAGATGGTTGTAAAGGGTTTATCCACAGTAACTGGAGACAGGACAGCTTCTTTAGGTGACTTTTTATCCCAGCCTAAGATTGGAACCTAAATCTGATGAAAATTTCTCCTTGATGGTGCTTCTCTCTCCAATTGCCTTTAGGTGGTTACAGTTAAAAGAGATGAATTCCAACCCAAGTAACAGATATTTCTCCAACTGAAAGCAAGATCATACCCATAAAAGAAAAGAGGAATTGAATTAAAAGATGTATGACTACAATGTGAGAGAAAGGAGGAAAATGAGAGATCAAATACAAATAACCCCTAAACTCCTGGCTCTAAATTATTCAAACTTCTCTCAGCTAAAACCTAAGCAGAAAAAAAGCAAGCTTTGTAGTAAAGCCACTGAAATGACCAGTTGCTGGGTGAGTCAAATCCCTCAAGGCAAACGGCCTCCCTTCTCTCACTGCAGCCACAGGAAGGTGTATTTGGGGTATTTGCTGCTTGCACCAGGGCTGCGCCCGAGAGTTACATTCTGCACAGGCTGCAGCAGCTGGTTGTGAAGCGGCACAAAGACATGGGCAGCTGCATTAGTGGGCCCTGATTTCATGAAAGCTGACAGCCATCACACAAGGCAGCGTGGCTGGCTGAGCTCTTGGGCCTGGCAGTGTTTGCTTCTCACGTGTAATGCAGGATCAGCAGGCAGCTCCTTTCACAGCCTCAGGTTTAGGGAACAACAGTTTTTCAAGTACTGCCCAGCCCTCCTGATTGCAGAGCACACCTCAGGGGTGCTGGGGATAAAAAAACATCTCTGACCTCCTCAGGGTCCTTGAGGCTCCAGTGAATGCCACTGTCACGTGTGATAAATTAGTAGGGGTTTGTTCATTGTCCTTGAGAATTTAAAGAATCTACTGAGGAGATAAGGTTTCACAACTCACGGCATTGTAACATGGGGACAAATGGGGAAGGGGGGTTGGGTAAACATCCTTGTTAAAACAAGGATTTTGTAAGATACCACCGCAAGACATCCTATTTTGCCCCCACCTGAACACAAGCACAACGCATGATCACCGGAGGAAGAATAACGACCCCCAACAACAGACTGCGCAGCCTCAGAACAAGTCTCGACAAGTCGACAAGTCAAGTCTCGACAAGCCAGAACTTGAATGCTATAAAACAGCGACACTGGAAAGGGGAAGTTGCGTGCTGTGGTGGAGCGGAGACTCCCCAGCTGCCCAGCGCTGGTTTGCTTGTGTCTGCTTACTTGATTAATAAAATAATTTCAATAGACCAGAAAATTGTGTGGTCTAACTTATAACATCACGTACCACTGCCATAAAGCCAGGACACAGGAGCCCCCATGCAAACACTCTCATTATGAGACACCCTCTTCTACCTGCCAAGGCCTTAAATCCCCTTCAAAGTAGGACAGAGCTGATGGGACTGGCCAGGAACATGAACAACTATCTAGGTCCTTGCCTTGATAGGCAGCCCCAGTGTCCTGGCTTCTCTCCCACATTTGCTTCTTTCCCTGTCTCACTTTTTTTTTTCTCTAGGCTTCCTGCCATCTTCCTCTTTCTGTCCCATGCCAACCTCCTCTCCACAGCAGTTATCCTTCTCCACAGCAGGAGAAAAACCTCACAGCACCATTCCTGGGTCTCTCTTTTGCACTATGTCACTGCCTCCTTTTGCTTGCTTACCTTACTGCTTTTTGTCATTTGCTCTAATTCAACAGCTAAAGACCTACCAAGGGTGGAGTGCACAGACATGTGAACAAAGGCTTTTCCTTAGACACAGGAGGCTCCTGTGTTCACAGGGAAAATGAAGTGGGTGGAGCAAGAGGTGTGTTTCCCTCCCCAGGAGGCTGCTGCTGCTGTTTACCAAGAGGTAAAAGATTTGAGTACCAAGAGCTCACTTGGCTCCCAGGCAAATGAACACTGGGCATGAGATGTATTTAACAGCCAATCAATGTGAAATGGCCTCTAAATGTGCTTCAGAAGCCTTATTCAGCTCTAGTAAGTCTTCCCTGATGAGCTGTCAATGTAACATATCTATCTCTTGACTTCTAAAAGCTCCCTTCTTGCAGAATTCATACCTAGGGCACACATGGCCAGCTGTCCCCAGAAATATCCTCTTTCACCAGCTAGAAATTTTATGCAAGTGGATTCTGTGGGTGTTGTGCATTTGGATGAGATGAAGGGCTGAAGTGGCCCTTCAAAACCAATTAATGGGTGTGGATTTTCTCCCCTGATCAGTAGCTTCCAGGGGTCATGACAATAGCCCAGCAAACAATAAACCAGCCAAGAGTGTTGTGATGATGGAGAACACTTGACTGAGTCTGTGGGCTGGAGCCAACACAATGGAAGTGCAGTTCAAGATGGGTTGGCTGAACTACGCACTGCTTGTGTGCTACAGCTTGTGTCAGCAAAGAGTTAAACTGGAGATCTCCAGAGCTGAAAATGTGCAGCTTGCATAAAAAACTCTAAAACTCCATGTCTGCAATTACTAACTGATATCTCTGTGGGTTGGCTTGTAGTGTAGACACGATGGTGGGAGCTGTGAGCCCTACCACAAGCTGTTTATACAGACAAGTAAGTGATATGATCCTATTCTTAGGCACCATAAATCTCCTGACAGGTTTTCCCATGGTGGGTTGCAGACATTTGAAGAGCTTGGGAAATCCCCAGGAGTTTTATTTTGTTGGTGTCTTAAGATATACCCCTCTACCACCCAGAGAAATCCCTAATCCCTCAGCTCTGGTACAAACCTACTCTCTAACAAGTCCTTACCGCAGCAGGTTTCTTGCCCTGCCCAGATCCTTCTGGTGCTCCATCCCCTTGCTGGCCCATGCTCTGCTGCTCACCAGGGTCACCAGCTGTGTTCTGGCAGCTCTGCCCACACCCTTCATGCTGCCAGCGTCACCAAGTCTCTGGACAGCAGAAAGCACCTCTCTTGCAACCTGCAGACTGCCTCTGGGCTGCGGTCTGGCAGGGTTGCTTGTGTAGATGAAACAGCCAGGGCTCAAAACAGAGAATCAGATACTGCCACAACATGAGAGTTAGACCTTGTCAGCAGGAGGAGAGAGAGAAGAGAAATGCTGGGCTTACAGCTCCACCTGGCAGATCCCCTGCTCCGGCCTTGCCTCCACAGCCACCTTGCCCTCTCTTGCTTTCTGGTCTCACTGAAGGTTTTTCTCTGTTCAAGCTCTATATAGCTCAGAAGACCTTTCACTTATGCACAAAGAGGGCATATCAGAGTAGAGGTATATGAATAAAGGCAATTTTGGTTCATTAACCATATCAAAAATGGATACACAGAGAGAGGGAGAGAGTAAGGATAAAGCTGTTTGCTTTTTTGTTTGTTTGTTTTTTGTTTCCTGCTTAACCTCAAAAGAAGCAGTTAGGCTATTTTGTTTATTTTTACAAATGGGAAATAAAAATAAATTATTTTCAGGTTCTACAAAAACTTTGCATTCACTTGAAAATGCTTTTTTTTTAACCTTATTATTTGCCAATTAGACTACAATAATTTTAGAGGGAAAAGCTCTTTTGTACTGAAATAATGAGAAAGGCCAGCTCATGAATATCTAACCCACATTTATTTAATATTTATAATTATTAATAATATTTAACCTACATTTCAGTTAACACCTCGGTCAGTGTCCCCCTCTCACTGAGCTGGGCTGCAAAGTCTATAAGAATGTATACAGATCTTCTGATGCTTGGAAACTTTACCAATGGGTTTATCCAAGAATTTACCTCTACAAAAACATCTCTGACTACTTTTGCAACAAGACAGACACAGTTTGTCAGACCAGGGAGGCTCTGGCATATTTCCGTGCAGTTTGCAGGTCTCCAGGAAGGGCAGCTCCTCTGCAGTATCCTCTTTTATTCCACCAGTCCAGACTTGGGTCCCTTGAACTACTGCCATGTGAGCAGCTGGACAGAGGGGTGGGATGTCTTTGCTCTACCACTCTGATCCTTATAAAATGCAGGTTTTGTTCTTAGCTTCAAACCTTTTAAGCACAACAGGTGGGAAACCACCCTTTTTCCCCCAGTAAAATATGATTTCCTCCATTCCCTCCCCCCCCTTTTTTCTTGCGCCAATTAAAAATTCAGCTAGCATGCGGCTACAAACCCACAGCTAAATCCCTGAGAGCACATTATAATAATTACTTTAAGCGGTATTTCTCTTTTTCAACATTGTTCATTCATATTGAAAGACATCAAGGGAGCATTTAAGCTGAGCAGTATGAGCACACAGGTAGCAGTCTTGGCCAGCCAGATGTGCTATCTTTTCACAAAGGTGAAGTCTTCACTGCAGTCCTGCAGTCTACAGAGCTACAGTTCCTGTAAAGAGCCTGAAAATTACAACTGGAGTGTATATGTGGGTATGTTTTTCCCTTCACCAGTTCCAGCAAGAGCCTGTTCCAGCAAAAACTGGAAACTGCCTAAAATGCCAGCTGTTAAAAAATACAAAGATGACACAGAAAATGGCCAAATTCTGCTCCAGGTTGTAAGGAATGCACCCAGAATCACAGTTAAAGCCTTTTTTTTTTTTTCTTTTTTTTTTTCCCCTTTTTTTTTTTTTTTTTTTTTTTTTTTTTTTTTTCTTGCTTACCCCAACACCACGGGCTTTGACTAGGATTCCTGCTTCCTACAGATAGATGCCACTGTGGCATAACAGCACCCTACCCTCCAGCACACTTCAACTGCACCAATCTAGAAAAGACAGGCTGTGCACATATCTGACTCTATCTGCTAACATTATGATCCATTTTTACCCATCAGCACCATAAAGGCAGCACAGCTCTGAGCCACAGAGCCCTCTGCTGCCGCACCCACAGCACAACATGTCAGCAGGTTTCTCCCAAGTTTGCTCCCAAGTCTGTAAGCAGTTAAAAAACTTGTCTTCAAGCAATTTATCCCTCCCCAAATCTGTGCTAAGCCAGGGGCCCCATCCCTCTCTGTATATTCCTGGTTGCCCTTCCCCACCCCTGTCCCATGCAGGTGTACAAATGTAGGTACCAACTCCTTACACATCTGCCTGCAGCAGACCTACACACCAAAGCATTCTAAAGGGACAATTCAGCACAGTCACAGCTTTGCCTCCCCAGGCTGTCAGTCATTCTGGCTCCTGGTGGCTGAGCTATTTCACTGCTTCTCATCTGTTCTATCACAGGGCCTGGTATAGAAACATTGCAAAGGTCCTTCCTAGAGGACGCATCACCATGCATGTCTATATGCCACTACCACAGTGACAGAGCCGGTCTAAACGTAACACAAGGGAAATGAAATGTCACTGAGTAGGCACCGGTACCCCCACTGAGGCACTGCAGTGAGCTGCTGAGCAGCGCGAGGTCTCCTGGGACAGCTGGCAGCATCCTTCCACATAGTATGAAGGTGACAAATGGAGGAGAAAGGGATCTCTGTCCCCCCATCACCAGCCCTGAAGGCTCACAAGTCCTTTGTCCAAAAGACTAAGCAGAATTGAAAAACCTGGTAGCATCAACAAAATATAAGTAGTTGTGACTCAGAGTGCATGTGCTGCTCTGACTTCCCAGGGCTGGGTGCACGGGTCAATGGCAAACTTGGGCACAGTGTCACCATTTCACATCCATCTCCTTCAATAAGCGTCCTGCCCACAGAGTTCAGAGACAGGTCTGTACACCCCTGATGCTTTGTGGGGACCTGGGCTTCCTTTAGGTTTCCTTTTCTTCAGACAAAGCTCTCATCTGGGTCCCAGAACAGGATGGTGAATCTACGAGGCAGCCACCAGCACTGTCCAGTTAATGGTAAATCCAGACTCTCAAGGATTGTCTGCTGAATTATGATTCAGTGCTTGAATTTATGTAAAGCTAAAAGGAACAGAGCCAAACACCCTTGTATGCTAAAATGCTTCAAGTTAATTTGATCAGACTTTTGGGTATAGAGTCCCAATTGACTGGCACAGATTGACTATAGCTCATTTATATTCCTGTAGTTCTTTTTGGAAACAAAAGGAAAACAGTAGTTAGGTCCAGTCAGAGTTGCTTTTGAGCTCTTTTCTGGGGCCAACACAACTAGAATATTTGAAATAGCTCCTGCATCTCACTAATAGCCTGCTGAGCCCTCCATAGACTGCAATGAGGCTCCAGGCTGCTGACATCAGTCTGGTTACAAGCTAGCTGGTCCCTGAAGCTGTTCCTACAAAGATGGGAGGCTGCAGCCCTCACATAGCTGTTACTCATTTGCTTTCACCTGCCACAAACCAATTTTGGCAGCTAAAGCTAAGAAAGCCTTTGTGAATCTTGGCAGGAGTTTTCCTTTCTTTGGAAAGATACCATCCTCCCAGCTTCAACATGCTCCATAGGGTCAACCAAAAGGCAAATTCTGCCTATTTCTTAATAGCTCTTTTTCTTGCTGTTGTATTCTGTCAATCATGAGCCTGTTGTGGATTAAACTCAATCTCTTCTAACTTTCTGTTTTGAAAAGGAACTGGCTTTAACACCCAGCATTATCATTACTGCTTTGCTTTAGTGGATGATTGCCAAGTGATATTTTCCTGTGAGACATCAAAGGCCTTAAAAGAGCATCCCACAAATGACATCATTTGCTCCTTTGCAGGAAGCATATGGCTGGAAAGGAGATGCCCTGACACTGCACATGATTATATCCTCTTGTATTTGCATTGTGCCATCTTGGAGGTTTTCAAGATTCAACTGTAATCAAGCCCTGTGAAATCTGGTCTTAATTCAATGCTGAGCCTGTGTTGGGCAGGAGGATGGACCAGATGATTTCCTGAGGTCCCTTCTACTTCTCCCCACCTGTGCCATTCCACTGATGTCACACTCCCACGAGATGCTAATGAGACAGTGCAGAGTTTTTATCTGGATTTTCTTTCCAGAGATTTAGGGAGAGCTATCCTGTGAAATTTTGTAGTAGCCTTTAATGCTCCTCGCCTTTCAGAGTTTGTCAGTTTGTCAGGGAACATCCAAGTGGCTGGCCTTTGTGACAGTTGAAGTTTTAGTTCCAAAAATTACTTCTTTTCCTCCTCACACTTGCAGCCCATAAGCATGATGATGCCAATCTCTGTGCAGAGATGTAACCTGCTCGTCCTGTTAACTAGGAGTTATGACACTGGTCATTGTTCTCAAAGAAAACAGTAAAGAAAAGAAGAAAAATGTAGTTGTTTTGCCTTGAGTTGCCACAAAAATACTTGATCCATCCTTCTGTCATCAACACGCTTGGATGCAGACAGCTCACAGCAGGATTTTCTTCATGCACTGGTATTACAGCAGATGAGATTCAAAACACCTCAGCAATGTTGTACCATGGTCAGCACTGCTCAGCACAGCTGAGAAATGCAGAAGAAAGAGCCTAGAACCTGTGCATAAGACTCTCCTCATGATTATACTGTGAATATTGACTCCACTTGAAGAAACACAAATCATTTTTTTCCCAGAAATGGACTTTGATATTCCCAACTTTTCCACACTGTAACTTAGCAAATTTTTATTTATTTATTTATTTAAATCAGAGAAGGAACTGTTTTCAAATATATTCTGAAATGCAAGAGTCCATAGAAGTTTTGTGTTTCCTTGCAAGAAGTGCATGGCAGACAGACAGATGCATCATTGCTATAGATTATGATTCCTTCCACCAAAGCTGAAGAGAGGTCAATTACTTCCAAACCATTTTGCCTTTTCCTAACTGCCATTGTTGCTCAATCAATGGTGTATGTGTAATGAGGTAGGAAAACAGCAAAGAGAAGAGTAAAGGCTTCATTTAATAGAGGAATATGTCACATTCAGCAGTGTCTGAGAGGGGAGGAGATTAATTTTACCTGGAGCCAGGACTGTGAAAATCCTCACCCTGTACAGCACCTGAGGTGGACCCAGGCTCCCTCCAGAAAATGTAAGCCAGAACTCCACATTAGTGTAAAAGGGTTCTTATTTAGAAGAGGAAACATCTGAAGATATAAAAACATGTATTTATAACTTGTCACTTTCCACAAAGCATCTTCACCACAGAGCAGCCTGAATGGCATGACGGTATAAAGATCCTCCATTAGCCCACAGAGAGGATCCCAATCTCCTCCCTTACTCCTTACCTCCCAGAAGTTGTGACTTCAATGGGGCTACTTCTCCTCCTGTCACAGCCCACACTAAGCTCGTTCTGCGTAGGCCAGGGGTGCTGGGTGTCAGGTGCTGCAGGTGAGCTCAGTTTTGAGGGGACTGCAGGGTGTGCAGCGAGTTATGCCACAGTGCAGCATTTTGGTGGAGGGAGAGAACACACAAAGGGAAGGAAACACCTAAAAGTTGTAGGTTTCAGAGCATAACACAGAGGATGGGAAGGGACTACAAATCCTGGAGCATCCCACTGCCCAACAAGATACACAAGGCCCAACTACCTTATTTTGTTTCCTTCTAAGGAAGGGATTCAAGATCCTTTACTGCTTTCTTCCTTCAGCTTCCAGTGAGGAACACAGGACATATCTTTGCTGGAATCTGAGGGAAGGTTTTTGGCGAGAGTGCCAAGGAAAACTAAAATTTTCTGTACATGCTTCTTCTCCTCCTCTTGAAATCTCCAGATATCTCTGCTTGCAATGGTGAGTCATACTGTGGACTGGGCTTGTAATTATTGTACGAAATGCAGGCTAATGACTGCTATAAATACATTCAATGTTATTAAAGAACAGCAGATGTAGTTAGGAGGATACTGAGAACATCAGGAAGAAATCTCCCCTAAAGGCAGCAGTGAATAATAACCAGTAATAGTGTATACTATGATATAATAATAAATAGCATACAGTTTACACAAGAAAGATGTGACACTAGAGAAATTTTCCTTGCTAGACAAACGGATAACAATATAATGAAATAATTTATCAGTGAGTTCTGATCAGGTGCAGTGGATTCTTCATCACTTACAACCTGAAAATAAAGCTGCGAGTTTCTCTGCTGACCCTGCCCTAATTCAAACAGGGGTTAGTTCAAGGAGATCTCATGGTTTCTGTCAGACTAGATGGGCAGCATGACTCCAAAGCTCAGAAGCGTTTCCAGGATTCTTGGCCAGCCTTGGCTTGCAGCAAGCTGATGGCAACTGGCCAGTAAAGGAAAAGCCGTCCTATGGGGAAAGAAAACAGAATCAGCCCTAAGTTCTCAGCTCTCCAGTGCTCCCAGAACCAACTTTAAATCTCTCAAGGATGCCAGGGTGGCTTCAGCTGATTTTATAAGGAAGTTTCCATTAGTCTCTGTCTTTCAAAATTCCAGTCCTTCAGTTTTGTTGAGAATCATATGAACAATGTGATGAAGATGTCCAAACCACCAGAAAAGTGCCCTGTTCTGATTAGCTTAAGTCTAAACAAAATAGATTGCAAGAGTTGTGACCTGGGTCCAGTCGGTAATTCACAGGCAGCAGCCATTGCCTCCAGTAAACATGCAGGGATAGCAATCAGTTGGTATTTAATTAAACCACAATTCGACCTCATTAGCTCTAAACAGAGTTCTTATTATGGAATCTTCCTTTGATCCCTGACACAAACTTCCCCAGAAGGCTTTGTTTTGTTTTGTATTAGGTGAAGGGAGGCATATGAATCAGAGTTTGGGCTGATGGAAACAACCTCTGGAAATGCTCAGCTGCCACAACCATGCTTCTGTTTGCAGCATCAGTATGAGATCTGTTTTGAATATTTCCACAGATCATGTGTGTGCCATCAGCAGAAACATCTAAAGCATGCTTAGCGTCACCAGCCCTTTGTTGTCTGAGCAGTCATATGAGCAGTCATAGGGGAGAGAGGGGGATTTATTTATTTATTTATTTATTATTACTGCTATTGTCATGTTCCAACTACTCCATCCCTAGAAAGACCAAGCCAAGGGGATTTAATTTAAACCCAGTACATTGAGAAGGTTGTTTCTCTTACACATAAGAAAACTATTAGTGTCAATCAACTGACAGTGTAGCCACTAGTTTTTCTTTTGTCTTTTTTATTTTTTATTTTTCTTTAAAGCTTTATCATGTAAATTACTTTGTGTTTGTAATTTACATTTTTTCCCTTTCTTTTTCATCTATATTAAAAATAAGCCAACAGCCTTCATAAATCATACAAGATGGTAACAAATCCAACATCTGCCTATGGAAATAAAAGAAAAAAAAAAAAGGAAGGCTGGCAGGTTCAATGCACCTAGGAAGGCATTTAACTAGCTGCTATCTCTCAGTACACAACAAGAAACCCATGAATCCACTGACTGGGATACTGATTGCCAGCAGGAAAAAGCCACAGATAAATACCATCACTAACTGTTTGGAGTGGATTAGTTCTAGCAGGCAAGAAGGTGAAATCATTGCAAAATAACCAGCATGTACGCTGTTTAGATACTTCATTCTTAGATGGTTACTTTCCACATC
The DNA here is from genome assembly GCF_047663525.1 of Anas platyrhynchos. NCBI lineage: Eukaryota > Metazoa > Chordata > Aves > Anseriformes > Anatidae > Anas > Anas platyrhynchos. Next base: position 6,978,766 of record NC_092614.1, read on the forward strand.
TCAGAGAAACATGCTTTATTTTGGGCTCAGTGAGTAACTTTCACCATTAAGAGACACAGAAATTAAAAGACTCAGGCTAGGTGATTTCTGAGCTTCCCAAATTCCTGCAGGATAGGAAAGATTTTCTTTGTTGCAGGGCTAGGGGACACTGGTGCCCAAGTATAGCAGGAGGGAGGGTTTTATAACAACACAGGCACTGGAGAACTTGGAACAGAATCATGATGTCTTGGTGACTGACAGTTTTGGGAGCCCTGGATGTACTTGGGATCATGCTGCTCCACCTGCAAGTTGCAGATTTCTCTAGCCCCATGAAATACGTGGTTCCTTCTACAACAGATTCAAGCCAATCTGTCAGCTGCCTGATTCCACCTCCAAGATGGATGGGAAACACATTTATATGTAGGTAGAAACACAGTTAAGTGTACTCAGGTGTTTGTCTGCATTTGAAGTTTCCCTGTGTATGTCCTATTTTGCCCTCCAGAGCCTGCTCCAAAGATATTTCTGAGGTTCAACAGTCTACAATCTGAGTGTTGGGCAAGTTTGGTCTCAATACCCTTATCTAAAATACAGTACAGACTGCATTCTCCCTGACTAACAGGCAAACACTTCTTTTAATTAGTAGTCTTTCACTAAAACTGGTATCCTTCTGGGAAAAGTTCATCTTGGACAACTCCAGATTTCACTGAAAAATCTTAAACCTCTCTGGAGCTGAAACCTGTACAAGATTACTTCTACTGAGAATCACAGCTTGTGATATGGTCCTTCATAGGATATGGTCCTTCATGGTTTCATAGCTCCTTGAGATATGAAATCAATAAAGTCTTCAGCGGTCCAACTTAAGTGCTTGATTTTTGGACATGATTAAAAAAAAAAAGAAAAAAGTGACTCTTAAAGGCTCTTCAATCAAATAAAAGAATGATTCCAATAGCTTTTCTTTTAAAATATTTCTTGATTGTTCAATCCACGTCTTGAATGGTAGGGAAGTGCAAACTCATGATTTCTGAATGACTGAGTCTGGCAAGTCTCAAACAACACAAGAAGAAACCATTCCTGAGACAAAGCCAAAGCTGTAATTTGTTATTTCAGAAGTTCATAAAGAACAAAGGCCCCAGTTCAGCACATTACGTATGGTTATGTCTTTCTTAAAAGATATGTGTAGTAAATTTCCTTGAAATCCCTGGAACTACTCATATACTAAAAACCACTCACAAGCTTAGGTATCTTGCTGAGCTGGTGCCTAAGGATCATGATAAGCTTAATAAGCACTCATCTTAACCACTGTGAAAATGTAAACTGTGAAATTCTCATCAAAATTAAGAGGCCTCAAGACATCCAGAGATGAATCATGAAAAAAGAATTGGCAAGCCTCTTGTTAAAGCAAGAGAAAACACAACATCGTGCAATTAGAGCAGTAAAGAATCTCCAACTTTACATCAGCCAGAATAATCAAATCAAAGCAACACTAAAAGCAAAACAAACAAACAAACAAACAAACAAACAATAACGGCAGGCAATGAAAACCAAAGGAGCACAGCACTTAATGACTCTTGCTTGGAATAGTGTGCATTGCATCTGTTTTGGAAACAAATTCTGCCTCAACTCATTAGAAAAAAATAAAACGTGCTCACCATAATACAGGAATGACAATATGCAAAGGAGTTGTACACATCTTAAAACCATGCTGGGCACCCTGGTGGCCTGCTCAAGCAGGACAGGGCTCCATTCCCATCAACAACAAATCTCCAAGACTTTGATCTAGAACATGAATGAACAAGGGGGTTGCATTTCTCTGAATTAGACAGAAAACAAAAAATATTCATGAGTAAAATCAATTATCCAAGGGCTTCCAGGTTATGTTCCTAGGCTGAAGTGTTAGAGGAGATTGCTCATTTCAAATGGAGCCAAGATCATCTGAGTAACACTGGAGAAATTTGTCAAGTTCACCATTATGTGCTTTACTAAGTAGTTCAAAGTAAAAAAAATAACGTTCCTTAGAACTGAGGCTGTCTGCAGGAAAATTGGTCATGCTGTAGCTGTACCTGAAGTTGAAGAGATGGAGATTTTGATTTAAACCCCAACATAAAACAAAAATCACAGCTCTGTGGGAGTGGCTGGTAATGCAGTGGTGGAGGATTAAAAAGTGGAGAGCCTTGGCTAAGAAGGGTACATTGCAGCACAGCTCACTGAATGATGAGTGTATTTCACGAAAGGGAATCTGTCAGCTTAGCACTTCTCTGCAAGATCATGCAGTGAGGTTCAGTAGCTCCTATAATACAATTGCTCTCTCCAAAAGGCTAATTCAGAAAGCAATTACATACCATTAGCAATGTACTTCAAAGGCCTCAGCTCACTGAAGAGAGCAGACCACACTGCTTGACTAAGCTGCTGTTCTGTGCCGCTTACACCTGTTGTTTCTGAGGAAGGTATTACTGAGAACTCATCTCTGGTGCTTTTTACACAGGGAGGTTCATGAGATTAGAAAAAGCAATAAAATGGCTGCACAGGCAAACCCTGGCAGGTTAAGTGTATCACTTAGAGACCTTTGCAAGGCCATTTTTAGTCCATCTACACCTGAGACACTAGTTATATTCATTAAGCACGCTTTTAAACTGTATTAAAGCTCTTTTAAAATAAATTGGAAATAAAGGAATTCACACATGGCTTGTCTGAAATAGCTGACCAGGAACAGTTTTACCTGCTGATGAGACTCGTGCAGCTAAAAGCTTGAGTATAGTCACCTAAACTCAAATTAGATTGTATCCAGATGCCTTGGCTAGCCTTCCCAATTGAGGGCCTGGTGGCAAGGTTTTCATCCCAGACTGCATAATTTAATTGCAAGCACAAAGGGATACTGGGGCAAGCTTATGCTATCCACAGGGAAGGCTGTGCCTGCTGCTCTGTGCTCTAATTGCCCATCTCGGCATGCGAAAGCTAGCAAGCCTGGGGCCCTCCATTGTGCAATCACTTCTCTTGCAGCCACTTCTACCTGCAGACACAGCTCATGCTTGCAGCTCAGACTAACCAGGAAATTTAACTGGGATCAGGGAACCCCTTGCCACATCCAGCTACAACCCCTCCACACAGACAAGAGGTTTGTCCCATGAAGAGTGACGGCTCAGGGAGGTTAGCCACTGCAGTGCTCCCCCATTCGTAACTCAGATCATTTGTATAAATGGCTGCCAGCTCCTATTAAAGGTTTATTAAACCTGCTTCTAGCAAACATGAGATAAGAAGTACCTTTCAACCTGTTCTGCACTTTGCCACACAATCATATACACTGAGTAACAATACACACATTTATATTTGACTTATTTCTTCCTGCTTACTTTCAGACCTATGAACTCTAAGAAAACGATAGGAAGGGTAAACACCTGTTCTTTACATAGACTCATTCTTCATCAGAGTTCTATGAAAATTAAAAAGTTACTGTGAGGTATATTATACACTCCCATGGTTCAAAATTTCATAATACCTAGTTTGTATGAAGTTTCTGAACCAATCCATGCATTTAGAAGTTTCTAAGCTCACTGTCTCTCTCTCTCTTTCTTGACAGAAACAGTTTGAGGGATAAGGGCCAAGGATCTCTTTCCAACAGAATGCTTTTCCTGTCTCGAACTACTCTGCTTGTACTCCCAGCCTATGGGAATTTCTATATGCATCAGTAAACACTATCTGCTGCATTGGTACTTCACAATATTTCTCATATATCTTCCTCTATTGGTTAGAACTACACTGCATTATGGTATCACTAGAGGAACTCACTGGAAGATTAACACAGCGAACATTTTGGAAACACAGCCTGACTTCATTAACATCTTACCAGGACACGAGACACCAGACCATCGCTATCACCCATGCTACAAATCATTCGACCCCATGAAGAAACGTGCTATGACGGCAAGTGCTTTGATAGGAAGAACCCCCTGACTTCTGTTACTGCAAACCGTTAATGATTTACTACAGCTGCTTATCCAAAGGTACAAATTCTCTCACTTCCTTTGCAGAATTTACACAAACTGCTAGGGAGGGATCTACGTTTTTTCTCTTTCTATGCCCATTACAACAAAGCATAAAATATCTTGCTGTCTTTAGCAAAGTGCGACAAAACAGTGACACTGTGATGGTATTTATGTCAGTGTTCCTGTTGTTGTGGATGGTTTCTTAGCAGACCACCTGAGAAAGCCTCTCCTCTGAAGACAGCAAGTAAAATCCGACAGACTGACAGGACAAAACAGGTTTTAGGGGAGTTTTCTGTGGCTCAGCTATTGAGAACCCTGTGCCAGTTCAGAAAATGCTGGAGAGCAAGGGGGAAAAAATAACATAAATTCTCACCTCTTCTAATAAATGTAACCAAACATCAAGCAGTAAAAGAACAGTACTTGTCCAGATCCTATGTTTTTTTCCCTCTTTTTTAATGCTTTGTTCTGCCTTGTTCAGAGGCATGTGGCTTTAAAAGCATCCGGAAGCCAGGATACTGATTCATGGGAGGTGGTGGATTCACCTGGGGTGCTGACACTGTTACATTTTTGTGTTCGCAGGAAGATAATTATCCTCACAGAGTTTACTGAGATAAGGTAAGAGCAGGAAGGAGACAGGAAGCTTACCTTCCAGAACTGCCTGCCCATGAGAATTCTGTAACTAGAGGCCTAAATGGGATTTAACTCTACAACAGTTTCCTAAATCATTCTGTGTTAACCCCTTCCTCACAGACAAAAGTAGCCTTTCCTGGTGGAAAAAATATGAGTTTATTCCTTCCTGCGCTTTCCCCAGCCTCCTGAGACCATCTCTCAGGTCTTATTCCAATGTCCCCTGGAGTCAGGTGGCAATGTGATCTCCTTTCTTGATGCTCTCTTTACCTTTAACAAGTTTCTTAAAGAATAATTAAAGAAACCTTTCATTATCATGAAGATGAGATTCTTCAAGTTCCTGGATTTCCCTCCTGTCATGAAATTCATAAAAGAATAAAAAGCCCAAGTGGCAGAGCATTAAGGATTTTGGTATTTGAACCTTAGCAAGGTATTCCTTGGAGTATGAGCACAGCCCACCTGTGTTATTATGGGTCAGAGCGATACTAAAATGCTTTGCTGACAGGCTTGCAGAAGACACAAAAATTTGGTTTGGGTACAAAAACAAACACAGGAGCCAACCTCCTAAATAATTTGTGGCTCCCGTATGAGTTTTTTGCACCAAAAAGGCAGAAAAATTCAGGGAGAGACAAAATTATAACCCCAATCTCCTTCTGCTGAAGAGAGATTGATACTTCAATTATTTATGCAGGTTTGAAATATTTAGCTCAGCATTTACACCCTTAAGGGAACTATAGTTACTACTTCATCACTACATGGAGCCTATAATTTTTTCATGGAATCAATAGGAACACAAAGCAGCCGTAATGCTTCATTCCTTTGCACGTACCACAAGAGTCAGGGCATACAGAATCTCTGTCCTTCTGGAGGGAGCAATCTGATTTTTGTGGTCAACACAGTTGCCCACAAGATGCTTCATGGCAATGTGTGTGATATTAAAAAAGGTAAGTCCAGAAAATGGGCAACAATCCAAACAGGAGGTTAATACCATGCAAGTATTGCAGAGTGCTCAAGTGTGTGCATGACAGAAAAATGGAGAAAAGGCCACATGTCTGCAGTGAGTGCAATAACTGAAATCCCTGAAGATTTTTGATGGACTACTGTGCTTTTACTGACAGGTGATGGTAGAGATGCTGACTCGTCCTGGTTTCAGTTAGGATAAAGTTAATTTTCCTCCTAGTAGCTGGTAGAATGCTATGTTTTGTCTTAGGATGAGAAGAGTGCTGATAACATGCTGATGTTTTAATTGCTGCAGAGCAGTGCTTACACCAAGCCAAGGACATTTCAGCTTCTCACTGTCCTGCCAATGGGCAGGCGGGGGGTGCAGCAAGAGCTGGGAGGGGACAGACCCAGAACAGCTGACCCAAACTGGCCAAAGGGGTATTCCATACAATCTGACATCATGTTAAACAATATATGGGGTGGCTAGCTGGGGGAAGGGCGGCCGGACTGCTTGGGGTTAGGCTGGGAACCGGTCAGTGGGTGGTGAGCAATTGCATTGTGCATCACTTGTTTGTACACATTATTAATAGTATCACAGAATCACACAATCACAGAATTTCTAGGTTGGAAGAGACCTCAAGATCATCGAGTCCAACCTCTGATCTAACACTAACCAGTCCTCCACTAAACCATATCGTTAAGATCAACATCTAAACGTCTTTTAAAGACCTCCAGGGATGGTGACTCCACCGCTTCCCTGGGCAGCCCGTTCCAATATCTAACAACCCTCTCAGTAAAGAAGTTCTTCCTAAGATCCAACATAAACCTCCCATGGTGCAACTTCAGCCCATTCCCCCTCGTCCTGTCACCAGGCATGTGGGAGAACAGACCAACCCCCACCTTGCTACAGCCTCCTTTGAGGTACCTGTAGAGAACAATAAGGTCGCCCCTGAGCCTCCTTTTCTCCAGGCTGAACAACCCCACCTCCCTCAGCCGCTCCTTGTAGGACTTGTTCTCCAGACCCCTCACCAGCTTTGTTGCCCTTCTCTGGACTCGCTCAAGCACCTCAATGTCCTTCTTGGAGTGAGGGGCCCAAAACTGAACACAATACTCGAAGTGTGGTCTCACCAGAGCCGAGTACAGGGGGACAATCACTTCCCGTGACCTGCTGGCCACACTGCTTCTTATACAAGCCAGGATGCTGTTGGCCTTCTTGGCCACCTGAGCACACTGCTGGCTCATATTCAGCCAACTATCCACCAATACTCCCAGGTCCTTCTCCGCCAGGCAGATTTCCAACTATTCCTCTCCCAGCCTATAGCTCTGCTTGGGGTTATTGCACCCCAGGTGCAGGACCCGGCACTTGGCCTTGTTGAACTTCATGTAGTACTTATGTTGAACTTCATGTTGAACTTCAATAGTAGTACTATTATCATCATTATTGTTATTATTATTATTGTTATTATTATTTTCTTGTCTTCATAAACTGTCTTTATTTCAACTCACAGACTTCACTTTCCAGTTTCTCTCCCCCATCCCAGAGAGTGAGGGGGGAGGGTGAGAAAACCGCTGTGTGGTGTTTAGCTGCTGGCCAGGTTAAACCACAACAGGCTTCAATAAGAATCTGTCAGGACTGCGATCAAATTTCTAGCAGCAGGAACTAAACCTGGGAGCTTATAAACTGAAATCAGAAATATGTATGTCTTCCCTAAGAATCTTGCTTTTAGCAATGCCCAAAGCAGACCTGTAGAGAGTGTTGTGTGGCTCAGTCATTTCTAAGTGAAAATAACGCCTTGCAGTACTTCCCCTGTTCAACAGCATGATTTTGCTTTGCCCTAGGTGACCTCATTTCATTGTAGGGTAGGAATGTTTAGTTTCCTTTGGCATCTGTTGGGGAAGTTACCAACAGATGCCAAAGGTAGATGTTGCTTGGTTTTAAGAAGTCATTCTTTTTAAAAACAAAAATAAATAAAATTGGAAAAACACTTCAAGGAAGCTGGCATGCTAACTCATTTTCCTATGACTGCATCATCATACAAACAGAGCGGAAAGCATCCTTCCAAAGCATGATAATACAGTACGGTGTTAATCCAATGTTATTATCTTTAAAAGCCCCTTATGTCTCTCAAATTTCTGTTATAAACAATGGATAAGGTTGCAATGAATTCATTCTACACCAATCACACTTGTTCCAGGTTCAGCTGAATACAGAACAGCCAAGCAAAGATGTAGGCTCAGGTTTTTATAATCTTGATAACTGTGCTTCAGAAGCTCTATATGCCCAGTCTGTTAAGAACGCTATACCACTAGCTACTTTACTGGCCCAAACATACTTACAAAAAACCTTATACTGACTTAATATTATTAGAACAAACCAGCATATTGGTTATTCCAGCCCTGACAAACAGATTGCTATCCCTGAGCTGCATTGTCTGAGACCTCTGTTACTCCTCACCTCCCCTAGCTCTGCCACATGTGCCTGCAGCATCTGCAGCCCCTTGGTTCCAGGTCCTTTTGTCTTCAAGATAACCAGCAATAAATACCCTGTTGCAAGTGTTTAGGCACATTTACTTTCTACCATCATTTATCGTATATCATATCTATCTTCTGGTAGTCATACAAATAGAATCCGACATGCCGTAACAACTGCATTACATTTAACTTGCATTATTTTATTTTGAAACACTACCTGCTTCAGAACTCAGATTGCTCTATGCCCCATTATAAACTAGACAGAAATATAATGGAAATTAATCATACTTAGGATGAATCTCAGCAGATTCTAAGACTACCAATGGAGCTCTTATGGAGAAATAATATTCTTTTGACAATAAAGGGCAGCTGGATTCATAACATGAATAATAACTGCATCAATTCTCATCATGGATGGGGACAGTGATTTTTGGTATTTTTGATACTGGTATCTTGCCTCTTAAAAAAGACATTTTCCATTTGATGGGAGTTATGTATATTTTTACATGTGTCTGGCACTTAGGAACACAGTGATTCTCCTACCTGTTTCACGTTTAACCTCCCCTTTGAGAAGAAAACTATGTGTTTGTAATCCACTGATTGATTTATTTTTAGGTACCATGTTAACCAATAATCCTCGCTGTGGCTGTAGTCACACTCCTGAAATGTTGATTCATGGAGGCTGTGCAAATCTCCAAAGAACTCTTCTCTCTACTCAATTACATTACAGAGATGCACAGTGATGGACGTGGAATGCCCCCACAGGGCTCACAGCCCAGACACCAGAAGAGGAAAGTTCCCAACTCCTTGCTGTTTTGCAGGACAAGCACAGAATTCCCTCTTCCCTCTGCTCTGTTCATCAGAGTCACCAGCCAGACACAGCAGAGCTGGTGCTATGGGAGTGCTTCACACTGTCAACGTGTACTGTCCTGCCATTATCTAGAAAGTCTGAATGAAACCTAAGGGGCAAGAAGACAAAAGGGAGCATCTGTTACTAACTGCTAGCATACCCCTTCAACAACACAGCTTTTGCCCTTCCTGAGTCTCTGCAGAGCTTTCAACACAGCCGGTTCCTCCTTCCCTCTCGTAATCTTTTGCACATCAGTAAGACCTTAGGTAAGGATGACAGAAAGGAACAAAGCCAAGAAGAGGCCCACAACAAGTCTGCTGGTCATCTGCTCACAGCCAGCCCACCATGATCCTGGGCACCAGAGCACAGCTGGCCTGACCTGGCTCCATCACCAGCAGTGACTTTGGTCTTGGTCTTGTCAAGCAAATGTATGTTTGTTTTTCTTTTCCAAGATAAAAGCCTGGCAGGAAATGAGGACAAAGGTAATAAACCTACATTTCTATAGAGGTTGTTGAATGGTGATGACACAACTCACTATTAGTACCAGTACAAACCCAGTATGATGCACAAGCCAACTGATTTAAAATCCAATCGCTGAACTGTGAAGCCTACGGGTTTATGAGAAGCCAAAATCTTGAACATTTCTAATCCCCCCCCCCTCACATCCCATACCCCCTCATGCACTTGTTTGTCAAACATAAGTCAATAGTTCTATCAGTGACTCAGAGGTAAGTCTCAAATAATTGCTCATTTGGCAAAAAATGCAGCAGTCTATGAAGTGGTGAATATTGATGATGCCAACTTTCCAATACAGGGCAAACTGGAATGCTTCACCAAGCATGAAGACTAATTCAACTTCATTTTAGAGAAGAAAGAAAGGTCACATATCAAAAGATAAAGGCAGCAAAAATACACCCAATGCTTGCTGAGGTCATCAAAAACTGTTCCTATTATGGAATCGGGATTTACAATCCACTACTGAATTCTCAAGAAATGAAAAAGTAATCAGGGTCATGAATCCCTTAAGCTTTGGTTCTTTGTGCAAATTCTGGACATACAAGCTGAAAACTTAGTGGCATAAGGAATAATTCCCAGCTTTTCTTGTTGGCTTGTTACTCTATCCTATCTACAGCAGAAAATTCAGTAAGAAAATACCACCAGGAAGTGAGAAAGCTTGACAAAACCAAATCAAAACAGCTACAATCTGAGAAAAAACATTGCCTTCCTGTAGAAAGAACAGTGGTATTTTAACATTTTAGAATGTGAGATCTCCTGGCATGGTGAGAAGCTTGAAATGAGAATTTCTGTTCAGGGATGTTGTATCAGCTTATTGTGTGTATTGTATCAGCTTTAGTGTCTCTTCCTTTTCCCTTGCCAAACACAGCCGCAGAACCACTTACACTTTGTAATATTCATCATGATGGTTTCTGGTGACTAAATTGCATCATGGACATCTCATGACCACAGTGTAGTGAGGAAGATTGTTTTGGGCAGCAGTGTTTTACACAAAACATGATTTTTTTTTAAAAAAAAAGAGGACACAAAAGACAAAACCCCAAATTCTCTCATGCACTTCTGAGACAATTTACATTCAGATTGATATTGAAATCAACACGATACAATATCAAATCTGGTTTAGTTTTTCAGTGCACAGGGTTCCATTAACCCCCCTGCCAAAGTGGGTGGAGGGTTAAGACAGAGGATGGAGGGAGGGGGAAAATGGGCAGTTCCAGTGATTTCCCCTTGACCTTCTTCCTTTTGCTTACAGCTGATCTAGGAATTAAATTCCTGAAATCCTGGTACTTGAAGTATATCCCCATGAGCTTGGTATGTTCCTTCAAATTTCCTTCTCAAATATGAACCTCTCTGTCAGTGAAAAGAACACCCAGTGTACATGACTGCCAGCATGCATCACCTTTAAAAAAAAAGCTATAAAAATGGCATTGGTTTCAAGAGCTGGCGTCATCCTTTCTTTCCTCTAAAGGAAATGTCTGCTTGCTGCATTACCAGGCTGTATTCTTGCAAGAGAATAATTACTTCAATATTCCTTAGTAAGACATGCACACTGTCACTGTAAATTTGACAAAGATTAATATTAGACTGGATTTAAGATGCTGTTTTTACATAATGTGCTTGTAATTACCTGGCTAATAGCAATGACTGTGATAGAGCAGTATTTCTAGTTGCTCTGGGAAAAAAAATCAAATCCCAATTTGACATTCATTGAGAGCCCATCAAGGAAATTCAGCTGGGTTCACTGGAAGGATTTCCTTTCTACTGCCAGCGAATGCATGGACAGTCCTTGCCCTCAGCTACTGACCTACAATACCAGCGTGTATGAGCCTGAATAACATCCATGAAACCTTCTGGTGCTACAGAGCAGGTGACTGCTGCCCACAGGGCCATGCTGGGTCTTCCCTACAGCAGGGACAACAATGTGCTGCCATGAGTAGTGACCCAGGGTGAGCAGAAAGGGGCAGCCGTATCTATGAGAAAGCTGTCTCAGTGGACTTCTGTATCTTGCCAAAAAGGAAACAAAGACAAATTCAGAAATAAGAGCAATGCTTTGAGGAAAAGGGTCTTCATCTGGCTTGGAACAATTAACGTTATTTCTGAGCAGAAGAGTGCCACAAGGATGCTAAGAGAGTTGGGGATGTCAGAGAATGTAGTGACAGGACAAGGGGGAACAGCTTTACAATGAAAGAGGGTAGGTTTAGATTAGATTTAGATTATGAAGAAATTATTTATTATAAGGGTGATGAGGCCCTGGCCCAGAGGAACTGTAGCTGGGGGCAGCCTGGGCTGCTGGGGGAGGTCCCTGCCCATGGAAGGGGGTGGAACCAGACAAGATTTAAGGTCCCTTCCAACTCAAACCATTCTGTGGTTCTATGACAACTATTTAAGAAATCAGGCTCAGATTGTTTCTCAGGTTTCTAGAAATCACTGGCAGCTTTTTACAGTTATAGCTTGCATTAATATATTATAGATACACAAAACAAATTTCATCTTCATTGAAGCCCAGCATAAACTCCTGCAAAATTAGCTTGCAATATTGTCACTGCCGCTGTTTACCTCTTTATCATGTCACTTGTAACTTTCTACAAATTATCCCTTCACATAAAAGAAGAAAAGAGAATTACTGTCATCAGGAGAGCACACAAACAGAAAGGTTGGTTGCAATTCAAATAAGAGTTCTAAGATTTGAATCTCATTAATGCTCCCTTCTAGAAAACTTCAAAAAAGTTTATTACTTTCTTGGTATGGTCATAGCAAAGCCAGTTAGGGTAGCAGCTGAGATGCTAACTTGCTGGTGTGACCTACCTTGTGCTGACTACACGGTTCGTACCAATCATCTGGTGAGCAGATCCTCTCTGGTTTTTCACTCTCAAGCTCCAGCAACACAACCTTGAGCTCAGCATGGGAAATCTGTCCAGCTGTTTTCACCACACAGCATGTGCACACCTTGCAAGCATGTCCAGGGAGGAGAGACTGCATTTAAACCCTTCGCAATAACCATAGTAAAGCCCAAATCTTAGGTCCTTCAGCTTTTTCCATGGTTACAGTGGGCTTCTGGAATGAGAGGCATCCTGTGCCTTCCCCTGTACATCTACTCAGCAATGCCAAATCATTACAGAACGGGCTGCAGGCATGGGAGTGCAGTCTGAAACTCTGTCCAGTTGTATCCTTGAGCTTCATTTGGTGGGGGAAAAAAAGGTGTTAAGGATTTAACATAACTCAATACCAATATTCCACAGCAAAAAGCTGCAGCAAACACACGTGCGCTCAGACATCTGCTTCTGCCTTAACTATTCTCACGCCAGTCTCACAGACATTTCTAGCCCTAATTATACCCAAGTAATTATGTTAACTAAGGACTGCTGCTGAATACAGTGGTTCTGCCTTACACTTGTGCTCCTACCACATCCCCAAAGATTTTATACCTTACTTAGTTTACTCCAAGCTATAGAAAGTGGGTGGAGTTTTACCTGTATACAGGGGAATTGACAGGGACATCAAATGTGAAGTTGGATGGCCAGATTTACAAACCATACTTTTCTCTGTCCCACAGCCAGCAGCATCCTGCTACTGATAGTCAGCCCTGATGCATATGCTGAGAACACTTTCAATATCCTTGGTCCAGAAAACATAGGTGAGCCACGGGGCCAAGTGCACTTCTACGTCAGGCCACTGTTTTACTGGGAAATTAATGATCATCAAGCTGCAGTGTTACGCAGTCAAGGACAGAACTTCCTCTCCCATATCTAGTCATACAAAGAAGGACGCAAGGCCAGTGGCCTTGCATGGTATCAGAATACCCTATAGTATCAGAAGGGCTTTCCTTAAAGCGTTATGCTTTGAATAATCAGCTGGTTTCAGCAGACAAAAGAATCTATTGCTTTCCATTAGTGCACTTACCACCCACCATTTTAGGAAGCCATACAGTCTTCAATAAGCTAAATCAGCTTTCTCAGAACTATCAGGTATTGGCTACAGCAGAGGATGGATATTAGATTTGCTGAGCCAGGTCACCAGAAAAACAATTGGATTCTGCATTCTTGCACAAAACTGAAATGTAAGTGCACAGCCATAAATACTGCACTTCTTTCTTCCAGAAATGACATATGATATTCATAATGGCTCAAATATTCAAACAAATCTCAATTGTGTTGTTATGGTTTGCACAGTAATTAGCCACCAGGGAAAAGTGCTTTCAATTAATGAATGTAAACATGCCACCATCTAGTTATACCATTATATGTTCTGCTCAATTTCAAGACTAAGAGACGGAAGTTATAGCATCAGGCCAAAACTCACGACACAAACGAAAAGCATGGCTGGGACTTGAAATCAACACTTTTCTCCTCTGCATGCCACTGCCTAACACTCCCTCATGTCTCCTGCTACCATGGCGAGGAAGGACATGATGCAGTTCATGACTTTGTTGACCTGTGCCAAGCCACTGACCTCCTGACTGCTAAGACAAAATTCTCTGCTGGACAACCTTTCTTTTGACTAGATCTTAGCAAGCATACAGCACAAAGGAAACCTGCAAGTTTATACTTGGGGCATGCAAGGGGAGTATTAGGGCCATGAAGCACAGGAAGACTTCACTGTTTTATGTTCTTGCTCTATTTATCCTCACTAGTTGGCAAAGAAAACTACTAAGCATGGGTCTCTTTCAGCCAATGCCATCTTAGAATACATGGTGTCATTCTTCTTAGAAGCAACCAAACCCCCAGTGAACATACAGCAGGTGTAGGCTGCTTCTGAAACACAACCCAAGGCTGGCAGAAATTGAATCTGACCTTAGAAATTGAATACTGACTCCAGCAGGCCGTGGAAGCAGGAGCCCCTCTGGTGCCTGAGAGCCAGCTAAGATGGGTCATGTTCCTAGCAAGGTGCACTGTTTTGCCCCTCACCTGAATTTTGCTGGTTCACTGCTTTTGTACACTGCTTTTCCAGCACATAACACAGGCAGCTCAGAACAGGGTGGGGGCTGGCAGAGGGACTGTGAGCACAGAGTTCGTGGGGCATGAGGGCAATAGATACATGTCTGTAATTGCTCTTATCTGGGAGAGAGGAGGAAAGGTTTGCTCCTTAAGCAGTAGTCCAGGGCCACTGCAGGATGCCAGTTAATTTTGGTTTATTGCAAGTTATGCCTTTTTAAAAAGCTTAATTTAGGAGCCAAAAAAGGTTGGGGGTGAGGAGAGGGGGTGACCAGTGCAATAGCCATCCTTGTACTTGCTTCACTCCCAAGACAGGTCTGTGTCTTATGCTCAGGATGCCCGGGACTGCAGGCTGCAAAGGCCAAATCTGTGACATTTTCCCCAGGCAATTCCTTTCTGGTTCTACAACTGAGGTAAAAAGGCAGACTTGACAGCTTCCTGGAGCTACAGGAAAGTACAAGACGTACACATTGCTGAATATCTTGGAGAAAGGTACATTAGAATCCCAACTGGGACAATTTACACACAGCGATAACAGCCTGAAATCTCTGAATAAATTGCTGATTTTGAAATAGTGAATGACACGTTAGCAATAATGCACACTGAACAACGTGTGAGAATAAAAGAATAGATTTCATAGCTCTTTCTATCCTCTCGTCATGTATATTTGTGTGAGAATTCTTGCTGCCAGAGAGCCAGTGTGCCTAAAAGCTTCTTGAAGACTCTTTGACAAGCAGTTCCAGTTTATAGATGGAAAGTTTTGATGGCTTTTTTCCTTTACCCAAAAAATATGTAAGTTACATTTTCTACATTTTTAAGCTTTATTTTCTACCCATCTTTGATTTCTCCCCTCTAGCAAAATTAGTTGTCTAGAAAGAGTAAAAAGATGAGGCCTAATAAACAACAGATGTTCAGATCCAGTAAAAAATTTTTCAGTAACAGTTTTATTGTTTTGTTTCATTTTTTGGGGAAAAAAAAGGGGGGGGGGACCTGAGGAACCAGAAGTTGACTACACAAACAACAAAAACAACAAAATAACACACGCACACACACACACTATATACCTCAACACTATACACCTCACTGAGAAAAGTCTCCATTCAGAATTAAAAGGGTTCATATTCTGCACAGTGATCTTTTTTGAAAATAACTCATTTCTTGTGGAATGCCCTCACTTTTCGTCAAAATATTTAGATACTACCTTAACAAAGTTTCTGTGGAAACCTGTCAGCTCCTCAGTACTCCTGGTTATTATCAGCCCAGTGCTGGCGGTGGCAACTGGCACTCAGGACAGCCGGTCCCTTCTCTCCCTCACCTCCCTGCTGCTGGTTTCCCCAATCACTGCAGCTCCCTCTGTCACCCTACTGCCTGGAGGGCCACGCTCCATGACAGCACACTGCTGCCCTGCGGCCAGTGTTTGTCACCTGAGCTGTTGTTGCAGACAACAATTTTAAAGCAAGGTGATTCATTTGGCCAAGCTCACCTGCAGCAAAGCTTTCCTCCTAAATCTTCATGTTGCAGCCTCCAGCCCAAAGCAGCATTGCAACTGCATTTCATGTTCCATTAATACATCAATACCTTGCAATGAGAGTCTCATGCATGAAGTGCCCCAAACCTGCCCATCATCCACTCCCTCCTTCCCAGTTCCTAGTCTCCTGAAAGCCAAGGACATCTTGTGAAATAGGTGCATGCCTTTCTGGAGTGGTCTGCTGTGCAGGTGGAAACAAACCAAACTACAGCAGAAAGACTGGAAGCAGCAGGAGAAAATTACCACAGGTCTCTTCCATTCTCACCCTGGTTGAGCCGATGAATAACCAGAGTATTCTGTCTTCAGCTCAGAACAAACTTGGTAGAAGTATACTTTGTTAGATCAGCTGGAACAGATGCTGCTGCTATGGTCCATATCAGCCAGAAAATGTCAGGCAGCAGCAGTAGCAGAATCGTTACTTTCATTAAAATGATAGAAGCCTAAACAGGAAGATATTACTAGAGGAAATCCACTGGTATGCACTCCAAGCCCCCAGAGCTCTGTGTTAGAGCCCCAGTGGGTCAAAAATCTCTCTGTAACCACCAATTTTCAGCCCTAAAGGACTTGGTTTGTGGGCCAATGTTGCAAAGCACAGACGAAAGCATGACAGACACCAGCAGAGTCAGATCATGCTTCACCATTTTATTGCCCAAATAGCCCAACTTTTATAGTGAATTTTACAGGGGTGGACAGTGTTTCACACAAGATTATTGGTCAAAAGCACCCAGACAAACCGTTAAGAAAATAACACCACCTGCAAAAAAAGAACACCCCCTTTTGATTAGAAGTTAGGAAAACAACCCCCTTTGTGCTTAACGGTCACGTAGGCCTAGTCCTTGAGGCCAGCTGCTGATAACAATATTTTCTGAGTTCCTTAATTGGGTGATGTGGGAGTCATTGCCGTGGGAGCTTCTCACAGTTACTCTGGCAGCTTGGTTTGCTCAGCTGCAGCAGGCCCTGAGATTTCTAAGGCCTACCCCTGGTTGCTTATGTCCACGTCCTGTATGCCAATTCCCAACAGGCCAACATAGCAAGTGTCTCAAAAGCAAGCTGCTGTGCATGGACAGATCACTGCTGAAAATGGCAACGTCACAATTTGTGACCCAGTTATGGATTTCCTGGATGTTCTGGACAGACTTGCCTTAAAAATATAAATTTACCTCCAGACCAAAGAAATGGCACTCCTCCCAAAAGAAAAAATCCCAAAGGCAACACTTTCTTTTTTCCCCAGTTTCTCTAACCTCAGCTTCTTCTGTTTTGTATTCAGTGAATAGCATTTATCTAGTTTAAAGATTTCTAACTAGAAAAAACTACTTTCAACTCTAATCTTTAGTAATCACCTGACCTTTAGATTTCATTTTCAATGATGAAAATCAGAATACAGGCTTTGTTTTCATCTGTTTTTCTCCCTTGACACGAAGCAAACAGCTGCAATTTCCTAATTTTTCTTTAAACAAAACTGAGTTGACAGCATGTTCATAGCTCTGCCATTTCCCAGTACTCTCAATATGCCAAGGCCAATTTAGGTTGAGGCATAAACCATCTATATGAAGCGTTTAAAGGACTGAATCTATCACTCTCTATGTAACATTGTAGGAGTGGATATTTAGAATTAGAGCTCAGTGACTTGTTCATATTTGAACTGAAATATTCAGTTCTGCTTCTCATGGAAGCTTTGTAACTTAAAATAACCTGATATTCTGAAAGAACTATCCCCAAAGTTTACTTCAAATATTGGGTAACAAAGACAAAATGTAGACAGCTAATGTGAAGATGATACTCTCAAAGGAACTGCTTGACATAACAAAGATAAAGGGCAAGTAATAGAGACATCAGTTTAAAGATGAGCTCTGATTTTCATTCAGAAGTCAACCTCATCACACAGGAAGTTTCAAAAGTCTTCACTGACTGCTTTTGGCAAGTGTGACACTTTTTCTGATGCCCATCCTCACACACACACACCTTGCTATGCAAAACAGACCGCTACCAAAACTGCAGGGCCATCTGCCATGCCAAGGCAGCCACAAAGTCCAGGTGAACCAGCGCTCATTCTTCAGCTGTGATTTACATCCTTTTTGTGTGGCAGGCCTTCATTGCTTCAAGGCACTCTCCTCTCAGCCACTATTCGTCAGCCCTGCCTGATCGTTCATTCATCTTGGAATCTAAGGTGTGTTCCCCAAAGTTTTCTTCAGTGGGTATACTTCACAAGCATCAACATTCAAAGCAGCAACCCTACTCTCTTCCTTTCAAAAGAAGCAAATGGCCCTGTTGGAGAAATCAAATACTCGATTCTAGTGAAGCACCTATTTTTTGTTTCGTTACAATGTCCATACTTGACAGATTGATTTCAGTGCAGTTCCCCAGACCTATTTTATCCCAGTAGCAGACAATTGAAAACATTCTTGGTTTCTCACTCTTGCCTGTTCCCACTGACCTTTTCCTTGAATCAGTATTGCTACACAGAGGATTAGAAATTAGTTTCCTAGATTTGTGATCTGTTTGAAGTGCACAGTAGCAGATCTAGCTGTGTTACTAACATCTATCATCTGGTAAGTGGTATTATCAAAGGAGTTAAGTTTCCTAGTCATATTCTGCTTTTGCTGAATATAAACCAATGAATACAAAAAGACGGACTCTTTCCTGGCCCCTTTTCTGGCCTCTTTCAGCATAAATATGAACCTAAACACCTGGTATGAAGCACTACATCTCCTCCACTGAAGTCCTTGTTTGAATTCCTAGAATCACAGAATCTCAGAATTTCTAGGTTGGAAGAGACCTCAAGATCATCGAGTCCAACCTCTGATCTAACACTAACCAGTCCTCCACTAAACCATATCGTTAAGATCAACATCTAAAGGTCTTTTAAAGACCTCCAGGGATGGTGACTCCACCACTTCCCTGGGCAGCCCGTTCCAATATCTAACAACCCTCTCAGTAAAGAAGTTCTTCCTAAGATCCAACATAAACCTCCCATGGTGCAACTTCAGCCCATTCCCCCTCATCCTAGCACCAGGCACATGGGAGAACAGACCAACCCCCACCTCGCTACAGCCTCCTTTGAGGTACCTGTAGAGAACAATAAGGTCGCCCCTGAGCCTCCTTTTCTCCAGGCTGAACAACCCCACCTCCCTCAGCCGCTCCTTGTAGGACTTGTTCTCCAGACCCCTCACCAGCTTCGTTGCCCTACTCTGGACTCGCTCAAGCACCTCAATGTCCTTCTTGGAGTGAGGGGCCCAAAACTGAACACAGTACTCAAGGTGCGGCCTCACCAGAGCCGAGTACAGGGGGACAATCACTTCCCGTGACCTGCTGGCCACACTGCTTCTTATACAAGCCAGGATGCTGTTGGCCTTCTTGGCCACCTGAGCACACTGCTGGCTCATATTCAGCCAACTATCCACCAATACTCCCAGGTCCTTCTCTGCCTGGCAGCTTTCCAACCACTCATCTCCCAGCCTATAGCTCTGCTTGGGGTTATTGCGCCCCAGGTGCAGGACCCAGCACTTGGCCTTGTTGAACTTCATACGGTTGACCTCAGCCCATTGGTGCAGCCTATCCAGATCCTCCTGCAGAGCCTTCCTACCCTCGAGCAGATTGACACATGCACCTAACTTGGTGTCATCTGCAAACTTACTGAGGGTGCACTCAATCCCCTCATCCAGATCATCGATAAAGATATTGAAAAGGACTGGTCCCAGTACTGAGCCCTGGGGAACACCACTAATGACTGGCCTCCAACTGGATTTGACTCCATTCATCACAACTCTTTGGGCTCAGCTATCCAGCCAGTTTTTAACCCAATGAAGCGTACGCCAACACAAGCCACGAGCAGCCAGTTTCTTGAGGAGAATGCTGTGGGAAATGGTGTCAAAGGCCTTACTGAAGTCAAGGTAGACCACATCCACAGACTTTCCCTCATCCACCCAGCGCATCACTTTGTCATAGAAGGAGATCAGGTTCGTCAAACAGGACCTGCCTTTCATAAACACATGCTGATTGGGCCTGATCGCCTGGTTGCCCTGTAAGTGCCACGTGATGACACTCAAGATAATCTGCTCCATGAGCTTCCCTGGCACTGAGGTCAAACTGACAGGCCTATAGTTCCTGAGGTCTACTCTCTGGCCCTTCTTGTAGATGGGCGTCATATTTGCTAACCGCCAGTCAACTGGAACCTCCCCCCATAGCCAGGACTGCTGATAAATGATGGAAAGTGGCTTGGCCATCTCCTGCGCCAGTTCTCTCAGTATCCTCAGATGGATCCCTTCTGGCCCCATTGACTTGAGTACATCCAAGTGCCATAGCAGGTTGCCAACCATTTCCTCATGGACAGTGAGGGCCACATTATGTTACCCATCCCCTTCCACCAGTTCAGGGTACTGGGTATCCAGAGAGCAACTAGTTTTGCCGCTAAAGGATGAGGCAAAGAAGGCATTAAGCAGCTCCACCTTTTCCTCATCTTTTGTAACAAGGTTTCCCCCCGCATCCAGTAAAGGATGGAGATTCTCCTTAGTCCTCCATTTTGTGTTGATGTATTTGTAAAAACACTTTTTTTTTTTGTTGTGTTTAATGGTAGTAGATTGAGCTCCAGATGAGCTTTGGCCTTTCTAATTTTGTCCCTGCACTGCCTTGCAACATCCTTATAGTCCTCCCTAGTGGCCTGCCCTCTTTTCCAAAGATTATAAACCCTCTTTTTTCTCCTAAGCTCAAGCCACAATTCTCTGTTCAGCCAGGCCGATCTTCTTCCAAGCCAGCCTGTCTTTGGGCACGTGGGGACAGACTGCTCCTGCGCCATTAAGATTTCCTTCTTGAAGAGCATCCAACCTTCCCGGACTCCTCTGCCCTTCAGAACTGCCTCCCAAGGGACTCTGCCAACCAGTGTCCTGAACAGTTCAAAGTAGGCCCTCTGGAAGTCCAATACAGTGGTTTTCCTGGCTCCTTTGAGAATGGAGAACTCTACCATTTCATGGTCACTCTGCCCAAGACAGTTTCCAACCACCACATCTCTCACCAGTCCTTCTCTGTTTGTGAAGAGAAGGTCTAGTGGGGCACCTCCCCTGGTAGTCTCACTAACCAGCTGCATCAGGAAGCTATCTTCCATGCTCTCCAGAAACCTCCTAGACTGCTTTCTCAGGGTTGTGTTGTGCCTCCAGGATATATCTGGGAAGTTGAAGTCACCCACAAGAACAAGTGCTGACAATTTCACAACTTTTGTCAGCTGCCCGTAGAACTCATCAGTCTCCTCATCCTGATTCAGTGGTCTATATAACAGACCCCCACCAGGATGCTTGCCTTGTTGGCCTTCCCACTGATCCTAACCCATAGGGACTCAACCTTATCATTCCCAGCCTCAAGTTCCACGACATCAAAACTCTCTCTGATATAGAGAGCCACACCACCACCCCTTCCATGCTGCCTATCCCTTCTGAAGAGCTTATAGTCAGACATTGCAGCACTCCAGTCATGGGAGTGGTCCCACCACGTTTCTGTGATGGCAACCAAGTCATAGCCTGCCTGCCACATGATGGCTTCCAGAGCCTCCTGTTTGTTACCCATGCTGCGTGCATTAGTGTAGATGCTCTTCAGTTGGGCCATTGCCTTCTCTCCCAGCCTTGCCATTGTTACCCCTAGCACAGCTCTAACAAGTCTTGTTTCAGCCCCATCCCCCTTCTTACCTAGTTTAAAGCCATCTCAATGAGCCCCTCCATCTCCTGGCCTAGGATCTGGTTTCCCCTTAGAGACAGGGACCCATCTGCGGCCATCAGGCCAAGTGACAAGTAAAGTGCCCCATTGTAAAAAAAAACAAAACAAATTTTCTGTGTTGGCACCAGCCTCTGAGGCACGTGTTTTCTGTGGGCTTTCTGTGAATGTGCTCTTTTCTTTCATTTATTACCTAGTAACCTATTCTGTCAGGTGCTGCCTTCATTTCATTTCTCTCAGAGCCAAGTAAATCTTTGGCACTCAAAACAATAATAAATATTTTCTGTTCATTTTGACATTTTCATAATACAAACAATTCAATTACCTGGCATCCACCAGCAGCACAAATACCGTGAAAAAAGTATAATTGACCTCAGGGGTTAACTTTCCACACCAAGGAGGGATGTGTCAACAACAATTTGTTTCAATGTTTCATAAAACACAGCTTAAGTTCCTTCCCATCAACAAGGTAAAAATAGCCCTTCAGGAAGCACAATCTTCCTTAACAAGGCATCTGCTTTTGCTGAACATTTGCCTTTAGAGTAACTCTAAAACTAGCTGAGCAGTTAGAAACCCAAACAGTTTGATGTAAAAATAATTTGTGAAGAGCATGGCAAGTGCTTCCTGGAATATATTCTACACGGATATTAACCATGTATACATTTTCAAGTGATCTCACGATACCTTTTGGAAGTAAGAGTAACACATTTCACAAGTCTCAGCATGAGTTTTTATTTCTTTAGTTAGTTAGTTAGAACCAGTGTTTTTTAAAGCAGTTTATTCATTTTCAGGTGCTTCCCTTTGAGAAGAGAAGCAATGCATGACTTCAGTAACAGTACATGGACATCCATGTAGAAGGAATGGTCAGGTAGGTTGTATGGATACAAGAAACTGCATTTCAAAAGACATAGGGGAAATACAAGCTATATATCATTAATTTGAGGTCTTTGTTGGCCTAATAATACATTTCATTTATACTGTGCTGCTGAAACTACATCACACATCTTCCCACCGGGAAGACACTTGGGAGACACTTTCCTGGGTGATTCCTCCAGACTACACACTTACTGGTTGGAAATGATCTGTGCCAGCAGATCCCATACAGGTTCAACATGGCTGTTCTGAATCTCATCTGACAGTGGTTCCAGGCTTTGCTGCTGCCTCTGTCCCCACATACATTTCAAAACATCATTCATTTTAACTACAACCCCCTGATGCCAGTGACAGTCAGAGGAAAAGACTGATGACAGACTAGATGGAGACTAGAGTATGGGGTAAAACCAAACTCTGCTGTCCAAGAATAAGAAATAATTATAAAGCAAACTGCCAATTCCCTCAATCATGACCAAAGGTCCCTTTGAACCCATCCTGCTGTGTTTGCAGGAGAGAATCACATGCCTAAAAATGCTACATATGCTGCATCTCTTTATACCTTTCAAATATAATCTCTCCCTCAGGCACCTAGCACACCTCAGAAACCTACTGAGGACATCACCACTGTTCTGGCAATATTTGCACCCTCAAAGAGAATATTTATTCCATCTTCCCTGGGCACATAAGATAGTTAATACCGTGTAAAAATGTTAAGGAAGCAATACAAAAATAAGGGCAGTAGGATATCTGCTATCATAATTCTTCACTTCTCTATGTAAAAATACCAATGTCTTCCTTCTGTGGGATTTCATTCAGGACTGTTCCATTTAATTTGGTGTTCCTGCAACCATCTTAATTTCTCTGCAAAGAACATATCCCTAGCAAAATTATGATCTCAAATAAGCGCACTGTAATGCTAATATCTACATCTGCCAGGCTCTTTATTTCCACGGCATGCATCTCTTTAAAGGCAGAAAGAAGCAGGGTCCCAGAGGATGAGATTTTCCACATGGTGTTTCTAATGATACTACTGGAGTCACTCAGCAGTGAGACGAATTAGAACCATGGTTACAAATTGCTCCTGGGGATCAGAGAGAACACACATGATGCCAGGTAATGATTGCTTGCTACCCTTAGGGCAAGAGGTGATCTCACATATTTTATATATCCACAGTGATTCTCAGTCAGTGAAGGGAAACACACTCGTAGGTGCAGTTCAGCTTAGGCTGCAACAGGTCACCTGAGATGCAAACTAATGTACCTATTCCCTTCCATGGCAATTAAGAGATTCTAAGAGTGAGTGAAAGAAAATGCTCCCATGACAACTCCGACACCTAAACTTGGGTTATTTCTCTCCTACTCAAGTCTAGCAAAGGAGATAAAGACTTATTGTAAGTCTGCCAGTTCTCAGTCTTCCTGAACAGCAAGTCCAGAATGCTGCCAAAACGTCATTGCTTAGATTTGGTTTTCCAACCCTAACCCTATCAGTTTGCTGTCCATTTGGGATTCCAGCTGTGCAGGAACCCACCCACTCTGCAATGAGGTAGGTCACCTATACTCCCCAGGGGACAGATGCTTAGGTCTTACAGCACAACAAGCAAAAGAAGAGAGCAGAATGGCACAGCTGGTACAAGGATGCTAAGCATTGTCACAGTTCTCTTAAGATGAGTCTATTCAGATTCTCTCCGTATTGTGGGGACCTGCCTTCCAAGCCCCGACTTGTTGGAAGAAGTGTCCAGGAAATTTTGCCCAGAACCTGGACTATTCCAATAGTGTTTCAGTGGGTAGAGAGAGCAATTGATTGTCTACTTATGGGTTTTTAAAGAATGGGCACATTTATTAACATGAGGAGGACAGCCTGTTGGCAGCTTCCAACCAACAAAATCTGCTGTCATAGCAGAATATCAGGTCTGCCAAGCAAACATGCCACAAAATGTGCAGGGAGTGCACTGGAAGCTAACTGTGGCATCTCTGGGTGTGAAATAATCCAGCACCAGGAAGACAAATCTGGAGGAGCATCTCTGGACCATCACAAGTCTGTGTGAAATTCCAGTGTTGGCTCCAGGACTAAGCCAGACTCTGCCTCATCCCAAACTCTGTAGAAGTCTTAATGAGGCCAACAGGTCAAATTCCTATTCCAAAGCTGTTCAGATATGAGTCTAAGCTACTTACAGAAGCGTTATTTGCAGTCAGTGAGGAGAAACAGGGATTCCAGGGCAGGTAATAATCTTGTCACCACATCCAGATTGAAGACCAGGAAGGTGTGGTATCTGACAGAGGAAGCCACCAGCACAGTGCTTACTTCCCAACCCCTCACAGCCACCTGTTTACATGCCTCTGCAGCAAACCCACAGGCCCATCCCCAGTTCCTCACCAGAAACCGCAAAAATGTTCTGATTTATAGGGCAATGTCTGAAAGAACTAAACCAATTTCCTATTAACAGCAGATATACGGTACTTTAGCTTTACATCATCTGAAAAAACAGTAGGAAATTCCCCTCTGTATAATGAGGATTACAGGCCAGTAAGTGACTCGTTCACTGTCAGACCAAAGGTATTGCACAGTGAGGAGCTGAGCCTAGCCTCTTGAACTGCATTCACTAACAGCTTGACCTCTTCCTCTCCCACTGCTGTGATCTGTTGCTTCCAAACTTCTGCATAAGTGAAACAAAAATCTGGCACTTTAATTAAGGCCAGCGTTTACCCAGGAAATTTCTTCTTTTAGCTCCACAGCTTTTGTGGATACACTGAATAAGAAGCACATGGAGTGCTGGAATTAAGAGGATGTAAAAATAATCCATACAGAACAGCACAGCAAGGAACACCTTGAGAATCCATCAGTCTGAAATCCGTCTGGATACCCTCTGCACAGATGGCAAAGAAAGATGAATTTGACAGAGCAATACTTAAAATTCAGTTTTCATCCAAAGACCAAAGCACTTAACAAAATAATTGAGCTTAACATCCGTGTTGAGAGCTCAACACTGCTATCATCATCACAGGAGAAAGGCTGGATTATGACTGGCTGAAGGAAGCACAACGCATCCTTAACAGGCTATTCACTACTCCTCAGAAACCAGTAAGACAGAAAAATGGCAGCCCTCACAATTTTGATACAAAAGGATGGAGTTGCGTTGCTTTTTATGCAAATTTTGAACCCACCACAGTTCGTGTTCTATCCCCGAGAAATAATACACTTTACCTAGGCAGAAAAGTGACAGTCTGTGCTATTGCTGCATTTTTTCTGGGTTACTTATCAAATACAATATCCTAGGAACAAGAGACCTTTTAAAAGAATTGTTTTCTGTTTGTTTTTAGCTACACCAATAATTGATCCCAACTGGCTACCACAGGCTCCAAGAAACTCAGTTGTTCTCCTGACCTCCCTCACAGTCTGCCTTTCTCTTCTCTCCTCCCCTGACAGATGACTGTGGGAATTTGTGCAGTTAGACAGAAATCCCCCATCCATGCATTGTCGGCATTAATGTAACACCAAGAAGCTGGAACAGTAGGATTCTGATCCGGTGAAGTACAAGATTTATCACCCCTATGAAGACATACAGACTCTGCCTTTGGTCAGTCAATAAATTGTTAGTAGTCAAAACACCCCTTACAACCTGCCAATCTCCCACTTATCTTCCTATATCCGGTCCCAGAAGAACTGAGCTACTCTTTTTTTTTTTTTTCTTTTTTCCTGGATCACAGAAAGAATAGAATATCCTTCCGCATAAAATAATCATTGCAGAGGTGGGAAGAGCACCCAATTTGTGCAAACCCTGAAATATATAACCATTTATTTGAGTAAGTTTTCCTACTTAATGTTTACTGTCACGCTGTATGCATCCAGGCAAAGAGTATTTTTGATATGTTCTGCAAAGCATTCAGTATACTAAACAGTGCATTAAAGGACCATTAATATTCCAAAACAGCATGCTGGAAGTTGAGAAGTGCCAGCAGTAAGGTCATTGCAGCTGCCCTTTCCTCTCCAGCTACCTAATGATACGATTTCTCTCTGTCTCATTCTCAGAAATGACTGAAACTGTTCAAAATAGCTTAGATGGAAACAGACACATACACAATTTTAACCCCAAAGTGCTTGGCAGAATAACTGGAACTCTAAGAAGTGTAAATCAAGTGTCACTGTGTAGTGCAAGTTGTATTGCTAGTTTCCACAGATTCCATCTACAGCAAGTAATTAATACAGGGGTCACTGACTCTCCATTGGGTAAATAAATAAATAAATAAAGCTCAGAGCATTTAAACAATTTTCCTGTTGTGACACACATAGCAAAGGGAAAGCACAGTAATCCTGAGTCACAATCCTACACAAACACACTGAGTCCATCTTCATTTTGTGGAAATCTTAGAAAGGCAAGTTCCTGAAATGGGAAAGGGATTTCTATGGAGCAATCAGAAAAAGAAAGGGAAAGAAATACTAGATATTAGAAAAGTTCCCCAACAATAGGCTCCTTTTCCTAAAAAGCATGATCCAAGAGCATGCTGAGCATCTCCCTAGAACAAGGAACTGTTAACTAGAAGAATAAACTGAGCATCTGGGTGGGGAGGTCACCATCACCTCCAGGTCTGGATCTATTTTCTCCTGCTTTCTATGAGGGATGTGTGCAGCCATCGTGAGAAGGAAAGAAAAATCTGTCCTCAGGGTCACTGCCATATGCAGTCCTGAAATTGCAGATGTGAAAGCACACAAAGTTAAGAGGGTACTTCACATCAAGCCAAACGTTCAAGGTCACAGTGTTCTTCCTCTCTGCTTCTTGAAACCAATAGTGCCCCAATGTACTTTCTGCTTCCCACTGCATGTAGGAAGTGAAAATCTGCATTCTCCACATCACTGCCAAAGAAGCCAACAGCATATATGTACAAGCGATAACAAGCAGAGTCTCAGGGATGTTTGGAGATGTTTATGATAAACACCACAAAGTCCCATTCTGGTCTGAGAGAAGACAGCAGCTCATCTTTGAGCTGTGATTTCAGGCAGTTGCAAAAGATTCATAAAGAATTATTCAGCAGACATGTAATCCCCCATGATAAGAAATACCAACTATTTGGAACAGGATTTCTCTGTGTAAATTGAAATCAGCTCTGTGTAAAGCTGAATTAAACCTTTGTCACAAAACTGCAGACCTGTCAGTTATATTTTTTCCAGGTTAAGCTGGCAAAATCCATTGAGAACACAGTCTTCAAACAGAACTTTTTACTGCAATAGTTGCTTTTAGAATAACAGCAATAAGATGATCCATTCTTCAAACTCATTAAACCAGATTGCTTTACAGCACAAAATCATGAACTGCACCATGTTCTACTTAGAGAACTATTTCATGAGCGATACTGATTTTCTACAGTAAAGCTGCTTTATTTCCATAATTATCCCTCTTGAGAGATTTTGTTAATTGTTCCTCCCTCTTCCCCTAGCTTTAATTCCAGTTTTCCCTCTCCATCCTAAGGGAATAGAACCAAACGGTTTTCATCTGGAATTTGGAAAGCTGGTCAGCTTTCATTATGGTCTCAGTCACTTTTAATCAGCTGCCCTAAAGAACAACTGGAAATAATTAACTGAGCTTCTCCTGGGCTTTCAGGTTCAATAGAAAGACAATCAACTGAAGATAGACAAAAGGACAACACTCTTATGAAAGTCTGGGAACTTCCCAAGAACTCCTGGATGTAAGATCAAGCACAGGGATGTCTGTCAGTGCCAGTTAAGAACCTAGGCAAAAAGTCCTGCAAGATTAGTATGTAATTTACAAGTGCATTTTATGCTGCCCATTTCTCTGGCTTTGTCCTGGATATTATTTCTCCAACATTGTGGATAATGTCAGTCAAGTGCTCTTGCATAAATACAGACATGACCTAATTTTCAAATCTCCCCAGTACATAGAGCAATCATCTACCTACTGCAGGAAACAGATAGTCATGAGCCAAAGTGTTTGAAATAGTGTGACATAGATGGTGGCTGTTCTGCATGGAGCAGTATGCAGGAAAGCTAGCAGAGAAGTCCAGAAGCAGAACAGTCACCATTTCTAATAGTAGCAGGGAAAAATATAGCATTGCAGTACTTAGCTTAAAAGCTTTGAGAATTTCAGCTTCACCAGATGGGACTGAGCTGATCTAACAGCTCCCAATGACAGCATCTGCTTCCCTTTGCTCATAGATCTCGCCTCTTTCCCTCACCTCAAGCCAGCTCCAAGCCTAGTAGAGTCCTTCCCTGAGCAGATTCACCCCACCAACAAGAAGCTGCTTTTCAGGCAGGTGAATTGACTCATCAGACAATTAATGAGCTCAGCCAGAACTAGCACAAACAAAGGATGAGCATAAGAGAACTTCCATTCAGCAGTAATGAATCATGAGTTCAGTCCAGGTGATCATGAAAGATGTTCCTCCTGCTGCAGAGACCAGATGGTGATGAGGTGAAGAATGCACAGAGAGACAGATCACCTGTGGAAGCCTACTTTGAAGCTGCTGCTCGACATTATCAAAAACAATATAACCATTCAAAGTTATTTTTATGTTTATGGAAATAAGACTAAATCATCACCTCTAGCAGATATCTCTGTGTTGCAGATAATTGGTTCCAGTAAGCCTTTTTCTATTTGGAAGTAGGATCTTTGTAGCTAGTCTGTGCAAAAGGCAGAGGCCAGCAGGACTGCTGTTACTCAAGGGAAACAATGGTGCTTGTAGCTAAAGTGCAGTGCTGTTTTTTTGCCTTTTTAGAGAGCCAGTTTTGGGGAGGTGGGGAAATACTCATAGAAAAATGAAGCAGCCTTCACAGAATCACAGAATTTCTAGGTTGGAAGAGACCTCAAGATCATCGAGTCCAACCTCTGACCTAACGCTAACAGTCCCCACTAAACCATATCCCTAAGCTCTACATCTAAATGTCTTTTAAAGACTTCCAGGGTGCTTGTAGCTAAAGTGCAGTGCTGTTTTTTTGCCTTTTTAGAGAGCCAGTTTTGGGGAGGTGAGGAAATACTCATAGAAAAATGAAGCAGCCTTATTACATATTTGTATCATGTCCTTATCTGAATGGAGCTGTACTCTAATATCAAGCTCCTGTAAAATGGACTTCAAAATGGGTAAGTGTGGTCAAGGTAGGTGAGATCGCTCAGAAGAGTTAGATCAGGACACAAAGCTCTTCAGATCACCCACATACTATACAGCCGTTGCTCAGCAGTTTAAGTTTCCTCATAGAATTCCTTCCCAGCAGAAATAAGTGCTGAAAAAAATCCCTATTCCCTCTTAATTTCTGTCTGCTTCACCATAAAATCACTTTTTACAACAAAGAACGATTACTCAGAAGCTCTTGGCTGCTGCAGTACAAGAACAAGAGGGGCCCAGAGGAAAACAAGACACTGAGGGCATCTGTGTCACGTTGCCAGCCAGCACTGGCTCCCTAGGGCAGAGCACTGCGAGGACTGTCTGTTGCCCTCACTCTAAGCAGGTTGCACATACATACAGGAAAAGCCATCTCAATAGACTGAGGGCCTGGATTACCAACAATTAAACTGCAGATCAAAGGGAATATAAACGGGGATGTTGCTTTGCTTATTAGTATCAGCTCTGTCCTTCATTACCTAAGGCCTTTCCAACAATGTTGACTTTAATTACTTTAATGAGAGAGAAAATGATCTGAAGAGTGTCAGCTCAATGGGGCAAGGTCCTGATAAAAATGTTAGGTCTAGGATCATTAGTTTAGCAGTTAATAGTACATTATTTTATGTTATTGAAGATAAATGTAAACAACTCCTGAAGCCTAGCTGCTTTCAAGATTGAAGCTGGGGAAACAAATGAGAAGGAGTTTTGAAATAAAGTTTTATTGGTTCTGTCACCCACTTTCAACAGATTGCTCTTTGTTGATCCATTACCAAAATAAAACAAAATAAAATAAAATATTGTAGAGAGTAAAGCAAAGCAAATTTAATACACTGTGGGCTTGTCTTCAACAAAACACTCATGACAATTATTTAAAACAAACTTTTTGAAGTGAGGGAGTTTATCCAAAGCAGATTAAGATAAAGCAAATCAAGTACACTTCAACTCTTAAGGGAAGCCCTAGCTGCTAAGCAAGAGACCATACACCCACTAGCAGTGCTAGCAGGCCTTGGTGACTTCTCTCAAGCCACAGAAAAGCAAGATGGAGTAATTTAGCTTCATTTGTAATGAAAAGGGATTAAATTGTATTGCATGACCTGGTGGCTGCTGCAGGTGAAAACCATTCACAGCTACCACAATTCAGCTGACACACAATTAATTTTGAACTGGGTATTGTGATTATGATTTTGAGCCATGAGTATTTGATACAAGGATATAATATGGTTAAATAAATCCCATTTAAATTTGTACTAGATGGGGGTAATGCCTGCAACTGTATATGTAGCTCCTCATTGTGTTCCTAGTGTGGAGGATTAGAGTTGATGGTTGCTTTGGCTTGGAATTAGAAAGGAAACTGCATGAAATTAAATAGAATTAAGGATTTTACTTCCCAAAGAAAAATCCTTTCCTGAACTTTCCTCTGATACTGTATTCTTACGTATAAGCTAGGCACAGTAGGCTTTAAAGATAACTGAAACTATCCTTGGAGATTCCAACAGATTGCTATTTCAGGCTTCATTTTTTCTCTGTCTTAGAAGCAAAATTTTTTTTTTTTTGAACAAGTCCTTTGAACAACTTTACTAGTTTGTGTCTTGTGGAAGCAAGCTGAATCTTTTTAACAGCCTCGGAATCCTCATCTATTGTGAAAGCCTCCTTAGAGAGCAACCCCCAAACACTTTAGTAATGTCTGAGAAACACAGCCAAGTGGGTCATTATGGAGAATAAAGATTCTTCTGCAGGTAAAAGAATGTGGACATAGGCCAGGGCTATTGTGCTCTTTCTCAATATAAGGGAGATCAGTCTTTGAAGGATGGATGTGACAAGCTAACCTCTGAGCCTTGTATTCCATACTTTTCTTTCAACAGGGATTGTAATTACCCTTTAGCATACAGTGGAAATTCAAGGGAGAAGTATGGACCTGCTGACTGCAGAGGAAACTCTCAGTTCTTGCTTTGAAAATAGCTGATAATTATTTCTGTCGCTGTTCCTGTCTCTGGGGCAGGCTCACAAGGAAAACAACAGCACTTGAGGCTGAGCTGCCTCATCCATGTCTGGGAGAAAGGGGCTCCATAAACAACTGGCTGCTCCCTAGGATTGTCCAGGTTTCTCTGCTTATTCCAGACAGCACCTTTTCTACAGTTTTACCTGCTTTTATATTCACTGAAAGGAATGGCAGTATTTAATTTCATTTAACAGGCCAGAAAAAGAGGTGTGGAAGGTCTGACAGAAAGCACAGGAAGCTGAACACCTGAGAGCTAACGAGAACAGTTACCTGCAGTGTATGGCTGTGTTACCCCTGAAAGGCAACTGAAACAAGTTATATCGGTTGTCCCTGTGGCTGCTGTGCAGAAATTTATCTTGTCCTCATGCAGGCCCCAGCAGAGACCAAGGAAGCTGCTGCAGCCAAGCTCTGGAGCTTAGCAACAGACTAATTCTACCAGCTCCAGACTGCATAAGGCTTGCACTCCTGCTGCTGCTGCAGAGCTGCCTGTGCCTTGCTCCCACATGGTGCTGTGGATGCTCTGTGTGGTAATGACAGCATTCCAGAAAAAGGTACTTCAAAAGCCTACTGTCTCTCTGAAATTACGCTCTTAAGATTATTTTTGTTTTTGCCATTTCTATCCACCTAAAAATCCAAGAGCCTGAGTTACCACCAGGAAAGCTATACCAGGTTCACAGGGAGCTATAAAAACCTCTTCAAATGGCACATTGCAGCTTTGCTGATTGGAACAATGGTGTGATTTTACAGCTGGATAGCTCAAGACCTTCCAGAAGGCAAGGAAGCAAGTGTCCATGCACCTCATTAGGAAGTCAGCAACTGTATCATTCCAATGAGCTTAAATACCAATTAGTATCTCCATTTGCCAGTGAGATATGAGCCCTCTGTATCTTTGCGCTGTCTCTGCTGGACCTCAAGATGGATTCAGGACAACAGAGGACTGCTAGGCAGAAATGAGGGAAGGGGACTCCTCTGCAGATTGATCCCTGAAATCAAAGTGATGGTTGGAAGTTTCTGAGTGCTTTTGGCATGTAAACAGCAAAGGAGACAGAGGAGATGGATGAGCAGGCAGAGTGCTGGTGACAAGGTCAAAGTATACTATAAACATCTTGTCCAGAGTGCTGGTGCTTCTATCGACCAATACCTTTGGCCATCATCAATCCTTGAGCATCCTCTTACTGTTCTAAAAGGAAAAGCCAAAGCTGAATGCTGGCTTTTACAGTCTTGAGAGGTTTACACTGCAGCTCTGAAACTCTAGACTCTGTCATAGCCTCTGTGTGTGGGTTATTTTGGCAGTACCTGTTGCCTTCTCCATGAAGCATAAATGCTACTGTGACAAAACACAGTTCACCTCTCAGAGTATTGTACTAAATCCACTCTATTAGTATTGAAGCTCCATTTTAAAGGCGTAATACAAGACAGAAGACAATCTGTCTTGTCAGAGACAATATCCTCTGCAGGATATAGAGAGGATTCCAGATGCCCAAAAGGTGCTTTGTAGTGGGTACACCATTGCCCCTTTCCTCTTTGATAAGGGATAGAGCCTGGCCCTTTGCAAGGTGTCCAGAGATCTGAAATGTTTTATGTCAAAAAAGTGCTGAGCAGTCTTAGTTTGTCTGGGCTTCTGGTCATGTTCTCTGGGTGTTGCAGACAGCCCTAGATGTTCCCCTCTCAGGCTCTATCCTTCAACTATCAGAAACCAAGTTTCCATTTTGCAGGAAATATAAGCCCTTTAAACCCTACTTCTATTTCAGACCCATGGAAAAAAAGAGTATTTTGTAATGAAGAAAATGAATGGCTTTTCTTCCACATGGAGCTATCAAGACATTTCATATTGATGGTGCTGGCACTTTCAGGCACATATTCCAGCACAATTTTAATCTGAATGCTACCCAAAACTTATTATATTTATTTTGTTGGGATCAAATAGAATACCGGAGGTAACA
Source organism: Anas platyrhynchos (assembly GCF_047663525.1). NCBI lineage: Eukaryota > Metazoa > Chordata > Aves > Anseriformes > Anatidae > Anas > Anas platyrhynchos. The sequence goes on from NC_092614.1 coordinate 7,012,210, forward strand.
GGACTACTCAACCATGACTGCTATTGCAATGTTCTCTAAAACAGCTTTTTACTTCTACAAAATGGCAGCTCCTAATGAAAAAACCTACTATTGATAGTGTGCTGCCTGGCTCCTCTGTCATTATCTATAGCTGTGCCAGCCCTGTATTTGAATCAGCACTTGAACAAACAAATAGGAAAAGGCTATACCAGCTTAACCTGTCTGCAGTCCTTGTGAGTTGGTTCCCTTTCGCGCTCACCTTTATGGTTTTTCCTACCATTTAGTAGAGTCTCAATTGGCATGCCAGGGCTGTACATGCTTGGGCTCCTACAGTGTGCTTTAGGGCAAGCAAAACATGCTTCACAAAAGTTTTTGCCAGTATTTATACCTTTGGTTCCAGCAACAACTGCAGGTTCTGCCTTGCTAGTACTTAAGAAGTTTTGTCATACTAAACTTAGGACACGAACCGTGGGGGTTTCTTTTCTCAGTTTTATTACCTCTTTTATTGAAATAAACATTGTATCAAGTGGGTGAAGGGAGGTCATGGTTGGAATGATCTCCTCATATATAGATTAAAAGCATAACCTCCTTTATCTACCATTGGCTTCTAATGAGGAATTTCAGGTTCGCTAACTTCAGAGTATCACAGAATCACAGAATTGTCTAAGTTAGAAGAGACCTCAAGATCATCGAGTCCAACCTCTGACCTAACACTAACAAGTCCTCCACTAAACCATATCGCTAAGCTCTACATCTAAACGTCTTTTAAAGACCTCCAGGGATGGTGACTCCACCACTTCCCTGGGCAACCCATTCCAATATCTAACAACCCTCTCAGTAAAGAAGTTCTTCCTAAGATCCAACATAAACCTCCCATGGTGCAACTTCAGCCCATTCCCCCTCGTCCTGTCACCAGGCACGTGGGAGAACAGACCTGACCTTGCTACAGCCTCCTTTAAGGTACCTGTAGAGAGCAATAAGGTCACCCCTGAGCCTCCTCTTCTCCAGGCTGAACAACCCCACCTCCCTCAGCCGCTCCTCGTAGGACTTGTTCTCCAGACCCCTCACCAGCTTCGTTGCCCTACTCTGGACTCGCTCAAGCACCTCGATGTCCTTCATGTAGCAAGGGACCCAAAACTGAACACAGTACTCAAGGTGCGGCCTCACCAGAGCCGAGTACAGGGGGACGATCACTTCCCGTGACCTGCTGGCCACACTGCTTCTTATACAAGCCAGGATGCTGTTGGCCTTCTTGGCCACCTGAGCACACTGCTGGCTCATATTCAGCCAACTATCCACCAATACTCCCAGGTCCTTCTCTGCCTTGCAGCTTTCCAACCACTCATCTCCCAGCCTATAGCTCTGCTTGGGGTTATTGCACCCCAGGTGCAGGACCCAGCACTTGGCCTTGTTGAACTTCATACAGTTGACCTCAGCCCATTGGTCCAGAGTAATCTCAAAAGTACAGATGACCAGTGCCAGCAGAGGAGATTTTACTTTGTTGCCCTGCATTTTGCCACTATGCCTCTTTTTTCATTTCCTTTTTAGCTGTTTGAACTTTTCTCTATTCCTCGTGCTCCAGAAACCCTGCCTCAGAGACTCTGGAAGCAGTAGCTGGATGATGAAGGTGATCAAACAAGCCAGAGTTGGGCTTGGTCACGGCAAATAAACATGGCACAGCTTCACAGAGGGAGGGTTGTTACCAGCTCCACAGGGAAGGAAAGCTTCTTGTTGACATTATTTATTCAGTGTCCTACCATCCCAGCCTTCTTCTTAACATCAGATCCAGTCCTACCTGAGCAAAGGGTAAGTGGAGAGAAAATATAGTAAGAAATGCTGGGGAAAAAAAAAAAAAAAAAAAAAAAAAAAAAGAATAAAATAAAAACAAAGGGAAGAATTTCAACTTCAGAAGTTCATTGAATCTGAAAAGGTTCAGTTCAAATCTCTGGTGGTCTTGGCAGATCAGCCCAAGGGCCGGAGACTGGGAAATAAGGCCTTAGTCCACTAGCTGTTGTGCCAAAAGCTGAAATTTTAGAAGATGTAATTCATCAGCCCTGGGGACAGACATCCTGGAAGATAACTGTCTTGAACTGCAAAGTAAGTGCAAATTTGTGTTGAGCACTCTGCCTACTTACAAAGTGCCCTTCAAGAACACTCATCTTTAAAAAAACAGTGGAAGATTGTCTGACAAAACTTGTTCCTTGGTTCTCATCTTTAAACTTTTTGAACCAGGTCCTTCAGAGCTATAAAACATATTGCAGAAAAAATCAACCCTTGAGTGCCTGAGGCTGGATATCTAGTAACTGAAGGTACTTTAAAAAGTGCCTAAAAGCAGGAATTTAATAACTCAGGTCTGGTTTTGATCATAACTCTGGAGTGTAGATACCCTGATGATCAAATTGTTCAATAAGAGACATCCTGGAGGATGGTATATTCTTTTTCAGAAGTTTATCAAGCATTTAATGAACCAGAATTCCCCTGCACAAATACCTCAACTTCCTTCCCTTCTCACTCTGACACATTGCAGCCGGTTTTCACCTATGATGCAGCAGTCCTTCTCAAAAGTAAAAAGCTAATTCCACTGACCTTTAAAGAAGAATTCAGCTCTTCCACATGGATGTCTTGTTCTATATCCAGCCCCTCCCTCGTGATTGCCTTTTTCTGCCAGTCCCATTTTTTGAGCAAAAAAGCACAGCTGAACAAAAGCACTTCAGCCCAGCCTTTTAACATCTTCCACAGATTCCTTTCAGCTTTAAATCCACTGCACTTCGCTGTACCACTGAGTACACCCTCTCCCTTCTCCATACTACTCTGTGTGAACAGGGCCAGAGACATCCTTCCTGCCCCAAGAAGGCAGAGGAGACAAATTCTGCACGAAGACAAGTTATTGCAAAGCAGGCTGTGAAGACAGAGCTGCAAACCCAGTCCAGAGCAAGCCTGAATTTTCCCAGATTGTTTTTCCTCTTCCTCCGAACACATCTCCCCGACAATCCCCCTCAAGGAGGGTGTCTGCTAATGCCTAATGCATCTGCTTACCTCCATGCCACATTTGCTTGAAAGAGAACCAGCCGCCACCAGAAACACAGAGAACTACTAGATGCTGTGGGCGGTCATCACATTTGCTGTTCTGGGTTCAGCTGAGGTACATTAAGAGCTTACCAGTCTCTGACATCAGCTGGCATAACTGATCAGATACTTGATGTCTAACCTGGTTCTGTCAAAATGGGTTTAAAAAATTCAACAAACAAAAAACTACTATTAGCAGTGTTTTATGATAATCTAGATCGTTTTGATAGAACTGGACTAGTGAACAATTCTAGCAGCCAGACCAGATGTACCTACCTCTGGCAAGCCACACAGCAGTGAGCAGGTGGAGAAGGGCAGAGATCTGTAACTCCACACACAGCAGCACTGAAGAGCACGCTGACAGACTAGGCTGCTCAGGCAGCCTGTCTCCAAATCCTGGCCTGCCCAGTTTGCTGCAAAGCCTCTTCCACAAAGAGGGTCACATCTAGACTGTATCTAAATTAGGTGTAAAACTGGACAGACAAACCTGATGGAGTCAACATAGGACATCCACCTTTTTTATCCCTCAAGCCAGGTGTCCTTAGCCAGCCTTTCCCACCACCATGACTAATAAGGAGTTTGGCTATGTGGATATAGAAATGTTGTTTTTGCAGATTTACGTTGTTCAGAGGAAAAGAATGTGGCAACCCTAGACTGCATGGAGTCTCCTGAATCACCCTTCTTTGTTCCCTCTAAACTCTTTTATATTCCTGATGGCCTTATCGTTAAGAGTCTAATGTTATCTCAACCATGGAGCTTTCCAACCCCCATGGCCACACTCCCAAATCTCCCCCTTCTTTATTAATATCAACCATTTTCTCAACATGAATTACCACTCCATATATAACACCTCTAAACTCTTTACATTGCTGATGGCCTCATTGTTAAGAGTCTGTTGTTATCACCAACCATGGGGCTTGCCAACCCTCATGGCCACACTCCCACATCTCCCCTTTCTTTATTAATATCAACCATTTTTTTTGACACGAATTATAATTCCATGTATCACAATCATTTGAAGCCCATAAAAGTTTTGCAGATTTGAGCATGAATACCAGATTGTATATAATAGAACTTCAATAAACTGCATGTTTACAAGGTGGAATTTGAAACAACCTGGATTGAGGTTTTTCAAAACAGTCCAATGGGACCTCCATGAGAACAAAGTGAATGTTTAGAAACATGATTCCTTTTCTCTCTGTCTCCTTGTAATGTTTTAATTTTGGGTAGAAATTCCCAACTGAAACATTTTAGCAGAAAAGTTAGTTTTGCTTTAAGTATATATAGAAACCTTTAAATTTACAATTTTTCTTAGTTTCATTATAAGATCAGAAATTTTCCAGTGGCAAATTGGAGACAGAAATGGGCCAAGAGGGATGTATGCACTATTTCCAACTGGCTGCAATTCTGTTTCACCTCTACTATTCACAGCCTAAGAAGATCCCTTTCATATGTGCTAGATTGCTTTAAACCTTACACAATTCTTCCTTTGTACTTGCCTTAGATGCAGCTAAGTGAGCTTGGCAGGAGGTATAAGACTAATTTGCACTTTCCTCAGTTTCTGATTTTCCTGGATTTAGATTTTTGATCTCAATGTAGCATCTGGAGGTGCGAGCCTTTGACACTGTAGTTTTGGTTGCTCTTTCTAAACAGTGCCTTCTAAACCTTCTTCTCTGGAAATTGGTGAACTGGGCAAGAACATGTGCAGGAAAAACAAACAACAACAAAAAAAAAAACAAACAAAAAAAAACCAACACTGTAGTTTATTTCAAGGAACAGGGCTGTAAGTCTAGGAAGCTTTAGGATCTACCAGGTGGAGGAAGTTTTCTTCTTCATTTGGCTGCAGAATTTGGTTGGTTGTGAAAGGTCACAGTTGCTGTACTCTGAGTCCTTCTGTGTTATGAATAAGAACGTATTTAAGATTTTATAGAGTGTTATATATGGAGTGGTAATTCATGTCGAGAAAATGGTTGATACTAATGAAGAAGGGGAAGATTTGGGAATGTGGCCATGGGGGTTGCCATCAAGATTTAAAAAAAAAAAAAAAAAAAAAAAAAAAAAAGCACAATGAAGTTACATCAATAAAGAAGCAGGAAAAAGAAGTGAAGAGGAACAGGCTGGCAGAATGGAGACCAGGATGAGACCAGGCACTTTGATTGCTTCATGAAGATAGGTTCGGCCAAACTTAGCAAACTGCTCAGAGAAGCTCGTACAGAAAGTCCCTGAAAATAGAAGCACTAGAGCTGGAGAGAAGCTCAAGCTGAGAGAAGTGGACCTGTGTACGCAACTGCCTCTCGCTGGTAAGCAGTTGCGCATTATGGGGAATCATACGTCCTTACGAACAAAGACTGTCCTGGGAACCTTACAGCTTATTCTCCTTATTAACAATTGGACAGATTATGAGCCTGAAATATGGGACCAAACTGAGGTCAAGGTGTGGGACTCTGCAACTAAAAATGACAAGGTTGCAGTGGGATTGCTTGGCACCTGGCGAGCACTCTCTGAGGCCTTAAAGAGCCATGTGGAGCCACAATCACAAACGTGTGGTTTGCCAGATAGTGAGGGAGCTGCGGGCTCCTTTACTGATCCAACTGCTACACAATCGCCATGGGCCCCTCTGCTGCTACAGCCATCGAAGGCTTTTGCTGTTACACCCCCTGCTGACCTGAATGTGCCTTTTGACCCAGGCCTATTGGCCTTGAAAAGTAGATGGATATGCTTTTCTTCGATCCGGGAGGAATGGGATACATAAGGCCTGAAGACCAAGTTGCTTGACAACTTAAAGCGAGATATATTGTTCAAAAGGAATGGAAAATGGAGACTGTTAAGGCATGGAACTTAAAGGATTGTTTGTTACCTTTTCTGATCGTGAATATGTATAGGCGTACTCGATTTTAGTAAGTTGTGGAACTTAAAGGATTGTTTGTTACCTTTCCTGATTGTACGTATGTATAGGCATACTTGGGTTTAGTATGTAGAGCAATGTTCTGTGTATTTAGAATGTTTGATGTTCATGTGTGTGTGTTGGAGCGTAGGCTCCCCGCACACCCAGCACTGTTTACTTGCCTTTGATACCTTTTATACCTTTTATACTTTTTAGACCTTTTATAAGTATAAATATTACTAAACTCAGATTGAGTTGAGACTTGATTTATAACAGAGGGAACAAAGAACAGTGATTCAGGATATGCCATGTCGTCTGGTGTTTCTTGTTCTCCAGCCATTAAGGCATGGAAGTTGTTGGGAATTTGCTGTTGCTGGGCAAAGTTGTTTGACCAATGAGAAGTTGTTTTGAAAAGGACTGCTATGGGGAGAAGGGTATAAGAGTGGAGCCTGTCCTCAAGTTAAAAAGGCAACACGATATAATGAAGTTATGTCATCAATAAAGACGTAAAAAAAAGGCATGAATAGGGATCAGCTAGCAGAACGGAGACCAGGATGTGAACAGGCACATTGATAGCCTCATGAAGATAGGCTCAGCCAAACTCAGCAAGCCACTCAAAGAAGCTCGTATAGAAAGTATCTGGAAATAGGCACACCGGAGCTGGAAAGAAGCTCAAGCTGAGAGAAGTGGACACGCGCACACAACTACCCCTCCCTGGTAAGGAGTTGCGCATTATGGGGAATCATATGTCCTTAGAAACAAAGACTGTCCTGGGAACCTTACAGCTTATTCTCTTTATTAACAATCAGACAGTTTATGATCCTGAAATATGGGACCAAACTGAGGTCAAGGTGTGGGACTCTGCAGCTAAAAATGACAAGGTTGCGATGGAATTGCTCAGCGCCTGGCGGGCAGTCTCTGAGGCCTTAAAGCACCATGTGGGACCACCATCAGAAACTTGTGGTTTGCCAGATAGTGAGGGAGCTGCAGGTTCATCCATCGATCCTCTACACCATTGGCCCCCGCCCATACTACCATCGCAGGCCTTTGCTGTTACACCCCCTGGTGACCTGAATGTGCCTTTTGATCCAGGCCCTATTGGCCTTGAAAAGGAGATGGAAATGTTTCCCTTCTATCCGTGAAGATTAGGATACAGAAGGCCTGAAGGCCAAGGCCGAGTTGCTTAACAACTTAAAGCGAGACATATTTTTCCCAGGACTAGCCCTGGAATTCTCCGGTGTTTGTAATCGAGAAAAGGGACAGAAAATGGAGACTGTTAAGTCATGGAAGATATGGGAGCACTTCAACCAGGATTACCCACTCCAACTATGCTTCCCCAGACATGGACATTAATAGTAATAGACTTAAAGGATTGTTTATTACCTTTTCTGATTGTACATATATATAGGCATACTTGGGTTTAATATGTAAAAGCAATGCTGTGTATATTTACAAAGTTTCATGTTTGTGTGTGTGTGTTGGTAGAGCATAGACTCCCTGCGCACCCAGCACTGTTTACTTGCCTTTTATAAATATTACAAAATTCAGAATGAGTTATATCTTCATGTATAACATGATTTTTTGTTGATTTTTTTGTTGATCCTGTTGATTTTTTTACGGTTGTTTATTGCCCCCCCTCCCCTTTTCCTTTTTATTTATTTATTTATTTATTTATTTATTTATTTATTTATTTATTTATTTATTTTAGGGCATTCTTTACCAGGGATCTAATCCTTGCTGGAGAGAAGGTTCATTTCACTGCAATTTGGATGAAAATAACTCGAGCAGTAGCTGCTTCATTGTTTTGAATTATTGTTGTTAATTGGAATTGTGTGTTTCATTTTCTGAAAGGCAATGATCAACTATGTAACTTGCTCTGCAGCTAATTAGTGGCATTTATGATTACTGTGAGTTTCAAGTGGCACTAACCGTTTGCAAACAGATTGTCAAGTGATTTTGTGGAGCATCGCGGGAGGAGACATCAGGGAAAAGCAGAAGGACATCCAAGTGATGGAGAATGATACAAAGAGAGTGGCTGAGCTTCACAGGAAGAAAAATTATCACAACTAAGCGTATGTGAGCTGCTCATTTCTCAGGAAAGAGGAAGAATTGTGAGCTGTAGTGCTCACTGGTAGAGCTGTAGATGTGTGGTAAAGTTTAGCCCTTTCTAAGCACCATGCCATTATGTTTGGGAGTGGAGATATTTTTTCTCATTCCAGCATTCATATTTATATTTCTGTGCATCTGAATTGGATCTTTCCCATAATCCAAGTGAAAAGGTTTGGCTCAGTATTGAGCAGGCCTTGCATTAGTGGAAGTGGAGATGTGGTGTGTAGGAGTTTTGAAAGCCAGACAACCAGGATGGAACAAGGCCAGCTTTACGCTGCAAGGAAATCAGCACAAGAATCAGTAGGAAGAAAAAAAGACACATCCTTTTTTTAAGATGCTGAATTTTTCTTCTGCTAACAACAGCTGCTGCCTCCATGTGTGCTTTTAAAATACCTGATCAAGAATACGTAGTGCTTGCTCCTGTCATAAACAGGATGTCAGCCACGTATCCTAGGCTACTGCAGGGCCTAGGGGTTAAACTCAGCACTGGTAAACTTTCACAGTTCATGAGTAGTTTTAGGGTGTTTTATTACTGCTCTAGCTCCTAGGGTCACATGAGCAAATGAGAACTAAACTTTGACAAACTAACGCATAAATGACTGAAATAGGTACATCATTTCCTCAGCATTGTCTTGAAGACTGTGTTTCAGATGTCTCAGAGCTGTTTTTTCAGGCTGTCTGCAGATTCAGGAAGACAGAACTGACTGCATAGCTTTCAGTAAGTGTTGTGGTTCCGCTCGAGTGAGCAGCTAAGTTCCACCACAGCTGCTCTCTCACTCCCCCTCCTCAAAGAGGAATGGGGAGAATACATGTGAAAAGGGCTCAAGGGTTGAGATAAGGACGAGAAAATCACGCAATAATTATTGTAACGGGCAAAACAGACTCAGCATAAGAAGATGGTAAGATTTATTGCTCATTACTAACAAGCTAGAGAAGTGAGAAACAAAGGAAAGAAACCAAAAGCACCTCCCCCCCCCATCCACCCTCTTCCACCTCCTCCCCCCAAGCGGTGCAGGGGAACGGGGGAATGGGGGTTATGGTCAGTCTACAGCACTTCTTCTCCGCCGCTCCTTCTCAGTCACTCTCGCCCCCTGTGCTGTGGGGTCCCACCCACGGGATGCAGTCCTTGATAAACTGATCCAGCGTGGGCTTCCCACAGGCAGCAGCTCTTCCAGAACTGCTCCAGATATGGGTCCGTACCATGGGGTCCATCCCTCAGGAGAAAACTGCTCCAACCTGGCTCCCCCACGGGCAGCAGCTCCTGCCAGGTCACCTGCTCCTGTGTGGTCTCCTTTCCACGGGCTACAGGTCCGGCCTGGAATCTGCTCCGGCAGGGGTCTTCCACAGGCAGCAGCCTCCATTGGTGCAGGGCCACCTGCTCCACCGTGGTCTCCTCCACGGGCTGCAGCGTGAAACCCTGCTCCACCGTGGTACTCCATGGGCTGCAGGGGGACATCCTGCTTCACCATGGTCCTCACCACAGGCCGCAGGGGACTTCTGCTCTGGCGCCTGGAGCACCTCTCCCCCTCCTTCTACACTGACCTTGGCACCTGCAAGGCTGTTCCTCACTGCTCTCTCTCTCCCAGCTGCTGTGTGGCGCAGTGTTTTTTTCCCTGTCTTAAATATGCTCTCACAGAGGCGCAAAACAGCATCGCTTATTGGCTCAGCTCTGGAAAACAATGGGGCCCTTACCAAACATGGGGCAGCTTCTAGATCCTTCTCACAGAAACCACCCCTGTGAGCCCCTGCTACCAAAACCTTGCCACGTAAACCCACTACAGTAAGGTGAAAAAACAAGGCAGGAGAAGAGAGCAAACGTTTGAAGGGAAGATTTACTTTTACAAACATTTAATTAAGTGTTTGGATTTGAAACAGCAGAAGACAAATCCTGAGTTAGCTCTGAGAAGAAACATCTTCTGCTCTGTTGAACTGAAGAAGTCTGAATTTCATTTCTGTGTTCTCCAGATTAGCCAGCAGTGGGGAGCAGCCACTGCTGACTGTTCCACAACAAACCCCTCCACCAGCAGAGATGTTCTATACCAAGTGCCATACCTGGCTCGTGGGAATAGGCCGCTTTCACCACAGTGCCCAGTTCTAGAAGTAAAATAGAGCCTCTGGATGAGTGTTGTATTTTTTTTTCCACACTCTTGCTTTTGCCTCCAATAATGCAATCCCGAAAATTGGCTTTTATTGCAACCAAGATTTAACATCCTTTGAAGTACTAAGGCAATAAGAAAAGAAAAAGCAGTGTGACAAATGCTAACTCCTAAATCATTACCAAGCAGGATAGGAAGTACAAACTAGAGCCACTGTTTGTTGATATTTCAGTGGGAACTTCTTCACAGAAAACAAGCTAGCTGCCTTTGCATCCTAATCTTTCAAACCTTCAGTTTTCATCTGTTGGGATGCCACTGTTTTTTGCAAATGACCTAGCAATATCTCGTCTTCATTGTACCCTCAAGTTGTTGGCTGCATTTGCCAATTAAAGATAGGAAAAAAAATGGTGGGTGGGAGGGAGGGAGACTGAAGGAGCAAAAGGTAAATAAAAGTTACTGAAAGCCTTTGCCAGGTTACAAACAACATCTTGCCAGGACGCTTGGCTCACAGAATCCAAAGGAATCACAGAGATCTACAAGAAGCAGGGATAAGGTAGTTAATATGTCTCAGTTTGCTGAAAACATATAAAATGGCTACTTTAGAAGCAGATGTAAACTAGATGGCTAAAACAGCAAGTCTGAGAAACAGTTTGTTCCCAAGATAAGACCTCTGACACTTCTCCATCCTCTACTTCTGCTAGGTTAAGTAGGTTCAGAGTACAAGAAGAGTGAAAGAAAGACCAGAGAGGCTCTGCTTTGTTAAATTTTCTTAAATCCAGTGAGAAAAGAGAGTGACTTGGCCTCGTAACTTCCAATAAATCAAAGTTGAGACTAGGATAATTTGAACATGATTCACTTTGAAAGACAACAAGCTGTTACTCTGAAGCAAACTGTGTTAATTGATCCTTGCCCCTTTTCACTCCACTCTGACAGTCTGCCCTTCACAAGTTTCCTCCTTTGTGTGATCGCTTGAGTCTTGCCACTCGGTGAGAGCACAGAAAGAATACACAGAGGAAGCATTCAGTATGCCACATAGTGAGCAGAAATACATGTACAATACACAGCTGTAACTGGGAGTGTGCTGTACGTGTGGGACTCCAGGATTTCTTTATCTGATGCCACGCTGCAGCTCTGCAGCCTTTTATGTAGGTTGCACCCAACTAAATGGTCAGAGAACCACAAATCTCTCTGAATGTTGCTCAGAGAAGTCGCAAAGCTTTGTCTTCAGTGCTTAAGCTCCAATTACAATTTATGCAGAGATTTCAGCAGACTGATGTTCAATGAGTGAGACTTGACAAATCCTTGTATTGCAGTAACATCAGCACTTCCCCAGCTCTCCTCAGAACAGCACTGTGCCAGGCACTGCCTATACAGCTCCTACGCCCCCTGTAGTGGTGAAGTCATTAGTATTTAAGATTTGATTGTTTTGCCTAGGAAGTTTATAAAGGAACATTCTTTTCAACTAAAAGCTAGCAGTCGATGATTGTTTCCAACCCCCTCTTCTGAGCTAAAATAATAGTGGATGTGCCACTCCTTCATGCTCCAGCAAGAGCCAGCTCTTCACATACACACTGTTGATTCCTTCTTAGAATTGTGGTGGCCTGCAAGGTACTCATCCTACCCAGGGATGGGTACCTGGCCTTGTTAACATATATATGACTGCTTGGAGTCCATCCCTTCCAAGGAAGGATACCTGGCTTTGTTAACATTGAAACAATTGTTTTTCCTTTCTTCCAAAACAATTCACAAAGCCAGATCTCTGCAATCACTTGGCAGAGAACAGAGGGAGAGAGAGTGTCTGAATGTTCTCTCTCTGATCATAGTTAATAAAACTTCTGTCTGACCTGTAATAAATTGTTCTTGGATTATTATACACTTTGAGTCCCTTTAGCAACACCCCCAAAGACAAGCAGCCTAAGCTGCAGTGATTGGAAAACAACAGAAAGTAATTTTCTCTGCAATATTAGTTGTTTTGCAATTCACTACCTAGCACTACTCTAAGCTTCATCTCATATGATTATGAAGAATGGAATTCAAATAAAAAAAGGCCAAATGTGTAACAGGAAAGTCCTCAGGGTCATATTATTCAGAACAGGAGTTGCCTGACTCTTATCACTGAAGAATCTCTTATGGGAAAGAAAACATAATCACTGCAGTATTGAATTTCACTGAAAGATTTATAATCTAATTTAAAGGTATGGGGATTTTTTTGTTGTTGTTAATTATAATAAACGGCAAGTTCATTACACTCCAGCTTCCAAAGAAATAGCATATTGTAGACAGGGGGATGTATTACTTTCATTCACTCACAAGGCAGAAGTTAACCAGAGAGATGCCCAGAGCTGAGAACAAAAACACTGGCCCTCTGCCAATAAATTGTCTTACAATGTGAACAAAACTCACATGAAGAGAGGCTCTTCCTTTGAGTAAAAGAAATACCCATTTCCTAAATGGCACTTCTCCATCTTGAAGCACCATGCAAAGGAGGTAGCTATGTCTTTCTCCTTTGTACAGAGAGATGGAGGCACAGATAAGACTAAAATCAAAATCCTCCAGGTTTTTGCCAAGAGTCTGAGGTATCCATAAGGACCTGGCCTGAGCTGAGCAGGGTGTCCAGTCCAGAGGACGGCATTTTACCCACCCCACATCATCTTCAGCCATAGCATCACATCTCCGTGCCTATGAACTCATCCAGGTGTGAGTCCTGCACACTCCATTTCACCAGGTTAGGAGGAAGGCTTTACTGATGGCTCTACATGACTGATGCTCGTACCTCAAAACAGACACAAAGGCCACAGCAAGGTCAGGGCTGAGCCACCTGTTGCCCAAACTCGCCAAGGAGCTAGTCAAGCTACCCCTGGGGAGGACTAGATCTAGGCCTGAGCATTCCAAGCAATTTGTTCTGTGTGAATATGACCAAACTTTTGTAAGGAAACAGATCTATTTCTGTGACATCTTTTCTGAAGAATAGCATCCTGAGAAGTCTTCCCAACTAATTTGGCTGCCTCCATGTTGCATCCTTGTCATGATTTTGGCTGGGATTGAGATAATTCTCTTCATAGAGGCTTACATGATCTGTGTTTTGGATTTATGATGAAAATAACAGTGATAACATACTAATAGTTTAAGTTGTTGCAGAGCAGTGCAAGGAGGCTGGGGGTGCACAAACTGGAAGGGGATGCAGCCAGGACAGCTGACCCCAACCCACTGGAATATCCCATTGTCCTGGTTTCAGTTAGAACAGAATTAATTTTCTTCCTAGTAGCTGGTGGAATGCTATGTTTTGGCTTAGGATGAGAAGAGTGCTGATAACACCCCAATGCTTTAATTGTTGCAGAGCAGTGCTTATACTAAGCCAAGGACATTTCAGCCTTTTGCTCTGTCCTGCCAATGGGCAGGCTGGGGGTGCAGTAAGAGCTGGGAGGGGACAGACCCAGGACAGGTGACCCAAACTAGCCAAAGGGGTATTCCATACCATCTGACGTCATGCTAAACAATATATAGGGGTGGCTAGCCAGGGGGAGGGGGCCGGACTGCTCGGGGTTAGGCTGGGCATCGGTCAGCGGGTGGTGAGCAATTGCATTGTGCATCACTTGTTTGTACATACTATTATTACTTTCGTATTATCACTATTGTATCATTATTATTATTATTGTTATTATTATTTTTGTTATTATTATTTTCCTGTCTTATTAAACTGTCTTTATCTCAACTCACGGGCTTCACTTTCCATTTCTCTCCCCCGTCCCAGAGAGGGAGGGGGGAGGGTGAGCGAATGGCTGCGTGGTGTTTAACTGCCGGCCGGGTTAAACCACGACACCCATATCATATGACATCGTGCTCAAAAATAGGAGCTGAGGGAAAGGAATATGAAGGGGAGCATTGAGAGTGATGACATCTGTCATCTCATGAAACCGTTGTGCACGATGAACCCTGCTTTCCTGGAAGCAGCTGAACATCTACTTGTCGATGGAGAGCAGCAAACACATCCCTTGGTTTGCTTTACCTAGTGAACTGTCTTGATCTCAACCCATGAGTTGTCACACTTTTAACTTTCCAGTTCTCTTCCCTATCCCACCTGGGGAGTAAGCAAGCAGCAGCATGGTGCTGAGCTGCCTGCTGGGGTTAAACCACAACACTACCATTGCCTTTGTCACTAACCAAATTGTTTCATGTATATGAACCCTTCCTTGCAGTGCAGAGTTACCCTCCTGGATTTAATATCTTCATTTACCTGCTTTTATGCATATATATTTTGGTGTTGCCTGTTAACAGCATGTTTTCCTCTAACCATGAATATTCAGTGGAAAATGGCATTGGCCTCTTACTACAGTGTGAATGCATATCTTTGCAAGCTAGTTCATTCAAGAGCTTGCATGTTCCAGCATCTGGACGCTTGGCAGTGATTCATTAATAAAGGAACCTGCAATTTGTCATGGGCTTTTGTTGTCTTTTGTTATACAATTAGCTGATTATATCTGCAAATCACAATTTAAAGTTTAATCTGATCAATGAGTTTGCTTTATACGACACGCTGTGGTGAAAATCAAGGAAGCATTTGAAGTAATTTGGTAGAAAAATAAAGAAAAATAAGAGATCTATCAGATGCTAAAAAAAATAAAACCTCTCTTAAACATTGAAATACTGATTATCAAAATTAATTCAATCCCTTTAGGGAACAGCAGAACATTGTGCCTGGAACACAGGTAGTCAGATTACTGTTGGGTTGAAGATTGAGGGTGTTTCCCCCCCGCCTCTGGACTTCTTAGAGGGAAATTTAATTTTCCCACTGGGAAATATCCCGCTTGAAATGCCAAACTACAGAAAATATATACTTTTCCCACAGATTTTTCTGGTGACCTTTTTTTTTTTTTTTTTTTTTGCCAGTTGGAACACAACACTGAATAGTAACAGGTGGTTGCTTAACTTACTTTCAGGTCACCAATTTCAGCTAGTCTTCCTCTCAGCAAAAGCAAGACATCAGCGAGAGAGGAGTGTACATTTTATAGACTTCAATGCTTCAACACAGATGTGGACTTGTCAGAAGTGCTGTGGGCCCCTTGTCTCCCTATTTCCTCTTTTCTCCCGTCTCCTATTCTTCTCATCACTGGCACCATTTCCAGGACCATGAACCATACCAGGTGCATGACATGGCAACAAGCAATGGGATAAGTGGTGAGGGTAGTAGCCTTCCCTTTCTCTGCAGCAAGGGAGAATTTATTTCCCTTTTGCCTTATTAGTCATATCAAATCTGCATCTGCCCTGAGCTGGAAAACACTCAACAGCAGTTGCAAACGTTGCTTCTCACACTTTCACCACTCAATACCAGTCAGACTTTGCAGTTTACGAAGTGACAGTATTGTTTCTTAAAAAGGAAAGCAACATCCTACATCTTCAAAAATAATGTTAACACAACTTTCCTAAGAAGATGAAAAATGAATGACATCTTCTTTCCCTGGGAGATAAAATTCCTGTCTTTCTTCCCAGTATTTTTACTTGATGTCAGAATTTTACACAAAACATTTTCCAAATATTTTTATTCTGTTTTCAGTAAAACTCCATTTTTTAAATTAGCACCGTCAAAGAAACAGGCTCTCACTAGTGAATATCGAGGGGAGGATCTGTCTTCTGGACAACAGTCCCAGTATCCACAGAAAACAAGGAAAATAACCTTCGTTTAATTGTCTGAAGTACAAAGTCAGCTCAGGCAATACTAGGAATGGGGTTTAAATGTATTAAACTTCTACCTTTACAGGATCTGTTTTCCATTACAGTTTCTACCTATTCAAAGCATTTTCAGCTCTTTGACACTACATTAGGTAGGGCTAAGCCGGATTTGGAAGAAGCCATTCTATCTGCCACAGAATGGAAGCAGATAATCTTTTTTTTTTTTTTTCTGAATCAAAGCTGGACTAACACTATGCCATGGAGCTAGCAGGTCCTGTGCTATTACAGATGCTGCAGCTCAGACAACACATAAAAGCAAGGACTGCTTTGTTTTCATTCATTATAGCACATGGCAGCACCTCCATGAACTCTGGTATTAAGCATGCCCAAGTTCTGTCATAGACAGTCATTAATCTGTCCATCACAACAGAGAAAACAGGATGTAAAAGTAATAAATGGTAGGCAGGGGGTTACAGAGGCTGCTGGACTGAGACACATCATCAGGCTTTCTAGGTGAATATCACTGCCATGAAGCACCATTCCTCCAGATCCTCAGCCATATTAGACTGGGGAGAAGATACTGAATAAGATAGCCAGCATATAACTGACAATATGATTAAGAGGAAGTACCTCAGGACATTTACATACCATAATCAAGTCACCCCTTTTACAGCATATCGCAAATAAACTGTTCAGACCTGCAGCTGAAGAGAGTAAATCAAGAAAACTGTTCTGTTAGGAAAGCCAAAATGCAAAAACATTGAGCTTGAGCTTAGGAGAAAAAAGAGGGTTTATAATATTTGGAAAAGAGGGCAGGCCACTAGGGAGAACTATAAGGATGTTGCGAGGCAGTGCAGGGACAAAATTAGAAAGGCCAAAGCTCATCTGGAGCTCAATCTGGCTACTGCTGTTAAAGATAACTAAAAATGTTTTTATAAATACATCAACACAAAAAGGAGGACTAAGGAGAATCTCCATCCTTTACTGGATGCAGGGGAAACTTAGTTACAAGAGATGAGGAAAAGGCGGAGGAGCTTAATGCTCTCTTCACCTCAGTCTTTAGCGGCAATACCGGTTGTTCTCTGGATACCCAGTACCCTGAACTGGTGGAAGGGGACGGGGAGCAGAATGTGGCCTTCACTATCCACGAGGAAATGGTTGGTGACTAAGTACGGCACTTGGATGTGCGCAAGTCGATGGGGCCGGATGGGATCCACTTGAGGGTACTGAGAGAACAAGCAGAGGAGTTGGCCAAGCTGCTTTCCATCATTTATCAGCAGTCCTGGCTATCAGGGGGAGGTCCCAGTTGACTGGCGGCTAGCGAATGTGACGCCCATCTACAAGAAGGGCCGGAGGGCAGACCCAGGGAACTATAGGCCTGTCAGTTTGACCTCAGTGCCAGGGAAGCTCATGGAGCAGATTATCTTGAGAGTCATCATGTGGCACTTGCAGGGCAACCAGGCGATCAGGCCCAGTCAGCATGGGTTTATGAAAGGCAGGTCCTGCTTGACGAACCTGATCTACTTCTATGACAAAGTGACACGCTTGGTGGATGAGGGAAAGTCTGTGGATGTGGTCTGCCTTGACTTCAGCAAGGCCTTTGACACCCTTTCCCACAGCATTCTCCTCAAGAAACTGGCTACTCTTGGCTTGGATTGACACACGCTTCATTGGTGTCGTGGTTTAACCCTGCCGGCAGCTAAACACCACGCAGCCATTCGCTCACCCTCCCCCCTCCCTCTCTGGGACGGGGGAGAGAAATGGAAAGTGAAGCCCGTGAGTTGAGATAAAGACAGTTTAATAAGACAGGAAAATAATAATAACAAAAATAATACTAACAATAATAATAATAATAATACAATGATGACAATAGTACTACCACTAATAATATGTACAAACAAGTGATGCACAATGCAATTGCTCACCACCCACTGACCGATGCCCAGCCTAACCCCGAGCAGTCCGGCCCCCTCCCCCTGGCTAGCCACCCCTATATATTGTTTAGCATGACGTCAGATGGTATGGAATACCCCTTTGGCTAGTTTGGGTCACCTGTCCTGGGTCTGTCCCCTCCCAGCTCTTACTGCGCCCCCAGCCTGCCTGTTGGCAGGACAGAGCAAAAGGTTGAGATGTCCTTGGCTTGGTGTAAGCACTGCTCTGCAACAATTAAAGCATTGGGGTGTTATCAGCACTCTTCTCATCCTAAGCCAAAACATAGCATTCCACCAGCTACTAGGAAGAAAATTAATTCTGTTCTAACTGAAACCAAGACAATTGGGTAGAAACTGGCTGGATACCCAGGCCCAAAGAGTCATGGTGAATGGAGTCAAATCCAGTTGGAGGCCAGTCACTAGTGGTGTTCCCCAGGGCTCGGTGCTGATGCCGGTCCTCTTTAATATCTTCATCGATGATCTGGATGAGGGCATTGAGTGCACCTTCAGTAAGTTCACAGATGACACCAAGTTAGGTGCGTGTGTCGATCTGCTCGAGGGTAGGAAGGCTCTGCAGGAGGATCTGGATAGGCTGCACCGATGGGCTGAGGTCAACTGCATGAAGTTCAACAAGGCCAAGTGCCGGGTCCTGCACCTGGGGCGCAATAACCCCAAGCAGAGCTATAGGCTGGGAGATGAGTGGTTGGAGAGCTGCCAGGCAGAGAAGGACCTGGGAGTGATGGTGGATAGCTGGCTGAATATGAGCCGGCAGTGTGCTCAGGTGGCCAAGAAGGCCAACGGCATCCAGGCTTGTATCAGAAACAGTGTGACCAGCAGGGCTAGGGAGGTGATCGTCCCCCTGTACTCGGCTCTGGTGAGGCCGCACCTCGAGTACTGTGTTCAGTTTTGGGCCCCTCACTCCAAGATGGACATTGAGGTGCTTGAGCGAGTCCAGAGAAGGGCGACGAAGCTGGTGAGGGGTCTGGAGAACAAGTCCTACGAGGAGCGGCTGAGGGAAGTGTGTTTGTTCAGCCTGGAGAAAAGGAGGCTCAGGGAGACCTTATTGCTCTTTATAAGTACATTAAAGGAGGCTGTAGCGAGGTGGGGGTTGGTCTGTTCTCCCACGTGCCTGGTGACAGGACGAGGGGGAATGGGCTAAAGTTGCACCATGGGAGTTTTAGGTTGGATCTTAGGAAGAACTTCTTTACTGAAAGGGTTGTTAGACATTGGAACAGGCTGCCCAGGGAAGTGGTGGAGTCACCATCCCTGGAGGTCTTTAAAAGACGTTTAGATGTGGAGCTTAGGGATATGGTTTAGTGGGGACTGTTAGTGTTAGGTCAGAGGTTGGACTCGATGATCTTGAGGTCTCTTCCAACCTAGAAATTCTGAGATTCTGTGATTCTGTGAACATTTAGAGAGAAGGTGATTTCTGCTTTTGGATCAAAAGTATCTTCAGTAAAGCCTTTGGTTAAAAAAATCTTGGGATTTGTATCAAAGAAGTTAGGAGCTAAGAAAACTAATTCCACCAAGAAACAAATTAGACAACTAATTCAACTATTCTATAAAGCATTTCTCTAGGACTTAAAGCCAATTAAAATTATGTTGGAAAATCCTGCTTCAACAAACATACTTATACAGCCCTCCTGTGCCGTTCTACTCTGGGGAAGCAGTGCTGGTATGCAAAAAAAAATGCCCGGAGTTCACAATGGGTGAGCAGCAGTTGCCCAAGCATAGTTGTCCATATAACTTTGCATAACCTTTAACTTACTTCAGAGGTCTGCTTAACTTGCTCTTTGTCCATGATTGCTTCACCTGCAAATAGAGTCTGTAAGGAGTTTGTTAAGTGGGCTAAGAGGACATTTCGTATTTCACTATGGGTCCCATATGTGACACTGCCCCTTCTGCTGAACAGCTGCTTCACAACCGTTAAGAATTCATTGTGCTAAAAGACTGCATAAGTCAGTCTCACTGTCTAGCTCTCTAGGAATCGACAGAAAGTTTGGCACAGAGCTATGTGGGGACTATCTACTGGCAAAGGAGAAGGTTCACCTGAAGGTTGCACACATAGGGCAGGAGAAGGCCCTCCAGGACAAACCATTTACAGGAAGCTGAGGGTGAAACCACTCAATGTCAAAAGAAAAAGCTTAGGGAACTCTACCCCAGGACTGTCCCAATAAACCAGGCAACCGGAAGAGCCGACCAAGAGGAAAACTCCCTTTTAGCAAGGGTGCTGGGACGGAGAAAACCCTTAAAGTCTCAAAGCTTGCATGTAGGAGTGGGAAAGGGATTACATGCTTGAGTGGTTTTCCCAACACTAAGGTAGAATAGCTATGACTCTGGACATTAGTTTCTGGAAACTCTGTGCACATACGTCTTGTACAAGTCATATTTCTATAGAAGGCTTAGCAAATGACAAAGCTACTTATGATTAATGTTCATTATGAGAGCTGAAGGGTGATGGAGACTCTACAGCCATGTTTCTCATGGTTCTCTCTGGGTTCCCATATTAATTTTTGGAGAAAAAGACTGCTAAGGTACAGGGGAGCAGGAAAGACCAGGAGCCTTGCACCTTTTAAGCCAAAGTATGCAAGTGCAGTACCCAAAAAGAGTAAGGGTGGTGGTGGGTAACAGACTCATTTGAAGTGAAATGTCTCATTAAGTTTGAAGGAGAGCATAATTCCTGCTATGTGTAGCACGTCCTAGTTGTGTTTTCATTTTCCTTAGTGTAAGACAAAAGCATTTGTTGAATGGATGAAGATAATACAATTATAAAACTGGCTCATACATTGAAGCACACTACAGCGTTCACAGAGATATTGGCATTACTGCCACTCAAGGAAAAGAGTTATAACTGCAGATGCAGCCCCTTCTACAAGATAGCACATGGGAAATAAGTAGACACACCCCCTTTTTTTTTTTTTTTTTTTTCCAAATAGAAATTGTACCTGATTGAAAACAGCCCAGAGAAGCTGTGGTAACACCTGTCTAAAGCCAAACGTACTCCTCAAAGCAGCCAGGCCACCCTGGTTTGTAAACCACAGATGAACTTAATCCTTACAATATATAATATCAGACACTGTCTAAAACACAGATCAGGATTAGGCCCTGATTTGGGGAACTACTTCTCCCCTCCCACGGGCCATAAAAAACAGCCATTCTGTGGTTCCACACTGCTAGGCTATTCAAGTCTCTTTTGGGAGCAACTGGGCAGGACTGCCCTCTGCTCATGAAGAGACAGAGGTGTTTGCTCTTTTATTTCCTCTCTTCCAGACTACAAAAAAAGCCTCAGAACATGTATATATATATATATATATATATATATGTATGTATATATATATATACACATGTATATATATATATTTTTTTAAAACTGGTCACTATCACACTTTAGGTCAGAGCTGATGGATAGATAAGTTCAAAAGTTTCTTTGGAAACCACGTGGAAAATGTCACTGAGCATAACACCATCTGTACTACAGATGCAGGAGCTGACCTAGCAGAGTGGAAAGGTAGTTTAATGAGACATACCTTGAAACAGAATGTAGCTCAGTTTTCAGGTGGCTGCTGGACAAAGGGGAGCCAAGGTCAGTGTTTCCTTGGATCAGAACTTTGTTATCAGACAAAAGCCCTTTTCTGTAATTACAAACTGATGTGAAAGCCAGAAAATATGAATTCAAAACAAAACCATTTAGCTTCTAGACAAGATTTACTGCCACTGAGCCACACAGAAAACAGGACATTTCCCTTGTTTCAGTCTGGACAATGTCATGGGCTGTGCGTTGCCTTCTTAAAAATTGCTCACTTCATCCGTTTGCTTCTTTATACACAACCTATGCCTTATCTGGACTTGTACAATGCATTTGACGTTGTCCTGCATAACACCCTCAGCTCTTCATTGGAGAGACACAGATTTGGACCACCTGGTAGGTAAGGAATTGGCTGGATGGTCACACTTGACGAGTTGTGGTCAACAGCCCGATGTCCAGGTAGAGACCAGTGCCTAGTGGTGATCCTCAGGGATCAGTACCAGGACCAGCGCTGTTTAACATCTTTATCACTGACATGGACAGTGGGACTGAGGGCACCCCCTGCAAGTTTGCGGAGGTCACTGACAAATGGTGCAGTCAACTCATCTGAGGGAAGAAAGGTGAGACAGAGGGACTTGGGCTGGCTTGAAATGTGGGCCTCGGCAAGCCTTATCAAGTTGAACAAGGCCAAGTGCAAGGTCTGGCAGCCAGGGCAGGACAATCCTAGGCTGGGTGACAAGTGTTTCAAGAGCAACCCTGTGGAAAAAACTTTGGGTTACAGGTAGATGAAAAAATCAGCCAGCAAAATGCAGTTGCAGCCCACAAAGACAACCACATCCCAGGCTGCACCACACTAAGTACAGCTAGCAAGCTGAGGGAAGTTATTCCCCTCTACCTGTGAGGCCCAACCTGGAGAACTGTGTTCATCTCTGGGACCCCAGCACAAGAAGGACATGGACCTGTTGGAGCGGGACCAGGGGAGGCCACAAAGATGATCAGAGGCTGAAGCACCTCTTACAGACGAAGGCTGAGAGAGCTGAGGATGTTTAGCCTAGAGACAGAAAGGCCAAGGAGACCTTACAGCAGCCTTCCAGTACCTAGAGGGGTTTACAGGAAAGCATTAGAGGGGCTTTTAGGGAATGTGGTGACAGGACAAGTGGGAACAGCTTTAAACTAAAAGAGGGGAGATTGAGATGAGATATTAGGAGGAAATTCTTTAGTATGAGGGTGGTGAGGCCATGGCCCAGGTCGCCCAGAGGAACTGTAGGTGCACCATCCCTGGCAGTGCCCAAGGCCAGGCTGGGTGGGGCTGGGGACAGCCTGGGGGGTCCCTGCCCATGGCAGGGGGTTGGAACAAGATGAGCTTTAAGGTCCCTTCCATCTCAAACCGTTCTCTGATTCTGTGAAAATATGTTTCCCTGTTTTTCAGGGTTTCTCATTCTCTCAGCACTTGCTTAAGATATGCCGCTCCATGGTTTCCAGCTGTTAACAGCCCTGAAGACAGCAGCAGGCAAAAGCAGGCAAAAAGCAAAGGTCAGGTCTGTCCTGAAAATCCATCGTACACAAGTTCATGCATAGAGATACAATCAAAGCCTTCTTTCCTATCCCATTTCTAAGTTTTCTTAGAAATAATAAACTTCACCAGAGGGGCTTCAAGAAAGTCATTCAGCAGAGATATTTCATAAGAAATCACTGCCTTGGGATGATCTACTTTTTCTGTCATGAAAAAAAAACACCAAATTATATTTGAGAACACCCACAAATCACTCAGCATTAGGAGCTGGATAAAAACAGTGAGTACAGAAATTTTGGAAGGACCCACATGCTTATACCCATAGTGAATATTTACTGACAAAGAGACTTTTCTTAAGCCCCTCAGCATGCAAACAAAGGCACAATCCACATGGAACCAAGAGGTCTCATTAGCCAGAGGTTTCAGATCATTCAGGTTAGATTTTTTGTTTTCAAAGAGAAACTGTATAAAACAACAAATCTGTCCCCTTCCTTTCCTCACATACATCAATGTGTTAGACTTGCAGACACTGTGGATTTTGCTCTCTAAGAAAAGAAAACAGACAAGAAAGGACAAAGATCGCCATGGACAGTGAAGTTTGCTATTTCAGAAAGGTGCTGATCTGATCACAGATTCATTGCCTATTTCTCTGGACATTTGGTTAAGACTGATGCAGTTCTCCAGCTAACTACACCAAGCTTGGCCAACACTTCTAATTGCAGAGTCCAGCTTCATATGTTCAAGTGTTTACAGCCCCTTTGCTCCATCTTCACCTGGACTGCTCAAGGCATCGTGTTTTCTTCCTTGCCAGCTGCTCTCTGCCCAGCAACCTGCTCCTCACTTACACTTGAGGAAAGCAGCAATTCTTTCTCATGGAGCTCTTGACTGTACAAGGCAGTTCTGCTGTTCTCAGAACTGGTGCCCAGCAGCTGATAAGACATTTGCAGGAAAATTCTGCTTCAACACCTGGGTGCAGGCATACCACACATTCTATCTGTGCACAAGGCATGCCTTTCACACTGCCTTACCACCAGCCTCAAAGCTGTTGTGTTACAGGAAAATTGCAAGCAACCTTAAAAAAAGGATATAACTAACTCAGTGCCAGACCCATCTCAGATCTGCCAGCAGCAATTCTTCAGAAATGATTTAAACTTTTCTTGATAATTTAAAAAGATAAAAATAACAATCAATCAGAAGTTTCATTGGCTTTTTGAACTTTAACATGTTCCCTTGCCTCTCCTCTGTCACTCTTTTTATACTTGCACACCTTAAAGATGTGCTAATGTGGCACTACTTAAAAATTCTAATGACATTTTTCTGGGTTAAGCTGTCTGGTTACTTCTTGTATTTTAGCGAGCTCAGATGAGAAAACGGACTCTTTCCATGCCATATTTACAGTCTATTTCATCATAGCATCTGCAGGTTCTTAACAGGGCTTTCTTTTACATAGTTTTCACAAAAGCAAATGATACTTTACATATTTCAGATGTATTTTTCTTGAGCAGCAGAAAACCACTATTTTTTTTTTCTTAAGTCTTAATGCTTTGGTTAGCAAAGCTGTACAAAACCAAATAGAAAGACATCATTTTACCCTGAGGATCTCAAACCTTGCAGTACTTACTTACTTTATTTATTTATTTATTTTTTGGAGGGGTGGGGTTGACTTTTTTAATTTTCAGGAAAACAAAACTTTCTGTTTAAGTGTAAATTAATTGTCAGGACTCCTTTCAACACTCTCCAGCTCTTCATCCTTCAGACTTCTATACTGCTTTTAATCTGAAAACCTCAAAGCACTTTGCAAAGGACTAATTAATAAGTTTCAGCATAACTCTCAGTGTGGCAGGTAAACTTGACAAGTGTTAACATTCTTGCAAGAACCAACACACATAAACCCCCTAGACATTTCAGCCAATTGTTCAACCCATGAGAGTTTTTGTGCTCTTTGGTTTAACGCTGTACATTTGACCTTCCTCTGTGAAATGTAGCGCAAGGGCAGCCTATCTCAACACACAGGTCTTTGCAGTTGGTTTTGTCTCTGAAAAGTCTGCATTAAACTCTGTATTGAGTGATTCCCAAGAAACCAGACACTGACTGAACAGGTACACAATATACATAATTCTCTAAAGCCAAACAAAATCTTCCAGTTACTGCAAAAATGTGAAGACTGACCCCAGAACAGATTTTCTTGGACTTCTGCAGAACTTCCAGCAAAGATCCTCACATGATTTTTTGCTGATGGGTCTTTTCCCTACCACACATCGTTTTACCTCACACAAAATTGCTAATAGGAAACTCAAAATAACAAGAAAAAAAAACAAAACCAAAACCAAAACCAAAACCAAAACCAAAACCAAAACCAAAACCAAAACAAAAACAAAAACAACATGCATTGTTCAAATACATGTGAGTTTGATCAGTAGAGTGGGATTCAAACATGGTTGTCTGTAATGTGACTCACCAAATGCAGGTATCTACTCTGAGAATGTTTCCTACTCTGAGCTGCGCCGACTACACAAGGATTGGATACTCACACAAAATCCCCCTTAGTACATGTCAAATTGTCCTGGTTTCAGTTAGAACAGAATTAATTTTCTTCCTAGTAGCTGGTGGAATGCTGTGTTTTGGCTTAGGATGAGAAGAGTGCTGATAACACCCTGATGCTTTAATTGTTGCAGAGCAGTGCTTATACTAAGCCAAGGACATCTCAGCCTTTTGCTCTGCCCTGCCAATGGGCAGGCTGGGGGTGCAGTAAGAGCTGGGAGGGGACAGACCCAGGACAGGTGACCCAAACTAGCCAAAGGGGTATTCCATACCATCTGACGTCATGCTAAACAATATATAGGGGTGTCTAGCCGGGGGGACGAGGCCGGACTGCTCGGGGTTAGGCTGGGCATCGGTCAGCGAGTGGTGAGCAATTGCATTGTGCATCACTTGTTTGTACATATTATTATTATTTCCCTATTATCACCATATTATTATTATTGTTATTATTGTTATTATTATTTTGTTATTATTATTTTCCTGTCTTATTAAACTGTCTTGATCTCAACTCACGGGCTTCACTTTCCATTTCTCTCCCCCGTCCCAGAGAGGGAGGGGGGAGGGTGAGCGAACGGCTGCGTGGTGTTTAACTGCCGGCCGGGTTAAACCACGACACAAAATAAAGTAAAGCTTTACAAAATTTTAAAAATCTCTATACAAATATAGTTTTAAGTGTCAGAAAGAACAGGCTCTAGCAAGCAATCATCTTATATCTGTGCATTGAGAATACATATCCAAGTGGCTTCTCTTCCTCATTACCCAGCCACTTGGATATTTATCTAACCTGTAGTTACCATCAGTTGTTATACAAGCCCACATTCTTGGGTGGCATCCCCAGAGGAGGACCTAAGCTTTGAGAAGCAAGCTTTTTCATACCCAACCTTTTCCTTGTGGAAATGTTGCCTCAAGTAACATGGCCAAGCACAAAGACCATGGACTTGTTCTACAATCAAGATACAAAGACTGCATCTCCTGTCATAGGGCTGTATCTTCCCTTTTTCACAAACCAAACATGAGATGGAACCCCTTTATGTAGTTCTGTATCTGGCATACAGATACTGTGCCTGCCCCATCTTCTCCAAAATGCATGCTGGTCAGTTTAGTTAAGTCCACACCTGGAAGTCTGCTTGAACACAATGGATGAACCAGGGCCAGTGGTCTCAGAAGCCTGCACAGCTGTGTATGGATGCTCTAGGAAAATTACCACCCTAAAACAGGAAACCCCGCTTACAGCTGCTAACACTCATTAGTATAGAATCATAGAATATCCCGAGTTGGAAGGGACCCACAAAGATCATCGAATCCAACTCCTGGCACCACACAGGTCTACCCAAAATTTTAGACCAGATGACTAAGAGCACAGTCCAATTGGTTCTTAAACTCCAACAGGCTTGGTGCAGTGACTACTTCTGACCCTGAACATGAACAGGCTTCCCAGTGAAGTAGTCACTGCATCAAGGCAGTCTGAATTTAAAAAGTGATTGGACTGTGCACTTAGTCACATGGTCTAAACTTTTGGATAGACCTGTGCGGTGCTAGGAGTTGGACTTGTTGATTCTTATGGGTCCCTTCCAACTCGGGATGTTCTATGATTCTATGATTCCCTGGGGAGCCTGTTCCAGTGTGCAACCACCCTCTCAGTGAAGAACCTCTTCCTGATGTCCAGCCTAAACCTCCCCTGCCTCAGCTTAACACCATTCCTGCAAGTCCCTTTAGGGAGGCCTAAACCTCCCCTGCCTCAGCTTAACACCATTCTCCTGCAACCTCACTTCCATTGTGCCCTTTGCACTGGTTGCAGTTTGTGTTCTCATTGAAATCAGTTCATCAGAGCTCTCACTAGTTTAAACCAAATGGAGAGTGACAGCTCAGAGTCTGTTGAGGAAGCAAGGTTGTCATCTCCAAACAGTTTAGCTTCCTGACAATGCTACGGGCTAGAAGACTCCTGTCACTTCAAATTACCATCATCCATGCTCCATGGATGCAGAACCTACTCACAAGAGATGACCCATGTGGCAGGAGACCTTCCTCCAGTTGTTGAATTCGTGAAGTCACTTTTGAGAAGCAGCAAAACAAAGAGCAAGACAGCTTCACACACATATACCCAGTTCCCAAACACACACCCATGTCCTCAAACATGAACAAGCATCACAGCTCCACCTGTTTTGACCAGCCACCTGCCTCCTGGCTTGCTGCCTCCCCTTTAAAAACAGATGCTTTCCCTGAAGGTTTGCTACAAATCACACTAATGCCTTCTTCCTGAAGGGAATGCATATAGGAAATGCACGCTATTACCCATCATTTAAAGAATAGCTGTTGTTTGTAGGTTGATCCAATGTTCTGATATATGCTCTGACATTCGTGTTGCAGTGGATGGAGATCTGTCGTATTCCACTGTGTGATCCATTCTTGACTGTCTGCCCACAGCTGGAGGGGATCCTGTGCCTGTCTCATTGGATCCTACAGCCAGACTGGCAGAACTGTTGGTTTGAAAGTAAATCTCTTGGAAAGGTTGGATTTCTTTCCTGAAATTTAAAGCTTTCCACATTTACTTTAATCCTAGTGCAAGAGCAGTTCTATGCAAACGTTCTGAATTTTGCATAATTTGATTCCTCCTCTACAGCGAATGCGGACACTATATGATAAAACTAAAAGATGTTCTCATGATTGCCCAAAGCTAACAAATGTCAACATCATGTCATGGAAGTGTTTTTTTTTTTTTCTTAGAGAATTGCCCCAGTTCAATATTTTTACACATCTTTTAAACTTTTCTGCTAGGCAACCTGAGAAAAGTGAAACCTTTGGTCCCTAGGGCTGCAGTGTCTCCCTTGAATAAGCAGTTCTACTGAAGCCAAGAGAATTCTTAATATGAACAACATCCTCTGAATGAACAGGAGGCTGCCAATACTAGGCGTTGTGTTTTGCATTCAACCAAAAGGAGTTAAGCTTTTTCTCATTAGCATTTGTAGGAGTCCAAAACAAACAAACAAACAAAAAACAACAACAACAACAAAAAACAAATCTCATGCTGGGCTTTAGATTTAAAGCTGTTCTTTGGATCCATGGGCAGCTTTTGCTGAGATGTGCTGGAAGATGGTTCCAGGTAACTTGAAACCACAAGGAAAAAAGGTGTCAGTCTACAGATAACCTGAGCATTTATTACTCGAGGCACAGAATCTTTCATAGGATGTGCCAAGACCTGGAAATTTCCATTTTGTTTTTTGTCTCCTCCTCAATTATACAACCAAAATGTTAGAAAAAAATGTTGGATTTTGAAGTCTTTCCACTAATTCTCAAGACAGCACCTGAGGTAGTTGCCTTACTAAAGAGATAAGCTGAATTCCTTTCCCATATTTAAATTCCAACATGAAACCATTTCACAAGCAAAGGAATAATTTAAGCCTGACTCACTATGAAGGCATGTCCTACGAGTGGAACTTCCTAGCAATCACGGAGCATACCTTGATGCAAGCTTTTTCCTCTACAGTACACTCATGTCTAACGAGTGACTTCACATTATTGCCATCTCCTCAGTGGAGAGGCTCATGGAATCTCTTGCCTTTATCTGGCTTCTGCTTTTCACAAAACTCATGGGACCTTTATTCTGTCTGAGACCTCTAATTTCTCACCAAATTCACTCAAACATGACTAGTAAGTTCAAAACACTGATTGAAAGATGGGCATGTGAAGAGGCAGCCCAAACACACCAGCCTCATTTTCTTAGAAGACTAGGTTAGAGAATATGAAGTCTTAAGTTCATAATCCCTTTTTCCCCAGAAATTAACATTTGAAAATTCATTTAAGATATACTTCAAAGAAATTTTTTATGATAGCTTTCTAGAAATATTCTAATTTTAGAATAATTATGTTCTAGTTTATATTATTTTTTATAATTTCCCCATAATTTCATGAAACATACTGCTCCTACTGGCATAGGTAATACGACATCATGTAAGAGTTAATGTAGTCTTTTTTTTTTTTTTTTTTTTTTTTTTTTTTTTTACATCGTGTGGCTGCTATTCAGCACTGATTGAAATGTCATCTCTTTCTAGATGAAAATGTCTGACTTTTGGTGTAATCAAACAGTTTGACACTTCACAGTATAAACAGGAGATATCTAAATGTAGAAGATTTCAATCCGTGCTAAGTAACTGCTGCATTTATAATCTGACGTATTACACACTTTAAATAGTTATATTACATATTCATTAATAGCAGCGTCTGTTAAGATCTGTTATTGACAAACAAGGAAATGCAAAATAATATAAACAGAAAAATGCACAATATAAACGCTAAAAAAGTGAAACTGTCAGCACTATATAAACCCATTTATTCATTATATATTTTGTCATAGGAATTTTTCCTCCAGATCAAAATGAGCTTATTACATCAGGGAAAAAGCACTCAGCTAGCTACTGCTGCATGAGACAACATTGTGCTCTGACCTGGACAACTGTATCAGAAACTACTCAGCTATTTGACCTCACCTCTTCCTGCACTCAGGGAAAGCCCCCAGACTGTCTGGAGCTTGGGCTCCACTGACTACAGAGGAAGCTGACAGGAACAAAAGATCAAGGAAATATTTAAATCAGACATCTAAAGCGGCGCACCCGCAGGGGTGGGGTGCGGGGCCGGAGCGGGGAGCAGCCCGCCCGCGGGGGTGGTGGGCAGGGCCGGAACTCGATGGGAGGGTACTGGAACTCGGAGGTGATCAGTCAGCTGAGCTCCGACTCCGGATCAGATACCGATTCAAATTCGGTGGAGGAAATGGGGACAGATAACAAAAACATCCCCATCTGAAATAAAGCTGCACCGCGAGGGGGAGAAATTCCTCTCACGGATTGGAGAAAAATTAAGATTGCGTGCGCTGACTGGGCCCCATCAGCCACGTTAGCTTTCCCGGTCCGGGTGACAGACGGGGGCCAGAGGGTTTATTCACCAATAAACCCTAAAGATATACAGACAATTGTTGAAGCCATTGCGGACAAAGGGCTTAATTCTGCAATGGTCTCCACCCTCATAGATGGTGTTTTCAGGGGAGACGACATGCTCCCATTCGATATAAAACAAACTTGTCGACTGATCTTTGACGGGGCAGGGATGATGGTTTTTAAACAAGAATGGGAGGATAACTGTATGAAACAACTGGCCCAAGTAACTGGGGCGGATCACCCGCTTTATGGCTCTAGCCTGCAGCGGCTAATGGGTATGGACCCAACAATGATTACCCCCCAGGCACAAGCCCAGGGCCTGCGGGCTCATGAAGTTATGGCAACTACTCGTGCAGCCAGAGAAGCCATTCATACAGCCTCTAGAGTTATTGCCAAACCATCCCCATGGTCAAGAATAAAACAAAGTGAAAGCGAGAGCTTTGCACAGTTTGTAGACCGTCTCCAGGCAGCAGTCGACTCTTCGTCACTGCCCATGGAGGCAAAAGGCCCAGTCGTAGCAGAATGCCTATGCCAGCAGTGTAATTCAGCAAGCAGAGAAATCTTGCGATCACTGCCAGTAGGGTCTAGCATCGCAGACATGATTAAACATGTCATGAGAGAGGAGCACCTAACCCCGATCCAAGTAGCTGTTCACACCGCAATAACTAACATGAAGGCATGTTTTAAATGTGGCCAGGCAGGCCACGTCATTGCAAATTGCCCTCAGTTGGGGGGTCCGTCAACAGCACTCCCCCCATACCAAAACTAACCCAGAGGACCGTGTTGGGTTTGTGGAAGGAAAGGGCACTTCGCCAAGGAATGCAGATATAAAGCTCAGGGAAACGGGAGGGGGAGAGGGCAATTGGGCTGCGCACAGCCCTCTCCCACCTGGGATATGAGGCGGTCCAACTATGCCAACCCCAGATGGGGCGCGGTGCCCCCGAACCCACTGCACCCCCAAGAGGCGACCAATTTTATGGCTCAACCAACGGTCCAGCCAAACCTGTCCTCATCTCAGGGACAGCAAGGACCACCCTCTGGGGGCGAGACCCCAGGGTGGCCCTGGCAATAAAGTGTGATAACCTGCCAGTGGTGTGGGGGACCTGTTCCCTCTATGATACCCTAAATGATACCACCATTAGTGTCACGTTTTTGATTGATACTGGAGCGGACGTTACAGTTATTCCTGAGACAAACTGGCCTCCAAGTTGGAAATTGGAAGATGCCCCCATGGTAGGTGGAGTTGGGGGATTGACCCGAGCTCGGAAGAGCACTCAATTGGTTGCAATCACGCTACACACTGAAAAGGGACCGGAGAAAACCATTACTCTCTTCCCATATGTCATGTTAGGAGTCCCTCCCCTGCTGGGAAGGGACGCTTTATCCCTATTAAAAGCCAGGGTGACAAATTTACTGTAAGGGCCACTGCCGCATACCCACTTCCACCAATTAGACTGAAGTGGAAATCGTCCAACCCAGTGTGGGTCGAGCAGTGGCCCCTGTCGAAGCCTTGAATGGATGCTCTTCTCGAGCTAGTCGACCGTGAACTACAACGAGGTCATATAGAGCCTTCTACTAGCCCATGGAACACCCCAGTTTTTGTAATACCCAAGTGAACCGGTGAAGGATTTCACCTCCTCCATGACCTGCGTGAAGCAAACAAGATAATTCAACCAATGGGTCCTGTCCAAACATTGTTGCCTATGAACTCTATGATACCAGAAGGGCAACCTTGTGCTGTCCTTGATATTAAAGACTGTTTTTTCTCAATACCTCTACATGAAGAAGACAAGGAACGGTTTGCTTTCTCTGTCGTGTTTCCAAACAGCCAATGCCCCAACTTATGCTTCCAGTGGAAAGTGCTGCCTCAAGGAATGATCAACTCGCCTACTATCTGCCAGATCACGGTGGACCGGGCGCTGGCGCCAGTTCGGCACAGTGACCCGACCGCGACTATCATCCAATACATGGATGATATCCTGATCGCTGCACCGTCAGGAAGTCAAGTGGACCAGCTAGTGTCAAGAGTCTCAGAAACTTTAAAAACAAACGGGTTTGAAATCGCGAGCGCAAAAGTTAAAAAGGGACCATGTGTAAATTTTTTGGGAGTGGGGATCACAAGTTCTTACATAACCCCCCCCAGATAAAAATCCGTTGGGACATCAAAACACTCCATGATATGCAACAATTAGTGGGATCCTTACAGTGGCTCCGCAATATTGTCCTGATTCCTCCTGAAACCATGGCTCCCCTGCACGATCTTTTAAAAGGAAAAAAACCATGGGAACAAAAGACTCTGACGACAGAAGCGATGAACTCTCTCGATTTTATCGAGTGACAACTATCATCAAGCACGCTTGCCAGGTGGAACCCGAATGAACCCCTTGATCTGTATGTATACTTCATGGAAAGTGGGGGAGTAGGGGCGCTAACCCAGGGCCCCCCTCAAAAAGTTCAACCAATACAGTGGATAGTCCTAGGAAAACCATCACGCGCATTCTCTCCAGGAGTCGAGTGCATTGGTAACCTCATCATGAAAGGCCGAAAACTCGCCCTAAGACACCTAGGTATCGAACCTGCCACGATATATCTACCCTTTCGTAAACAGCTGCTACCGCAATCAGTAGCGATGTCAGAATCTCTAGCCATAGCCCTTGCTGGATTTCGTGGAGAAGTTCAATACGCTATTAAGCTCCCCTGGGCTCAAATGCTGAAAATTGTCAACATCGACCTCCCACAGAAGATCATGGACCGGCCCCAACAGGGACCAACGGTCTTCACAGATGCATCCTCAGCAACCTCAACCGCAGCGGCAGTATGGCAATCGGGAGGAGAATGGCACTGCATTAAAATGACCGATCACGCGCTTTCAGTCCAGCAATTAGAAGCAACGGCCGTAGTACTAGCCTGTGGACTGTTCCCAATGGAACACCTCAACATAGTGACCGATTCAATGTTTGTAGCCAAGCTTTGCTTGGCCATGTCAGGGCCCGGCGTGTCAATATCCACGGTTGCTCTAATGCTAGAAGAAGCACTTTTCTCCCGAAAAGGCACCATATCGGTCATCCACGTCAACAGCCACAACCCAATCAAAGGGTTTTACCAAATTGGTAACGACAAAGCAGACGCTGCTGCAAAAAGATTATGGACACTAAAAGATGCCCACCAGCTACAAGTCCCTCCACGTCGGAGCTAAAGTTAAGAGATGTGGGATTTCGGCCACCGACGCGAAACACATAGTAGCCACGTGTCCCCACTGTCAAAAAGCACCACTGTGGTCCAGTGGAGTCAACCCCAGAGGTCTCAAAGCCTCTGAGGTGTGGCAGACGGATTTTACACTCTGTCAGTTGCTGAGACCTTGAGCGTGGCTAGCGGTAACCGTAGACACATATAGCGGAGTGATCGTAGCCACACAACACCTTAAGGCCGACTCCAAAGCAACCATCCAACATTGGCTGACAGCCATGTCATGGCTTGGCATCCCTAATCAGATTAAAACAGACAATGGTTCGAATTTTGTGTCCAAATCAGCCCAAGCATTCGCTCAGAAATGGGGTATTACTCTAATATACGGCATCCCGTATAATAGTACAGGACAAGCCATAGTCGAATGAGCGAATCGAACTCTGAAATCTAAGTTAGAGGTATTAGCAAAAACAGAAGGTTTTACCACCACCATTCCCCCACGAGAGCAAGCACGCTTGCTAGCGACTGCTTTGTTAGCACTAAATCAGTTCCCCAGGGGAGAAAAGGTGGATAGCCCAGTCCAAAACCATTGGGCCACTCGGACACTAGAAGAAGGCCCGTCAGTTATAGTTAGAAACGAGCTGGGAGAATGGGAACAAGGGTGGAAATTAGTTCTGACAGGGCGAGGGTATGCTGCAGTTAAAAAAGATGGCAGGGTCAAATGGTGTCCGCTTAAGTCCATCAAACCAGACCTTACTAATGAAAACTGAGTTTCTGTTCACAGGAATGGATCATTGGACACCTCCGTAATCTGTATACCCCGGTGACAAGAGAAGACAATAAGTCAGCAAGCGTCCTTCCTAAGTCTGAGAGTTCCACACTGGCAGAACCCAGACAACAGCGAGGCAGCCTCCGTGGGTGGGGGGCTGCGATGCCTTTGTATGATCTTATCTTTGGACCTTGTATACTAAATATGCTTGTGTTGTTTGTTAAAAGTTGGTTAGAGAAAGTTTACATTATGTTGGTAGAACACCAACAACTACTTTAAGAGTGTATTTACTCAGGGTTACCAGTTACCTCCTAGTTTTCTCCTGGTTATTGTGCCTTATGTTTTTATTTTAAGTTATGATGTCTATGTCTTAAGATTGTTATATTTTAGCTAATTTGGTTGTGCATAGGGAGGGGGGAAATGTGGGTAGTTAGGGTCTGGCGGCCGGAAGATGTCGTGCTGTATGGAAATGTGGAGTCTCTCCCTTGATGGACAGTAGCATGTGGCCTGTGATGTAAGCAAGCGGAAGTGACGCTATGGGCCTCGGGTATATAACCGCATGTGACTCGACAATAAACGCCATTTGCCATCCACCACATTGGTGTCTGTGAGCTGATGGACCGAGTGGCCTGGGGTTGGTCGCCGTGCCGTTCCTGAACCAGGTTGCCACTGCCTCCTGAAGGCAACAAGCGACCCTCAGAGAGAGTAACCATCAGTGTACCACCTCTAATTCAGTGCCAGGACATTTCTCATTAACCGTTCAACTATTAAATAAACTACCTATTTGAAAAATTCATTTGTGCCTGATGAATGTAAGGAGCCTTACAAGGAACCTCACAAAGAATCTGCCAACATATGGGCTGTATAAATAACTACAGGTTCAGATCAGCCCTTTCTGAGGTCCCAAAACTGTTACAATAGATTGTAACGCACGAACCCTTCTTGCTGGGTAACTGGTAGAGATCCCAGACTACTGCAGCACCATATAACCAGACATCAAAAGTCAAGAAAGACTTGCGAGGAGGAAGGACATTTCATTCAGGCAGGGAGGGTTTGTTTTACAAAGAGACAGTGGAATTTAAAAGAGCCCTTAATCACCTGCAGCAGGTAGAACAGTCAGCACAAAGGCAGCTCTAGGACTCACAGAGGCAAGAGTAGCTGTCGGAAGGGAACTGTTTGTTACCCAAAAAGGATGAGAACATCTCAGCGTACACACAGTAGTAAAATCAAACAGGTGTGCATGATAGGACCAGCCTTCTTGCAGTGCTGAGGAACATGTCAGTAGAGTCCCATATCACTCAGAAGGATGTTGTGTGTAGGTGGAGTCTCTGGGTCAAACATTTGGGAACAAGCAAGGTGCAGGTCTGGAGCTCAACAGGAAAGGAAAGATTTCTGAAAAATGGCAGCCAGGAAGAATCAATGATTGGGCAAACCTAGTAAGAACCAAACCCAGATGAGCAACCTTTATGCAGCCACTATGGAAACCAGCAGGCCAGACCAGTTGAGAAGATGAATATTCAGGATGCTAAATCCCTCTTAGCTTCACCTATGTGTCTGAGCCTACCTGTGCCTGAGTCATACCTGCATACTGTAACACACATCACCTGGAAGCAGGGACATACAGGTGAAGGATGAGACAGTGTGCCAGTGAACTTTGTAGATACTGCTCTTTCAGAAAGGCACAAATTATAGACCGATCTTAGCTGCCTCCCATAGCAAAAAGTAGCTTGTCCTGGGCCTCCTCCCAAGAAGACCTCACATTGCAGACTGTTCACCTGGATCGCACCAGCCCTTAAATGCTGCTATTGGGTCCCCTCACCCTACAACATTACCCAACAGGTCTTCCACAAACGCAGCCCTTCATACAGCCAGAGGGAAAAGCAATCATCTTTGCATACTTCATATCCCCCCATTTTAGCATCTCTTTAAACAAGGATTTAGAAAAATTAAACTCAAAAGCTTTGGAATTAATATGCAAGTTAAAATATCAAAACATTTAGGTTAAACATTTTACTGTTCAATATTTCAGTTTACAGTATACACGTACTCCTCCCCTCCAAACATATTTCAAGTGAAAAGCAAAAACAAAAAGCCATTCCACAGAAGGCTAAGTTCATATTAATGAAAAGAGATCTCAATTTATCACTTAGAAAAGTCACCATCTTTGCTGAAATGATTCACACTCATGAGTTAGCAGTTTCTGGCTCAAGCGTTCAACCCACTCTTTGCACAGGCTGTAACAGAGCTTTCCAGGGTGTACAGTACCCGAGCACTGTGATGCAATGAGTTGCTCCAAATCGCTTTTTAAAGGCTGACGAACAACATTACTCCTACTTCACAGGCAGAGTATGTCTGTTAAAACGCATCTCAGGGAGAGAGCACATTATCCATGATGAATACAGAAGAGTCAGGAGCACTTGACAGAAGAGAGGCATCTTTGGGGATGCAAAGTTCACCATCCATTTGTTTTGCCAATAATGCACCTACCATGTATGTAATTGGAGTAAGAGGGTTAATGTATTTTCTGACTGTATCAGGCATTTCATAAAAGTGCAAACTGAACTCCAATAATGGCAGGTTCAAGATGGCACAGTATTTAACAAAACCCTGCTTATTTTGGAACACATGTTGATACAGAAAAAAAACCCTCATCAACAATGAGTTAATTGAGGTAAGAGCTGCTCCCTGACTCTTGTAACAAGCCAAGGAGTTATGGATTCTCACTTTTGAGCTTGTGGGAATATTTTAAGCAGAGTTCAAAAAAATACAGATAGACATCACTCAAAACATCATTCTAGAGGACAAGGGCCTGTGACTAAAAATACTGCCATCAGTGAGTTCACTTAAAGCTAAAGTAAAATACAAGTACTCAAAAATTCAGACACCTGAAGATTTGTTTTAATCCCAGAACCGAAGTTTTGTGCATTTGTGTATCTACAGACTAAAAAGGACATTTCAAGCATGTTGCCTTAACGTGTCGTGGCCTAAATGGGGCCAACAGTGATCTTCCTGAAAAGTTATTGCTATGGGACACTGTTCAAAAGCCAGATGTCTTGATTCTCCCAGAAAGATTTTCTTCTCACTAGACAAAAGTCCCTAAATGCACAGACTGCATGATAAGCTGGAAAAGGGACTTTTAGAGGAAAGCTCATACAAAACAGAATTTCTGTAGATAACTAGCAAATCTCAACAGGAGATAAATAATTCAAAATACAAATCCCATAGGTAACAGCTGACAGGGAAACATTTAAAGTTGTGTTCAAGCAAGTCACAGACTTCAGGGAAAAAAGGAATCTGTAAGAACACCAGATCTGATTTTCTGCACAGTACAATTATATACTTTATGATTGTTAATTTTATGACTTTTCATATTAACTTACAAATTTTGTATTTGAACTGGAAAATATCTTCATGGGAAAAAGTAATTTTTTACTTAAAAACTGCAAGTGATTGAAAATCCAATGCTGCCTCTTAGTGAATTGTTCCAAAGTCTGATGAACATGATAAACATTTGTGTTTTAGATGCTTATTATGTTTTTCATCTAAATTTGTCTGGTTTAACTTTCACATGCCAAGTCTCCTTATAACTCTGCCTGGAAGGCTGATGTGTACATCAAAGTTTTATTCCCCACACATTTAAATTTCAGTAAATATTTGAAGCATCTGAATATTATAGTCCTGGTTCCTCTCTGCAAATAGAAAGTAGTGCAAATAGGTTTGAACTTGAGGTTAAGAAGGTGCAGCTTCCTCCTGCAATGGAAGCAAAAGCACACTCCTCTACCTTGGTTTCCAAATAATTTTCTCTATCTGATTACATGTGGAGCAATAAGGACAGTGCTCTAAAACCAAGTAAGTTCCATCACATAAATCCCCAGAGTATAGTCACCAGTCTCTCTCCCTAAATTACAGGGCACTAGGAAAGCAAAATAATGACCCTTGACTGTGCAAGTCGAGTCTGAGCTTAGAAAGCTGAAGTCAGCGTCAAATAATGCCATCAAAACCATTTTTGAGACAAGTCACAGAATCATTTTGGTTGGAAAAGACCTTTATGATCATCAAATGCAACCTAACATTATCAAGTCCACAGCTAAACCATGTCCTTAAGCCTACATCCACACATCTTTTAAATACTTCCATGGACAGAAACACCATCACTTCCTTGGGCAGCCTGTTGCAGTGCCCAACCACCCCTTCCATGAAGAAACTCTTCCTGATACCCAGTCTAAGCCTCCCCAACACAACTGGAGGCCACTGATGCTCAGGTCACAAGTAATAGGATGCAAGGCATCACTAACTGTAAAAGTTAGAAATACAAAATAAAAAGTCTTACAAAAGAAGAAAGGAGAAAACAGGAAAAGTTGAGACGTTCACTCTGAAATGTAATAAAATGTTACAGTGAATAAAATGTAAACATATTGCACATCAGCCACTTCTGTGTACAATGAGTTGCAATTAAGAGGTATGTACTCAGTGATCTGGAGGAGGTTTGTGCAGAAACTCCTCCTGAATTCAGAATACAGAAACTCCAACCCTCTATCTCAGAAGGATGCTTTGAAAATGTATCCTCCTAAATGTCTCAAAGTCTGCTTCTGAATTAACAAGACCCTAATTGCCTGATTATTGATTATCTCTTTGAAGTACAGTAATCATGATATTGTAGCAAATTTGCCATCTGCCTGTCTTGTTAACAACCCAGCTATTTTCACCACGAGCTGTTGTACCAATGGAAAACACATATGCTTTCACTGCAGTGCTTGTCCTTAGAAGGGCTGCAAACACAGATGGCTTTGGAGAACACAACAGGGGTAATAGCTCAAGTTTGCCACTCTCCCCGGGACTGTTGTGATCAGCTGCCTCCTATCAGTGAGACTCTGTCCTCCTCTTGCGGTGCCTGGGATGCCTGCTGAGGTTGCTAAGTATTCAGGCTACATCACCAAGAATAGAGGCTTTGTGGCTTCAACCCTCTTTCTCATAGATCACAGACATGTTCAGAGACCCCCACATGAGCCAGACACTCGGAAAAATTATGATTTCCCTATGACCAGTCTTCGGCATGGGAACCATGGTCCTACTTTGTTGACAAGTATCTCAGCTGAAAGGGCATATATCCAGTAAATCTTATTTCTATTTCTAGAAGCTCCTCCCATTTAAAAGGCTTTTGTACCAATAGAGCTGTCTTCATGCTGAGGCCAAGAGGTAGGTATCTAACCTCCGTTAGGTTTAGATACCTACAATATAACCAGCAGCTCGCAGACAACTTCTCATTCTAAGGTAGACTCAAATCTAAGTTCAGTAGGGTGCTTAGATGTCCCAAAGAGCTTCAGAAAATGTCCTGTCCTCTCATTTGACTGTGAAGTGTGGCTAGGTGACTAGCTCAGTCTTTCCCATTCCAATGCAGTGCCTCCATTCCCAGTGCCTTGATTTTTATTCCAGGTCCACTACAAAGCTTACCAAGGAAGGATCCGTTCAAGGCACTTTTTTCAATTACTGTACTCCTTGCAGTTTTTCCCTGCTCTGAGAACATTTTTGGAAAGATTAGTTCCACCTCTAGCTTACTGTTCAGAGCCAGCTAGTTCTGAAATGTGTGCAGGAAAGATTAGCTTGCTCTGGCACTGAGCACTCTAATGAGAGTAGCTGCCCCCGACCTTTTGTGATGTACAGGAACAAGCAAAAGATGCCAAACCAAGGATTTTCTTTTTATTGCAGTTTTATCCAAATGCCAAATAAAGCCTTGTAACTTAACAGCTCTGAAATGTAAGTTGACAGGAAAGTAGTATGCAAAGGCAGAAATTGGTGGATGGTGAGGTTAGCAGGGCTCATTTCAGTGATTTACAGAATGTAAACTAAATGACTGCCTATACATGAGAAAATTCTCTATAAATTAGAGCATAACCTCAAGGGAAAAAAAAAAAAAAAAAAAGATTAGCCCAAGTTGATAGCCATGCCTATAACAGTAGCGTTCTGCAAAGCAGGCATCAAACCTGCGAGCGAGGAAGTTATGCAGCTGGGATGACGTTTTCATGGAAGTCCTAAAAATTCACAGCTGAATATTAGGCTATGTCCTTCCTAGATAAAATTCCCATCCACAGAATACATTATTCACTAAGCTGATTAAATCAGCCTCAGTTCATCTCAGTCCTTTTTTTTTTTTTCTTTTTTTTCTCCCTTGTCTGCAAATTCAAAGACACCTTTGAAAACTACTTTAGAGAGCCTTGCCCGGGTTCTTGCAACACGAATTCAGAACTACAGTAGTTTTGAGAGCTAGCATCACTTGAACAGTGCACTTTTGAAAATATTACTTCAACTGAACCCCCAAGGTCACTCAAAGTCCAGGACATGGCATTAAATCCAAGCACACAGACATCACCGATGGTACAAGAGGACACTGGTACTCTGCTGTTTTCTCACAAGGTGAACAAAGTTGAGTTCCTTCTAGAGCAAAACTTAGTGTCTGATCCCAGAACTGTTTGGGATGACTAGAAAAATCACCTGCAAAAGATGGGGGTCCATGGATGAGGTTGTCCTTCCCTTTGGCTTTCCATCTGCAGCAGGGTTTTGGAGCACATTTCCTTTTTTTCCATCATTACACCCCCTAGCACAGACTGGTCTCAAACTGCTGAAAGCCATTATGAGTCTTGCAGGAGGCAGAAGCCCTACCACCATTACTCCCCAGCCCAGCCTAGCTCCTGTTCCTGCAGACATGACCTGCTACCAACCTATTCCAGCAAGATTATGAGCTAAACTGCCCACAGGCTAGTCCAGCATTGCAACTCCAGCAATCCAGCAACTTCTGCCACTCCAGAATGAAAGCTGAGATTTAAAAAAACAAGCTGTATATGCTATTTCAAATAGCCAACACTGGTAATCTTTCTGCAGGCAACACAGAGCTTTGTTGTTGTGCAGCCCTACGGAGAGTATTTTTAAATTAAACATTGAAGAAGCTTTGCAGCTGGGACTTGGAATATGTGTAATTTAATTTCTGTTGCTTTGTTTCAAATAAAAAAAAAAAGCTGAGAAAATATTAGCGTTGATATTTCTTTTCTTAAAACTGCAAGCTAGAGATCATCTTGCTGCAGAAATTTTTGAACGAAAGAGTGTGCAATACAAATTCAGGCTTAGCCAAGAAGGGTCTCTTTCCTTACCTGCTTTACCTGCTTTCAGAATACAATTAGACTTCCTTGAAGAACTACCTAGAATTATACTGAAGTCCCTTTAAAGTAGTGCATATGACCAGCACATGCAACAAGAACTGCAGAGCTCAGAAAAATTGAAGCATACCTAGCACTCATGCTTCTAGTACCCTTCAAAAACCATTCTGAATCAATAAGAGCTACTTAGTACTGACCAGCCAGTCAAGGTCTCCTTATTTGAGCTCACTCTTGTAACCAGGAAAGCCCAATCCTCTTGCTGTGAGAAGCACTTCCAATTACAGGCACTATCATAGTGATGGAGTTTGAGACATTATGGACACCAACCCATTTCCTTCCTCTCCTTCCAAAACACTTCTTCACCTCCCTTTTGTCACCCTCCTCCTCCTTGATCCCTGCACATGTTCCTCTCACATCCAGAGTCAGCCTGCGCCAGCCAGTACAGTGTCAGTGTGACTGCACCTAGGGAAAACTCTCCCAGCAGCAGTGGGAGCGCAAAAAGTCACTTGTCTTGACAGAGGGACAGTAGAGGCAGCTTCCTCTGTTCAGGCACTGCTAAGGTCAGCATTCATAATGTCTTAAAAGAGTTCCTTGGAATCAGCTGCTCATCTTCCATGCTTCAGACACACAAGAGCAAGCACAGGATATGATCTGCTGAGAAGAACAGGAAGCACCTCTAGGTGTCCTACCCAAAGCCTGAAGCCATGACACTGAAGTTCCAGATCATGATGGCAGTCTTTTTTTTTTTTTTTTTTGTGAGCTGGGAGAGAATCAGCTAAGGGACACACTTTTACATGATATATCAGTAGACAAAACTACGTATTTCAAGTCCTTCAGCGTTGAAGTTTTAAGACCCCAGAGTCTGGAAAACGTAAGATATGGCTGTGGAGCCGGACTTGAAATAGCATCACAGCTCTTTTCTGCAGGTATGAGCAAAAGGGAAGATATGAATCAGCCATTCAAGCACTATGACACCACACCATGTCACTAATGCTTTGCTCCAAGTAAAAGCTCTTGGAAGTGCTCTTGTTATTTGGTGACAATAGCATACTGCTGTTGGCAATGTTGGAAGGAACTAGAACCCTTCCTAGTACCTGTATTGTGTATCCACTCTTCCTATGTGATTACAGCTGAGGTTAACTCCGACAGATAACTGGCACTTGGGATCCCAAGTCATTTATCAAAGGTCACATAAACTAGTCAGAGATGCATACTGTGATCTAATCACCAAGTCCATCAGTACTTTATTCTCAAGACTCTGTTCTCCTTTAGACCATCCCCCTGCCCACTGCTCAGTTATCCAGCTTGCCCATCTGGTACTTTCTATCAGTACTTACCATTGGGGAAAAAGTTGTCAGACTTTGAATGGATTTTCATTGTCTGAATAAACTCAACTAAGCAACTGTACTGTTTGGAAAGCTCTTAAATGTTTAACATAATTGCCTCTTTGAATAACAATTTCTCAAGCCCCAAAATGAACCTCCAACTTGCACTGGAAATACCCAGATGTATGTGCAAACTGGAACAGCACAATCCCAACACCAATGCTTGTAAACTATACTCTGGTACACAAAGTTTACAGCGGAAGAGAACCATACCCAGGACTATTCCTTCACTCCACCCTTCCACTCCACACCCCAATACTGTCCAGTAATCCAGCCATCCTCCTGTATCAGCTCCCCACACCTGCATGAACAGCTAGTGGCTGGGTGAATTTGTTACTGCCTGCAACTTCAGCTGATCCTGAGGCTCCTTCTGCAGCTGAAAACCTTCAGAAATAGGCTTCTTGTTCTTTACATGAAATGAGCTCTGGATGAGACTTAAAACACCAGCATATTGCTCCATTTAGCCTTCAGAGACGTGTTGAGTAATTGCTGCCCTCTTAAATCATTGCTGAGCACTTTACATACACAGGAGATCGGCTTACACATTCGAGACATGGATTTTAGAGGATGTTGTGGAAAAAGCCCATAATTCAGTCTGTCTTGTTAAACAGATAGTGTTAGTAAAAGTGAACCAAAAGGCCATGATTCTTGAAAAAGACAGCATGAAGAACACAGCCCAAATGTTCTAAATGAGTTGCTCCAACTTTGAGCCTGCAAGCAACTCTGTGTGGGAAGATGGCTGTTTCTCCTGCAGATCTCTGAGTATCCAGAGCACATCTCCAGTGCAGAATTCAGTGGGGATACCCAAGCTTGCTGTAATTTTGAACCAGTTCATGGAGCATGGGATGGTTT
Organism: Anas platyrhynchos; assembly: GCF_047663525.1. Lineage (NCBI taxonomy): Eukaryota > Metazoa > Chordata > Aves > Anseriformes > Anatidae > Anas > Anas platyrhynchos. Next base: position 7,055,790 of record NC_092614.1, read on the forward strand.
TCTCTGGGGCCTTCTATGCAGTTGTTTTCAGTTCAGAAGCTGCATACTAGTAAAGGTGTAGCCCGGGGCTTGCTCCTTCTTCCTACTGCTTGCATGCTCTCAGTTCTTAAGGCATTTACATTAAAACTGCCCCATATGGTTCCACAACACAGAGTCTCCAGCAATGTTATAAAGTTCACTTGAATACCTTCAAGCACTTTCTGATCTAAACACAACTTATATCAGGTTTCCTATGACTTCTAGCCACTGTGCCGTGAGTGTAAAGTTAAAAACTTAGAAGATAAGTCAGACCAAGGCTCATTGCACGTTGTTAGCTTTCGTGGAGAGCCAAAGCAAAGGACTTGGCACCATGGAACTTCAGGCACTGGCATCTCCTTGCAAGGTGGCTCCTTCAGCTGCCCTCAGCTAACTGCATTTCCACATGGCCAATAACTAGGGTTTTTACACAGAAGAAACATTTAAAATAAATGCTGGGAACCCTCTGTCCATTTTGAAGCTAGAAAGAAAATAATTATTCTTCAAGGGAATACATTTGGTGGAAGGCAGGTGATGCTGAGCAAAGATAAATGTCCTTTAGGTGACAGCAGTTCCTGAAAAAAACTCTTTTAAGGACAACTGGAGCACCTCACAGGAGACTGGAAGAACCGAAGCAAGTTTTGCAAGTTTTACAGGACAAGGGGCAAGGGTCACAAAACGGAACACAGGAAGTTCCCACACCAATATGAGAAAGAACTTCTTCATAGTGAGGGTGACAGAGCACTGGAACAGGCTGCTTCTTTAAATGGATTAAGTAACCCACAAGTTATTTTTGTGGTTGTTTCTTTACTCCACGATCTGCTAGGAGTCTAGGGAACTGTCAAGGCTCAAGAACAAGCCTTAGCAGTGAAAATAGAGGTAAAAAAATAGTGAGTACCTTAGTATTTTCCATCCTGCTTTTTAGGGTTAGGCTGCTGTTTTGCTGAGTAAAGGCTCTGTGTTCTACTTAGCCCTTCTGCACACTATATACTGTTATAAGCCTTTCTTATTTCCCATCATTTTTGTTAGTTAAAGCAGGTGACACCAGACTGTAGGGAGTAATTGTTGTGCTGGAAGGTAAGGTCCCTATCTGGGGGCAGCTGGGCAAAAAGCAGACTGACCAGAACCTCATAAAGCGCAAAATCCTGTGTCAGAGGGGCATCAACCCCATGCAGCCTTAAAGGCTGGAGCCTGACTCAGGGAAGCTCAAGCGACAGCTCCTCAGGGAAAGATTTGGGAGGTTCTGGTGAGGAAGCTAAGAAGGTTCTGAAGAAAACCCTGAAATTGTAAGCACACCACTAATATGTGAAGCCCTCATGTGGGAGGGGATTCCTTCACACTTTCTGCATTGACTGAAACTGCTCTGAAGGAGCTGGTATGACTGCTGCAGGAGAGCTGAGTGAGACATGGTTGAAGTAGCTGCTTAGCTCTGCACCCTTGGTTCCACCTGGAAAAAGCATGTCAGCAGCAGCTCTCATTCCCATCACAGTTATTACACAGCTGAGAAGGGTGGCAAAGTTTCAGACACACTATTTGTGTTGAAGAGCTGGGGTTATTCATGTTTTCAGGCATGTTGGTATTCTTCTGCATAAAAGAGTCAATGTAATAAGAGTGTAGTTGCATAGAAAACAGTGTAATCATGGAAATGTTGAGCCATTATTTTTGTCCTTCACATGGCTGCAGAATGGAGTCAGTACTATCGCAGGTTGCAGATTAATAGTCAGTGTTTCTGCACTAGGAGCCTTTACTGAGGAACTGCTGGGACATTCAATTGCTTAAGCAATTAATTACTGGGCAGAAATGGAGGGCTGTATGTTCCCATGGGTGGCTCCCTGCAAGTGTTAGAAGTTATGGCAACTAACTGCAAAATGAACCTTTATGAATCTTATTCATAAATGAGAGCAGTTGCCATCAGTTATTACATACGAATGTTGAGTGGGGAACTTGCAGGAGAGCTTGGAGAGATCTAGCAGGAGTTGCAATGTGGAGAAAGTCTTTTCTAGGACCTCCTCAAGGAGGACAAGCTAACATTTGCTACTCTGCCTCCTGCAGTTCAAATTGGAGGGACTGAAGCTGATGACATCAGCTTGAATATTGAGATGGAATCTGAAGGGGACATTTCTGACATGTTGCAAGCTATGTTGGCTACTGATGGGAATGCTGCCTCCACATATTTCCTGACACTAAGTTCAGCCAGAAATCAAAGCTAGCTTTGGCCCTTTTTGTTTAATTAGTCTTAGGTGACTTAAGGTTATACCTCCAATGAATCACTACACAGCATGGAAATGGCAATTCATGGGGCAGTGCACTCACACCCCCTGTCATGAGTGTGCTGCTTTGAACAGACACCACTTCTGTGGGTGGATTTTCAGAGGGTCAAATTCACAATGCTCTTGCTGCCTTGTGCTACTCCAGTAGCAGCAGAGGAAACCAGAGACTGAATTATCCATGGCCTCAAAGCATGCTGTGCTAAAGCTGAATAATCCATTCACAGGGAACGTGCTGTGTGGCTGTAACTAAGAGTAGATGCTTGAAGATCAGAACAGCCCAAGGAAGGAGATAATGGCTAGTATGCAACACATTCTGGCATAACCACACTGATGCTCATCATGTAGATTCAGTGTATGGCTGTTGCCAGCTTCATTGTAAATGCCCCAGGTGCCATGACTTGAGCTGATAAAAGTAGTCTGTTGCCAGTGCAGCAACACCCATACTGGGCATTTTGCTGGCATCAGCAGGCTGTTTTTTGTATTTTCACACTTAACACAGTATAATTATGCCAGCCAAATTCTACTGTATGTATCAATTCCTGTCATGAGGAAAGAGGTAAATGATGGATCCAAGCATATCTGGGTCAGAAACCAACCCCTAGGAGTTGCTCGGAGTTGATACTGAGCTACAAGAAGCAATTTGTAGTGGAAATAATGTTTACAGTTCTTTAAAGTTCCAAGGACAGCTCCAACGTATATTCACTATGTAAACAAAGAGAAGAAAAATCTCTTAGAATCTGACCCAACTCCGTCAATTGTTTTGTGTTTCTTGGCAATCTAAAACTAAAGACTGAACAATAACTTTGAAGTTTCCCTTCTGGTCATCCCTGTTCTATATGCTGTGCTAAAAAGTAAGAGAACCCAGGTGTTGTATTTCACTTTAGTGAGAAGGAAGATGGGGGGCAGTTTGTGTATGCAATTAAATCAGGTAGCAAAAAGCTGAAAATTAGCGTGTGTGAAGAGAATTTGAAACAGTAAGTGTGGTTCTATATTTAGTGGAAACTTTCTTTTCCTTTTGCAGCTTTTGCATAAAGCCTGGAGGAACTAAGAGAATAGATCTGTCTATAGCAATCTGTAGCTCAAAGTGTCAGAAATCCACAGTAAATATATAATGCCACCAAAGGAGGTTTTTAAAAGATGAGTGCCCCAAAGGCTCTGAATTAAAAGAAATTAAATCTTTGTAATGCACAATACCACATGTGTACAACTTAGGGTAATGTTGCCTAAAATAAGTATGTGTATATGACTTACTAACTCCCTCCTACTTACGCTAATGGGTTACCCATGCATACACTGCATGAGTTACATCTCCACAGATAATCAGATACTCCAGGAGCATGTAGAATAAAGTTAGATTCAGACATAGACAGTGGCTTTAATCCTGGGTCATTTCTTCTGTTGTTTGAGAACACAGCCCCAAGACCACTGTAATGGTCTTTATATATAGTTATTGTATGAATTTTCTTGCAGGTTTGTATTCAATGGATTTCTGTAGAAACCACAACATAAACTGCAATGTTAAGATTCTCTTGTCTATTTTAAGCAATGTATCAGGTTATCTTATTGTCTGGTCAAAAATAATTGACCCCCAGGTTAATGATACAGTGTGAAAAGAGGAATTTGAGAGTAAAAGAAAATCAAATTATAACAGTTTCTGGTATTCTTGCTAAAAGACTATCAAACACAGGTGATGCCATGTTTGATTGATCTTAAACACTCAGAAATTACTCAAGGCCTGGGAGGCTCACTATTTCATGTATCCTTTCAGCCTTGCAGCACTGCAATGTTATTTCCCACCACTTTACAGGGAGACAGTCATAAGGAAACCTCCTATTATGATGCCTAAGGCTGATACAGAGTGGTAAGGATCTTTCTTGATTTTAGCTCTCTAAAAGGTAGGAGTCTAGGTTAGTCTGAGCTAGCTAGGTGTGTTACTTTGGAGAGAAAGGTCCAGAGGCTATTCCATCATGTTATGCCTAACAAGTAGAATGTGTGAGGTTGGAAACAGGGAGCTTTGCTGTACCAGGATGTTCTAAGCACTTCTGAGCCTATGAGAAGGGCCCATGGCCATATTCACTCTTGGATGGCCAGATCTCAGGCTCCTTCCTGGATCCCCATCTTCTAGAATCTCCTCTGAGATTTGCTGTAAAAGTGACTGGGGATCCGTTACCCTGTAAGGTGCAGTATGATGGCAATGCCCCATGAAAACCTATCATGGATATGTATGCAGTAATAAGACCCAAATTCAAAGGTTACCCTGTGTCTGACATTGTGTGCACTCTGAAGCATGAAGGCAGTCAGGGAAGGCTGCAGGTTCAGTTGGTAGGTGTATGGATTTGCAGCTGTGAACACAAGGCAAGCGATTTTATGGGCATCTTTTCAAGACCACTTCCTGAGCAATGGTTGAAGCAGGGGCTGGCCTGGTCACAAATACTCCTGTAAACCATCCAGATCCCTCCCTGAAAAAAACTTTGAGTTTCTGTTCCTCTGGGAACAGAAAGGTATTCTGCCTCCCAATCTGCAGCTTTAAATGCCTCAGGTCTGCCCTGAAAGTTTGCTCCATAGCCAGTCTGATACCTCTGATATGACAGGACTCTGGGAAACTGAGCACCATCAGTGACTTCCAGACATTGCAGGGCATCATTTAAAATGCAATTAACAGGTTCTGCAGCTCTCCATAGAGAGAGAGGAAAGGTTGCTGACCTGGTGCCTGAAGTTGTGAGTAGAAGCGAGTGCTGGAAGAAAAACTTTTGACTGAACTTTCTCTGACTGGGGGAAAGGAAGAATAACAAAACAGTTTTATGAAATCCTGTTCTTTCAATGAGAAATTCATAGGAAAAACTCCTTGGATACGATGTGATTGATCCTCTGAGCAGGAAAAAGAGCATATCTTGAGAAGGGGAGTATGAAAAGTTGGTGGGATCGTTGTGACAAGGCACAAGCCTGTCTTTCAGAGCCAAAATGAAGTAGACAAGGCTTTATTGCAAACTTTTCACCACTGTAGCTATTCCACTCATTATGACTCCCATTACCCAGGTCTGTCAGGCTAGTTCTTTCTGATGGCAGAGGAATAGGGAGAGGAAGCTTAAAAAAAAAGAAAACAAAACTGCACACTGGACACCATTAGCTGGGCAAACTGCAGCATCCATCTCCAACTGCTTCATTAGCTGTGAGGATGGCATTAGCAACGGACACTGTTCAGACCTTTTACTACCTGATTACGTATTTATTCATGCAGATCAGAAGACTACAGTTCAAAAGGTACAATTAAAGAAAAAAAAATATTTGAGAAGATCCTTCTTTCCTTCTCATTGGTCACCATTTCACTCCAAGTTTTCTTCCTTTATTTTTTGAAATAAGACCGAAATTTGTAGTATAGATACTTGCCTGGTCACAGTCCCAAATTACTACAATGAAAAAATTAATTAAATGGAAGACTTTCAAATCACCTTCTAAGGAAGAGTTTATAGCACAGTTCTAGCTAACAGTTCTTTTTCTCCTGAGACTGTCTGAATGCTTGTCCGGCTGCAAAAAGATAAAGGTCCCCTCTCCCTCTTATGTTTTTAGAAAGAGTTCCTGTCGTACCATCTGGAAGAACTCCTGTATGGAGCAGTGTGTGAATCAGCAGGCTGCTGCCACTTGAAAAAACAGCTTGAGAAGCACAATAGGAATTGAAAAAGAGGGGAGGAGGGCAAGGGCCTTGAGCAGAGAGAAAAAAGGATAGAGAAGGCAAAAAATCTGGAATGGAATCAGTAGTTATGTGATCAGACTGGGAGCTGAGCACCCCAGCAGGGTGCCACAAGAGGATTAAGAAAACAAACAGAAACTCGTTCTAACTCACTAGGGGAATGTGTTTGCCTACATCCATCAACTGAGCTTCTCTGGTGTCATCTCTGACTGCCTGCAGATAAAGTATATTGTCATTTTGTAGAAGCTGAAAAATACCTTAATACACTATCATCCTAAATTCATACAGGATAAGTTTGGTACCTAGCTCTGTTCATCCCCCATGCTCTGCTTTGGGGTCATCTGTCAATTCCAGACCATTATCATAAAAGCACTCTGCTTGCAGGAGCCCTGTTTGGAGGTCTAAGGGATTAAGTATCACCAGTGAGTTATTTAACAGTAAAGTTTGGAGCTATACCTGTTGCATTTCTGGTGTTTGCCAGTGAGCAGGGCTGCCTAACTAGAGTCTGTACCCAGAGTCTTCCAAGAGCAATTTTTTCAGAAAGTTCCAGATTTTGGAACTCATGTGGCCATGGAAAACTTGTGAATGAAAAAAAAAAATTAAAAATTAAAATGAAAATTTTACTGTTTAAACTGAACATTTTGATGTGGTAAAGTCAATCAGACAATGTGGAATTATTTGTATTAATTTATCTTCTAACAAATGGTTGTCCAAAAAATGAGTTCCTATGAAGTACTTTGATTTCAAATGAATATATTTTCTAACAGAAAACCTTTTTGTCATTGTGGTTTCCAGCACCTCTGATAATAATTAATGCAGAGGGCTGAAGAAAGGGTTCTTATGACTGAGCTCTACTGTGGGCTGATCTTTGTGCGTATAGAATAAATGATATAAATGTATAGAATAAAGAGGCGCAACATCTTCATGTTGCTTCAACTTGCATTGTGCAAAGATTGTGTGGCCAGGCTATGAACAACACAAAACAGTCACTATGTTCTACTTCTGGGACTATTTTATTGCAGCCCATCCACAGGGGCAATTAGAAACAGTGGCAAATTCTAACCCATTTTAAACTCACAGCAGTGACACTTTGTTCTTCCTTCCACCTAAAATCCTGCTTGAAAATCTAGAGCCAGACCTCAAAAAGTCAACACTGAGCCATTCAACCTGAAATCAGACCATCACAGTGTTAGTGCTAAATCCTCACAGGAGCAACCGAACACCCCCAAAAGGGTTGAATGCTGCATTTAAGACCACTTTTACTAAGGTCCTGGTAGCATTAGTTAATTGGTATAGACTTGAGCCCATTTTCTGAGTGCTTTAAGTTTTATTCATGGTGAATGATGAGGATAAAATCAACCACAACTGTAAACAGAACTGTAATTGTTGCCCAGGCATGTAAGAAGTATTAGAAATAGCAATGCTTTTTATTTTATCTGAAAAAAAAATAGTCTGAATGGTTTGCTTACAGTTATGGTATAATAAGACACTTTTTCTGTGAGGAAGATTTGTCAGACCAGCAAGAAATCATAGTGTAAAGATGGCCATCTTTATAAGGCCAATGGACATTTCTATTTCTACATATTGTAGCACTCTGTGCAGCACAGCGGACCATCTCTTGATGTCCATACACGTTCTCTTCTCTGTGATTTATATAATTTCTTCCAGCAATGCTTTTCTGAATTTATGCTGCAAAGGTACCTGTGCTACACGGGTAGTCACTTGCATTTTCTGGCCAGGCATGAGTTTGGCCACAGTATCTGGAAATGCCCACGATGGTCTCGGCTGCCTGCAGTCCACAGTCTCAAAACCTGCCTTGACCATGGTGAAATGACAGCTTGTGGCCCAAAGGGCTCAAATGCTGACAGACACCATCCTGCTCTGTTCTCATCAGCAGTGTACTTACTTACCAAATCCTGGCCTCCCTAAAGCCCTCCCCCTACAGGGAGATCATGTTTGATCTTATTACACACCAAAAGACAGCCTGGAAAGGGAAGGCTGGTGTCAATGAAACTCTGAGGGTTGCTATAACCACCATCAAGCTCTTTTTTCAGTTAGAAATTATTTTCTTGGGTTCAAGGAAAAACACCATAACACATTTGACTACTATCTTCATCTGTGAGAGAATTGTATTATCAGCAGTGCAGAGAACTGGGCTGTCACTTCTTGAAATGCTCTGAAATACAGAATCATGTGTGACTTTTTCAGGAGATGAGGGGCTGCTTTGTTGAGGGGAACAGAGTGGGAATCCACATTGTTGCATAACCATGCCAGTATTTTCACCAGATTAGAACATGCATTTTTGCCTATTCTTGACATCTGAATCCATTAGGAATTAGCAATTCTAATTTGAAACAGCCGCACTAATAGTGTTTTTTTTTTTTTTCTTTTTTTTTTTTTTTTTTTAAATTGGCTGCACTCTTGATTTTATAAGATATGTGATGCTCTTCTACCTGTGTGTGAGGCTCCTGCTGGGAGCTGCTAATGGGAAAAAAAAAAAAAACACACACCTCAATTAGCAAGAATTCCCTCTGAAATCCTTGAAAATCCAATATTGCTGATTAGTTTATTACAAAAAAAAAAAAAAAATCTTACTAAAAAAATGCTCGGTGACTTCTGTAATAGTATCAAGAGGCAGATCCCCATGCTGGGCTCCCTAGAAGACTAATCTCTCCATCTCTCCCTCTCCTTTTTCCTTCCCTGCCTTGAGCAAGGTTCAGAATTTGTAGCATGCAGGAATTGGTTTCCCAGCCCCTCCCAAGTGAGCTGTGGAGGAGGAGAATTGTGCTTCCTATTCTAGCTCCATGCAGAAAATGTATCTGTATAAAGAAATGAATTATGTTAACCCAGATTCAAGGAGAGTGGTGGAAAGTAGCAGAAAAAAAAGTCCCTTTCATCGCTTTAGCACTTCATTGGGCAAATTAGCTGTATCCCTTACTTATCCCTTTCCCACTTCAGCCTTGAATTGATATTAACTTGGATATCTCATTCTGACAAGTGGAAAAGGTATGGGATTTGTGCAGCTTACCCATATCTTACCCATCATCTTAACACAAGACATGGCTGAATCTCTAAATAATAAGGCTGTTTTTGGCACACAAGCTAGCATTCACTGAAAGCCTGTTCATGATCTCTTTTCCTCTCCCAGTTGGCTTCCTTTGCTTTAACAAGTGTCCATGAGATTAGGTAACAAACAAATTAATACAATGCAGAATTAAGGGAATGTATGCATCTACACACAGTTTAGCCTATTGCTTTATTTTCAGATAATCATTGCAATTTCTGTGAGCAGGACAGGCTATTTATTTTCTAATATAGAGACTTTTTCTGCCCTTGGGTTTATTTTGGCTATATCAACGTTAAAGAGATAAACTCGGAGAAATGTGGGAGGGGGCACAATGAGCACCTTCCCCTTTGACTGCTCATGACTGCAAACAGAGCTCTGCAAGAGAGGTTTACCTTCATGGTGGTGCTCCCTATAGCTCTATAATGTCATTTGAACAAATCTGCGTTGGTGCCCCTCTCGAGACAGGGGAGATAGCTTAATCTGCATCTGCATTGCTAGATGAGGGAGAACTCAAGCTGCTAGTACTTTAAAAAGCAGCTAATTGCTGCAAGGAATGAGATGGTTCTTGCTGTAACCCATTGCCAGCTGTAATTTTATGTTTAAGTCTCTTTGCCTGGTTGAAGAGGAAGAACAGTTTTGTCCAAAAATTATAAGCCATGAAACATAGTGAAGTTGGGCCAGAATTAATAGTTAATACTCTTTTTTTCCCTTCCTTTCTCTTTTATTTTCTTTCTTTTTGAATCCATGAATGAGAGAGCACAAAAACTTCCCATCTTAGTTGAAATATCAATAGCATACAGATTTTCATATGCTGAAGACTCATGTTCAAGTCCAAAGAGATCTGAAACAATACCTGGTAAGGTGATACACTATTCTAGTGTAACACCTGGTAAGGTGATACACTAGCTGCATTCTTCAGCTACAGAGTTTGGCTGGAACATTTTAACAAAGTTTTTACAAAGCTACATATTGTAAAAACAACCCAGAGTTTTGGGAAGAACTCCCTGACTAACTCTAAATTTAAAAACAAACAAATAAGATGCCTGTTCCAGTTGTGAGTTGTTTTGTTCATTTTGTTTTAGAAACAATGTAGGCAGGGTGAAAATGAAAATGGTACATCAACAGCTGGTTAGAAAGAAATAAGATTGAACACAAAGGAGCCCTGGTACTATCTTCTCCTTCTGCTCCTATCTTCTTAACTTTAAAGTTTGTCCCTTCTTGAGATGTTGCTCTCCCCATTACCTAATGGTGAAGGAGGACAATGCCACAGAGCAGTTCAGAGCAGGATTTTACTTTCAGTCTTTCCCTTCTCATGTTACCCATCTTGAAAAACTACTAGCACTGGCCGAAACTGTCTATGTGGTGGAGTAACGGCTCTTCAGAGGGCAAATAGGAGCAGCCACGGTAAGGAGGCTGTTTTCTTCCTCAGATGTTACCTTCCCTGCTTCTTTGGGCCATCCACACTCTCATTCAGCACATGCTAATTTTGACATTTCCATAATGTGTGCTTGTCATCACCAACTCTTAATTTAACCTCACTGCAGAAATGCCTCCTGCATTTCAACCAGACAGGCTGGAGTTTAATTACAAGGTCAGGCAGCTGGACCGTGTTGCAGCATATCCAGCCAGTCTCTGGTTTCATGTGTATAATTGATGAAATACTCATTTTTCACCTTCCTCTTCACCCCCACTCAATCTACTTTCTCATTTAGTCACCAGTCACTTGAAAATATTTTGCTAACAAAACAAATTGCTGCTGAGTTAAAGCAGGGTTTCTTTTCCCATTGGATTTCTGTATCATCCTGTTGAAGTCACTGAGTTGATGAGGCCCAGAATCTTGTTTTTCCTCATACCCAGCTGATGCCATGCCTCAGCACGGGATGCTGTTATTCTCTTGCGTCTCTATTACTCCTTGACACAAGACAGAGCAATACTGAATTCCTCCTTCTGAGATGAGTGGGCACTTGTGTTGCTGCACTCTTTTTGTAAATTCTGAAGACTCCTCTGCCTCTTGAGAGCTTCATTTTTCTTTCAGTCCCTGACTCAGTGCCGAAGAGATGCAGCAGACTGCAGAACTGAGCAGTCCCACAGCCCCAGAAAAACAGGCTGCTAAACAGCCAGAGGCCCAGGTAAGAGCAATGCCAGTGCTGCCAGGGTTACCCAAGGACTTCAGCAGCAAAACTTCTTTGTGATGCATTTTCATTTTGCCACATTAGGCAGTCCCAAACACCCAACACTGTTCTAGGAAAAACAAAACAACAACAAACAACAACAACAACAACAACAAACTGTAAGCAGTGACAGTTCATCGGAACAAACATCTGGATTTTACTGAAAGGCGGCAGCAATCTAGGCTGTCTCTTGAGCTTTTGCAAATACCGTCACTACCCCAGATAGCTAAGCTTACATCTTTCACTGGGCAAAAATCCATTCATAATTCTGGCTCTGAATTCATAGCTGCTCTTTCTAAACAGTCCAGCACATTAAAAAGTACTGAGCCAAATGTCATGGTGTTCAGTGCCTCACAATATCAACTGCCCTTGCAACAACAGTAACAGTTCCCAAGGGAAGAGAAAAACTAAATTGACAGTAGGGCCATATTTCTCTGAATTCATGCTTCAGAACCCATACTGAAGACCTATTAAATACTTAACAATGCTCTTAGGACCTGACGTTATCAATGTGCAGGACCTGTGCTACCTGTGTACCACAGTCACTGCTAGTGCAGAGTATGGAAAGAACATATCAGTGAGGCTTGAAAGTTATAGGACAAGGAAATGGTGAAATATACTGTTCAGGGATAAAGTCGTTAAGTGTGTCTAACTGACCTGGTGTGTGGAAGTAGTTACTTCTGCACTAACCTTTCATATCGTATTCTAGATCACCTGTGTGTGACACAGTACAGCCAGCCAGGACAACCAGGAGTCTATAATAAAGTGATGGCAACAAATAGGGTTATCTGTTGTAAATAGGAGATTTCTGTATTATTATTCAAATCAGCCTCAATCAGCTACTGCCCTTCCTTTGATCTACTGTGCTAAACAACAGCTAATGTCATTAAGACATTCAGACTTCTTAGGGTCCACAGCTAAAAGTAATGGCAACTGGAATCAAACTTCTTAGGCAAAGAGGAGGGAGGAAAAAGACAGCAAATGGAAAAATGCAATTTTCCAAGTGAGCCATACCACAGGAATACCTGACTTCCCACTGCTCTTCTAGGCAGAGAGGAACTGAAAAGGGAATTAATTGTGTCATAATGTTGTGTCATAATCTTAACTGTGCATAGTAAGATGTAGTGACTATGTCTCTACTTTAAGTTTTTAGTCTTTAATCCTGGAATTTGACTCATTTCTTCTCACTGCCCGTGATGAGCAGGAATGCCCCTTAGTGATACAATTGCTTTGGGCTTGACTTTAAAGATGTCCAGATTCCCAAGACACTCCTGTGAACATGTGACTATCTCCAAAGAGCCTCAGAAATGTATCAAGGACAGCAAGACTTTTGTCAGGTAGGCTTAAGTTTGCTTTCTGGGAATTCATTCTGCTGCACGGACCAGTAGGCATTTTCCCATGGCAAAGGAATTCCTTGAATTAATTTCTGTTTAACCAAAGCACAGATTTTCAGAGCCAGTATCAGCCACTCCCTCTTGGTCTTGCAGCTTGTTACTGTACGAAATCTTGAAATCAAGATTAAATGTCTTCCTAAAAGCTCTTTGTCCTAGAAGAGGAGCAATGGATTGGCATTTGTTGTTATTCAGCATTCCTCAGATGTTATTTGCTAGCTTGGAAATATGTAATTCTGTGAAATTGACTTTCTCCACATTACACAGGGAGGAAGTTCTTAGAGAAAAGATGTCTTTGCTTCATGCACTCTGTAGCTTTATGTAGATGATAGAATTGTAAATCATAGAATCTTAGAATGGCTCAGGTTAGAAGGAATCATTCAGTTCCAACCCCCCTGCCATTGGCAGAGATTCCACCCAGTAGATCAGTTTGCCCAGGGCCTCCACCAACCCGGTCTTGAGCACCTTCAGGGATGGGACATCTACAATGTCTCTAGGCAGCCTGGGACAGGGCCTCATGGCCCCCTAAGTGAAGAATTTTCCCCTAACACCGAATCACAGAATCATCTAGGTTGAAAGAGAACCTAGTCCAACCTCTGACCTAACACTAACCAGTCCTCCACTAAACCACATCACTAAGCTCCACATCTAAACGTCTTTTAAAAACCTCCAGGGATGGTGACTCCACCACTTCCCTGGGCAGCCTGTTCCAATGTCTAACAACCCTTTCGGTAAAGAAGTTCTTCCTAAGATCCAACCTAAAACTCCCATGGTGCAACTTTAGCCCACTCCCCCTCATCCTGTCACCAGGCATGTGGGAGAACAGACCAACCCCCACCTCGCTACAGCCTCCTTTGAGGTACCTGTAGAGTGCGATAAGGTCACCCCTGAGCCTCCTCTTCTCCAGGCTAAACAAACCCAGCTCCCTCAGATGCTCCTCATAAGACTTGTTCTCCAGACCCCTCACCAGCTTCGTTGCCTTTCTCTGGACTCGCTCAAGTACCTTGATGTCCTTCTTGGAGTGAGGGGCCCAAAACTGAACACAATACTCAAGGTGCGGCCTCACCAGAGCCAAGTACAGGGGGACAATCACTTCCCATGACCTGCTGGCCACACTGCTTCTTATACGAGCCAGGATGCTGTTGGCCTTCTTGGCCACCTGAGCACACTGCTGGCTCATATTCAGCCGAGTATCAACCAATACTCCCATGTCCTTCTCTGCCACGCAGCTTTCTAACCACCCATCTCCCAACCTATAGCTCTGCTTGGGGTTTTTGTGCCCCAGGTGCAGGACCTGGCACTTGGCCTTGCTGAACTTCATACAGTTGGCCTCAGCCCATTGGTCCAGCCTATCCAGATCCTCCTGCAGAACCTTCCTACCCCCGAGCAGATCAACACACACACACCTAACTTGGTGTCATCTGTGAACTTACTGAAGGTGCACTCAATCCCCTCATCCATCTTGAGTGTCATCACGTGGCACTTGCAGGGCAACCAGGTGATCAGGCCCAGTCAGCATGGGTTTATGAAAGGCAGGTCCTGCTTGACAAACCTGATCTCCTTCTATGACAAAGTGACATGCTTAGTGGATGAGGGAAAGGCTGTGGATGTGGTCTGCCTTGGCTTCAGTAAGGCTTTTTACACCGTTTCCCACAGCATTCTCCTCAAGAAAATGGTTGTTCTTGGCTTGGATTGGCATACGCTTCATTGGGTTAGAAACTGGCTGGTTAGCCGAGCCCAAAGAGTTGTGGTGAATGGAGTCAAATCCAGCTGGAGGCTGGTCACTAGTGGAGTCCCCCAGGGCTCAGTACTAGGGCCAGTTCTCTTTCTAAATCTCCCCTCTTTTAGTTTAAAACCATTCCCCCTTGTCCTGTCATTTTCTGATTAAGCAAAAAGTTGCTCTCTGTCTTTTTATAAATCCCCTTTAAGTATTGTAAAGCTGCAATGAGGTCACCCTGGAGCCTTCTCTTTACACTGAACACCCCCAGCTCTCTCAGCCTTTCTTCCTAGGAGAGGTGTTCCAGAGACATCTGCTTTCACTCGCTTGTTTGTAGGAGTTCTCAGTGAAATCCCTAAAGACTTCAGTAGAGAAATAATAGTGCTTGTAATTGTTGTGCAGAATCCTGGAAAATGTCTTATTTCCATTTTCCTTTGCTAGTATTAAATTTTAATTCAGGAGTGTCCATTGATATTCATTATTCATCTGCCCTTAAATTTTTAACCAACATGTGCTAGAGATTATTTCAGAAATTCTGTATTTATAGAGAGCTGGAAGTGAACAGCTATTCAGCTGGGCTGATAACTGCTGTCACACTTCAGTATCCATTTTCAATGAAAATAGGTGGCTAATAATCATAAACAGAAAAATTGTTAAATTGCACAAACGAAAGGATGCCAGGAGTTGTCTACTCAGTAAGAGGGAAATCCATCTCTTCCGGGAATCTGACTCAGGAGCTGTGTGATCACTAACACCCCCACTGTGAATACACTGTGATACATACATTGTACTGACTTTCAGCATGCTGATGAATTTGCTAAGAGCTAAGTTACATGATTTGTTACAGAGTATTTTTTTCTCAAATGTAATTTTTTTCTTTGTTGTTTTCCTCAGTGGTAGTCCAATGTGCAAACTTTCCCTTTCTTTTAGAGCATTTGGGTTTCACTTTTATTTTCTCTTTCATTTTTTCACTCTATAAATAGTTTGCAAATCAGTATTCAAATTTTAGTTGTGTTGACTTGATGTCTCTAGCACTCTTCAGATTTAAATAAGAATCCTGATGCTTAGTGCAGTTTGGTGGTTTTGTTTGTTTGTTTGTTTGTTTGTTTGTTTGTTTTCAGCCACCACTCTTGGAATCACATAACTGTGTGAGAATCTCAATTTGCACTTAGAAGGGTATCTGTAGCTTTGTATTGCAATGGAAGTAGGAAAATATCCCAGAAATGTGCTGAGAAGAACTGACAACTGGCAAGTAAATAGAAGAATTTTACATTTATTCTCCAAATAAAATCTGTACAACTCCCCCTGACACATATCTTTTTTCCTTTTTATAGTTTTTGTAGGAGAAGGAATTAGAAAATATGTCTCTCCTGAAAGCACTTAGGATGGATTTTTTTTTTTTTTCTGGAGCTGCCTGTTGCCTTCCTCTGCCTATGCAAAATGGCTAAAATGTGGGATTGAATTTACACAGCCAAGATACAGAAACGTTTCGATAGTTACAGAGGAACTAAGCTGGGTCTGGGTCTTGTCCACTATGCATCTGTTGTCTTTGTTAAAAGAAATCTGCTCCCCATTGTAGTCAGTAGAGTTTTAATGAAGACAAAGTGCCCTAGGGGCACATTTTGTTACCTGCTTTAATTGACTGAGAATGTGATCTCTAGGAGAATGATATCTAGGAGAGCAGACCTGTGGCAGGGATTAGAAGGAAGCTGACAGGTAAAGTCATGTTGGGTTTCCAGTAAGATGATTTCTAATGCTTCAGCTCCTGATAGTTTCCTGTCATACTCCTACAGTCAGGGGAGTAATTTTAGACTGGGACACAGCCACCAGATCATCTTGTTTACAAACAACAGTGCTTTCTCAGATTCCCTCTGGCTTTAGTTCTATCTAGAGATCCTTCTGAGATCTGTGACTACTGTGAAAATGCAGGAAAACCAGAACACCTTGCCCTAAACAAGGAACTGAGGGAACGTCACAGAGGTTTACAGCTCTGCTGCCAAAAGAATACTCTCTATCCACTGAGAGTTTGTTCCCAGCCCACCCTGGTGCATGTGTACATGGGATGGGTGAAGTCTGGGAATGTGTGGCTAAGAACCAAGAGGTCAGGCTTCCATCTCCTTTGGTAGTATTATTGTTAAATGACACTTTCAGTGCTTTGACTAATGCTAACTGTAACCCTGCCTCCAGCAGCAAGCACTGCTGATCCCCCCCGGCTGATATTGGGGTTTGCTAGCACAGCAGCCATGATCCCCCACCTTACTCTAGTTTTCTTCCTGCTGGAGGACAGTACATAAGGCAGCAGACTGGAGAAACAGGGTCCATAACTGTAAGCCCCAGTCTCATCATCAGAGATTTTGGGGCCAGACACCCCACCCTTGCAGGGAGAGCCCCTTGTAGTATGCAGTCACTGGCCACATTAATCCTTTCTTCACCACAGCTTTCTCCATGTTCCATGGACAACTTGCAGTCTTGGGTTTGATTTGTTCAGCACTTAGCATGGCAGGAACTGTATGTCCCGACTGCTCTTTCTCAGTATGCTATAATCCACTGTCACCCTCAGCTGTCCCCATCACACTCTCAGTCTCTCTCCTTCCAAATCCTCTTTTCCCAGCTTCTTTAGTCCAGTTCCAGCTCATTGATTTCCTCTTCCTGCTACCCTGGACCTCCAGACCATTTTTCACTGCAGCAGTAGTCACTGTGCTTGGGCATATGCAATGAGGACAGGTGACTTTCCCACATATTCCTGGCCTTTTAGTATATTGCTTCTCCCATGAAATATCAGTCAGTATTCTATTGTAATGACCCTTGTCAAGCCCCAAATACCTAGATCCAAAACAAGAATTTATCTAAGTCATACTCAAACACAATTACTCATTTAAGTACCTTCAGAGCTGGTCTTATGTGGTGACAGCTATTGAGAAATATTTGTTTTTTAATGAAAATCTACTTTTTCTATAACAATGGCAATAAGATGATGGATTGCATCTTCAGTTTTCAGTTTTCTTTCTTCATTATTATTATTTCCCTGGAGTCAGAAACTGAAATACAGTTTTGAGTAAGGAAAGTCTTTTCCAGAAAAAGTTAGGTATATTTAAGCTGAGTGGAGCTTGGAAGAGTCATTCACAATATTGTGAATCTCTGAGAAGTGACTGTGTCATATCTGACCAGAATGAAGCCAGTACCAAAAATCGGGTCTAAAAGAATATTGAATATATGTTGCATATATTTAGTAACATAAGTGGTATATTTTTTGAATCAACATTTCATTCTGGGATTTTATTTTATTTCTGGTGTTTTGTACAATATAAATGCACTATGTTTGCACTAAACTTTAATCCAGAGATCCCCAAGTATTTTACAAGATAAATGTGATCCAGCAGAAGTTCATTTTGTATTGGCCTTTATATAGCATTTTCTAACATTGCCTAAACACAAAGTTTGGTGTTTCTTGGTGGAAAAATACTATATAGATCACACTGAAAGAAAAGAAAAACCATGAGGTAGACATCTAGCATGAAAAATCATTGCTGAAATGTAGTCAGTCACATTCCCAAGCAGCTAAAGGCTGGATATTATAATTAAGAGCATCAGAAAATATCAATATAATTACCAGAAGAGCATACAAGAGACAGAGTATATCTGTAAATATGGAACAGATTTGTTCCAGAGACTGTTCCATGAGTTTAGTAACAGAGTCTTATTCCTATGAGTCACAAATGTGCTAGTATGGATATCTCCCTGTTTTCTCAGACAATGGC
This sequence comes from Anas platyrhynchos, assembly GCF_047663525.1. Lineage (NCBI taxonomy): Eukaryota > Metazoa > Chordata > Aves > Anseriformes > Anatidae > Anas > Anas platyrhynchos. Next base: position 7,073,867 of record NC_092614.1, read on the forward strand.
TTTTATTGCCCCTAAAAACCTCACATGAAAATGAGTGAAAATGGGTCATTCTATTCACCTTGACTTGTACACTCATTTGAAAAGCATGACCATTCCTATTTCACTCACTATCAGACTTGAAGTCAAACAAGACAGACACAGTGTCTTCATGAGCCTTGAGAGAAAATATGCATCTGAAAGCAAGGTGGGACCACAGTGAAACAAGACAACAGATGTAAGACAGCATTTTTCAATGGCTCACAGCTACTTCAAACATGAAGCACTTTTCCTTGGTCCAACAAAATTCACTTCCTTGATGCCTGAATAATGTTAAAAGTGTCAAGTAAGTATCAAGGTCCTTTTGCAAAGCTGTCTGAGATTTTCAAGAACAATCATAAAAATGCACAATAGAATTGAACTGTCTTGAATTCCTTTCAACTGTCAACAGAATTCAACTGTCTTGAATCCCTTCTGATCTTTGAAGAGTTTTATCACTTCTGCAATTGAAAACAAGCATTTAAAGTTGGCCTGTAGGAAAAGTCTGTGCTAACCCTGTAAAAATTGTATATACCTCTTGTATGTACTCATGTGAGAATACTGCATTCCTAATCGTGTTGTTCTTTGGTACAGTCCAAACAAACATCAGAACATTCTAAATACATTATTTTCTGAGCTTGGCTAAACAAGCAAAAGATAAATCTACTGGTAATGGAATTAAGCCATAATTATACAGAAATACATATGCAATTACTTTCCCATCCTCATTAAAGTTGAATGAATGCTTAGGGGTTTAACTATCTTTTAACTACAGAGCAAAAGAAATTTAATTAGATACTTGCAAAATTTTACATTTTAAGTTTTCATAGTAGAAGTGTGACAATAACTCTTTGAAAAAGCTGGCTCTGGGTCTTGGTGACAAAAGAATAGCTAAAGATTTCGTGCAAAGAAATTAAAAATGCAAGCAAAGACTATTAATAAAAATCAATTTTACACTTATCGCTTGTGCAATTTTCAACTAATTGCATTGCAGCAAGATTTCTGTCTTGGGAGGCACTACATTTCCACTAGAAAAAAACAGCTCAAGATGATATTTAATGAAGCTTTTGTAAAAGAGTGCTACAAAAGAGATAAAGCCTTGTTAAGGGCATACCAGATGAGGAGTTTCTGAGTATCATGTGGGAAAGGACCCTGAAGATCAGCAGTGTGTATATGCGGAAGTGCTTCTTGAGTTAAATTCACTTGTGCAGACACAGACACTCATACAAGTGCCATTAATAGGGTTTTTTCCCAATTTACTTGTCTACAACTGTGGAAGGAAAGCATTGCCCACTGCCAGGCGGTACAGACGAGAGCAAATTCTGGTAACATCCCCAAATGACACCCTAGAGTTAGGGTTTTCCACTTGATATTTCAGCATAGTTATCATGACAATTCTAAGTTTGCATGTTTGTGGTGGCTATCCCCTGCATACAGGTGGTAGGTGATTGGGATGATAGTTAATAGCTCACAGTACATGCAAACAGATGTAGAACAGAGGCATACTTCAGCACCTGCTCCACAGAGAAGAACAGATTCAGAGTTTCACAGGAATTAAGTAAAATTTCCTCTTAAATCCCATGTTAGAAGAGTAGGAGCTATAGGGCCTGTAGCAGGTAAGTTGAGGCTTGTTGACTCATGGCTCTTCTTTGGAAAGTCAATCTGCTGAACAAGCTAAGCTAAAATCAAGGAAAATTATCTTCAGTGATCCTCAGTTCAAAGGCTCTTGAAGATATGAAAATACTGGTCTTGGTACGAGAAACTTTGCAGAATAGCTAATTAAGTATCTGTTGAAGACTGGCATGATGGACTGGGCAAGGAAGAGACTAATTTTAAGCACCTGACAAGGCTGGCCAAGACAGTGCAGGAGCCTTCCCCAGAGGGAACACTGTAATTAACATCTCTTAGAGACACAGTTCATCACAGAATTGTCTTTCCTTAAGGCACAAAAATGCAGTACTTTATTATTCTTTCTTCCCTTCTGAGATGGTTAGTTAACTAATGAAATAACATGATTGATACGTCTCACACAGACTAATCAAAAGTCTGGCTAGATGAACTCAGTTAACATTCAGTTTTCTTTGGTGTCTTATGGGTAATGCACTTCAGTGGGCCTTGCCTATATGTAAAAAAAAAAAAAAAGCAAAAGGAATAGTGTCACCTTTGCTTTCTGCCAGTTACCATCCTGTGCAATGGTGAGAACTCTGCTCACCTCTAAACCCACCTGTTGTTGCCATGCTAGTGAGCGGTATTGCTCACTGGGTGTGCACTCTCAGTACTAGGCTACTGCTAGAGCAGCATTTTTCAGTCCACTTGACTTGCTTTCTGAGAATTGTATTGTACACCAGTAGGCACTGAAACTATAGTCTCACAGTGATGCAGCTGGGATAAGTATCTGGTACTTAGGTCCTGTTCTTTCTCTCCTCCTCTGTCAAGTTCTCAGCCACCACCCCAGTCATCCAAGGTACAGGGTAGCAGTTGTCTGCCTGGCCAGTGTTCATTTTGCCATGTCCTTTCACAGGAAAATATAACTTTCAAGTCAATCCAGAGAGGCAAGAAAAACAAACAAACAAACAAACAAACAGCTCTTTGGCAAGGCTCTGCTGGGAGAAACGGCAAGCAATTTGGGAGTTCCCTGTGTTAAATGATCCTCTGTGCCTTGATCAGGTGACTGGCTGCACACAGGCATGAGCAGCAAGCTGTCACACTGTTTTACTGGGATGACAGGTCATAGAATATCCTGAGTGGGAAGGGATCCACAAGAATCATTGAGTCCAGCTCCTGGCTCCACACAAAAATTCAGACCATATGACTAAGAGCACAGTCCAAATTCTGACAGGCTTGGTGCCATGACTATGTCCCTGAGGAGCCTGTTCCAGTGCATGACCACCCTCTCAGTGAAGAGCCTCTTCCTGATATCCTCAACCTCCCCTTTCATATCTTGACACCTTCCCTCGGGTCCTATCACTGATCACTAAAGAGAATAGATCGGTGCCTGCCCCTCCACTCCCCCTTGTGAAGAAGCTGTAGACCACAATGAGGTCTCCCTTCAGCCTCCTCTTTTCCAGGCTGAACAGGCCAAGAGACCTCAGCTGCTCCTCATATGTCTTCCCTTCTAGGCCCTTCACCGTCTTTGTAGTCTTTCTTTGGACACTCCTATAGTTTCGTGTTGTTTTTGTACTGTGATGCCCAGAACTGCACACAGTACTCGAGGTGAGGTGAAGGAGATGAGTCAGCCAAGCAGAGATGTATGTTCCCTGATGGCATCTGAAGTGTGGGTCTTTCTAGAGCAAAGAAGCAAGGCAAGCTCTTTTCTTCCTTGCCAAATTCCCTCACAAAAAGGTATCAGGCAGCCTGTCCCCCAAGCCTAGCGTCAATAAACAGCCTGCTGAGCAGTTCAAGGTTGGAGCAGGAGATGGCCGTGATGGTGACAGATGGTGGATGGACTTACAAAGGTATAGCATCCTTAATCTCCAGTTCTTCTCTCGCCCAAGTAGCTTGGGCTTATCTTCAGAGGAGAGAAGATCGCCAACCAAGAACACCAATCACTTTTCGTGACAATGAAAGTAAGCCCAGAGGTATCCACGTTGCTTTCTACAGTCTAAGTCTTAATTAAAGAAATGGAGAAAAAGCAGGGAGAGGCATTGAATTGCCACTGGAGTAAGGGCAATCAGCAGCTTACTATGAGTCCGTCTGTCCTTGGGGGGTCTCCAGGACCATGACATATGAGCTGTTCACTGGTCACAACTGCAGGAAAAAGAGTAAAACATTAGCTTTGGCAGCCATTTACTGATTGGCATTCCTGGGAGAAAAACAAACAAACAACAAACAAACAAACAAAACACAAACAGAAACAAACAAACACACACACACCAAAAAAAAAAAAAAGAATAAAAAAAATGAGAGAGAGAGACCCAATTAGTGAGACAGACATTGTTTAGCTAGATAATGGACATGTACAGTCTTGCTCTCAGAGCCTCTCTCACTTCCAGCACACTGCAGCCACAAAGTCATGACCAAAGCAAGTTTTAGTCATGGAAAGAACTGCTAACAAGAATGTTCAGCATCACAACAACAGGCTGAATATTGTCCATGAGAAAAATGCACTCTATCAGCTGTTCATTCCTGTTGCTGGAAATTTATGGCTGAGAAATCATTCATGGCAAAGCTTTTGTAAGTGTTTGCAGGAGGTGATGATCACAGTAAGGCTGCAACTTTGGTGCCATGGCTATAATTATGGGGAAAAAGGAAAATGACATAGAAGTCTGAATGTATTAACATGGTGGAGTAAGAAATGGTACATATGAAGCCTCCAGACAGAGTGGGATTCAAATGAAACTGCAGGAATGGATATCACTGTGAAAGTAAAAAAGCCTGCCTATGTATATCTGGGTAGTATCAAGAGTCAGGTAGATATTCATCCTTTTAGTTCTGTTGGATTTTTTTTTTTTTCATTCTTTTTTTTTTCCCTTAAACACCTCAACCCCTCAGAACAAAAGGTTACAAAAATGCACTTGCTGAACATCTTTTTGAATTTCATAGTGATCCTTTGGGTGGAATGCCTTCCTTCCCCATCTGGTAGCACAAAACTTAAATAAGAAATGCTATTCTAATTACTTTACACAGGCTTTATTTCATGTGCTCCTTTATTTTGTTTTCTTCTAAAGCTCACAATTTCAGCCTTTCAAGCTTTCATCATTTCTACTGCTAGCCCTCAGCTTAGGTGACTTGATTTTGGACCAGAACTGCCTGGCAGAGTGAAATTAGTCTTTTGTTGGAGACAAAGAACTAAACTGATTTGAGGAAAAGTAGATGACAGAAACTAGTTCAGTACATGTTTGTTTTGATTTTCTCTGGAAGAACCTTAGATGTTTTGATAGGTAGGGGTGAAAGTCTTCGATGATAGATATTTTGATGTGCATCATTAGTCGCTTGTATTACTGAAAGCCACAATACTGCTATACTTTTATTAAAGTGAGTGAAAGCAAACACAGAAAATAAATACCTTACTCTAACTCTTATCCACTCTGATCCTCCAGAAAATGGTTGTTGCCTTTCAGAAGATTTTCTGAGGCCAGGTACAGTAAGTTCAAAGGCTAAAAGCCAACCAGCTGCTGGGCCACAGATAGATTATAGTAATGTGCCTTGTTAAACCATAAGCCTTGCTACAAACTGAATTTTATATACTGCCAAAAGCCATTTTTTGCTTGCCCTCCTACTTCTCACATGCAAGTAGACATCTATTAGTAGTCGCTGGTAACTGTTTCAGTGGCCCATACTAAAATAGATCACACTGCTACCAGCTTGCTTTATTCTAATACAATAACACATTTCTGGGATGCTGGAAGTGTTTCATCAACACTGACCTGCTCCCAGCAGCTTGGTATTCTCACCACCACTTACTGGTGGTACTTATTGGCACCGCTGCCAGGGCACTTACAGTTACAGGAGTCGTTCCTGTGCATGTTCACTGAGGTATCAAAGGATAGATGTGTTCATTCCTACATTATTTAGGTTCAGTATTATAAACCCTTTATAGGAAGTCAAGGCATTGGTGTATGTCTTCACTGAAGCTGTTAACCACTCCACATCCACCCCAAAAGTGGTGTTATCTATCCTCTCACTAGTATACACAGCAAGAGAGATAAGAGAGATTGAGGACAAATACATCTAACTACATGTCTGCAATACGGACATCTACAGCCCTGCTGAGAGTCACCTGAGACTCTTGTTACAGCAACTGTATAAGGAGGCTCTCTCCAGTCTAGGGCCTGGGCTGATATGGAGGAATTTTTCCTCTCCTGTTACTGTTAATATTCTGCTTAAAAACAAATGGATTTGCTTTCCAGGACTTCCAGTCTAGTACTTAGGCATAGATGGGGACTGTGTGTCAGGATGTATTTGAATTTCAGAGAAAAAAGGCTGTCTGAAAATGTAGCTTTGCTCCATTTTCAATTTTCAACATTTTTCCAGGGGAAATTTTACATTTTCCATTTTGATTGGGAAAACTGAAGCAAAACTATTTAGAGATGGGGCTCTTGGGCTGACCCTGAGTCCATCAGATATCTTACATGCATTTTCAAACTATGTGTTTCTCTGCTTTCTGTACCATGGCAGTACAGGACTGATGCATCAGTCCAAAGAAGACCATGAGTTCAAGGCAGGAATGTTTGACAACAAGGTGCAGAATATCAGTTCTAGAAGAAAACACAAAAAATTAAACTGACTAGTAACCAAAGAGGAAGTGTCAAAAAAGTCTTTTTAAAAGAGAGTCTTTTGACATTTTCCATTTGTATCCTTCTGCCAGAAACAAGAAAAAGTATTGGTGCTTCTGGTGGGAGGAAATTTCCAAATTTCAGCCAGCTGCTTCTACTGCCTTTCAGTCATGCTCTAAGAGACTCCTGGGTTGCCACTTTCCCTTGCAGGATGAGATGCTTTGGTTGTTCACATTCCGGTTGATTAATTGGTTGCCTTTGAACTGCGATGAATAATTTGACTTACAATTAACAAATCTAAGTGCAGAGTCAGCACCTGGCAAAAACAATACTAGAAAGGGCTGTGTAGGTGAGATGTGATGAAAATATTAAAACAGGAAGAGCATCTGGGTGCTAGGCATGCTTCTCAAAGGATATAGTGAAGGCAACATCACGAGGAGTTGTGATAGGCTAGTATGAATGATTGAGACCAGAGCCTTAAGTCCTGTATGTTATAACTCACAAATGGGACATGTTTTTAATTAAGCCAGTTAGTTTGTCCATCTCCCTACCTACCCGCTCTGTGTGTAGTCACTTCTAAGTGTCTATTAATGGGAGAATGCTCAGTGTTCCATTTCTGGGACAACTTGAGAAGGATGACTGGGATTTCACAGGACTGCCTGTCACTGAATGTTCCTCAGACTCATGGCTTCCCTCACTGGGCAGCCTACGTAGCAGCTCTGGCAGCTGACCGTAAAACCAGCTGTCCTTTGTTTCCCTCCAACAGCCTGGAGCTGTGATGAACAGAGTTAGCCCAGTGAGTGACCCTGACATCAGATGAAAAAGAAGGAGTGAAAATGACATGGTTTTCAGGCAAGAGACCCACCTTTCATCCCTCTGCTGTGAATCCAAAGTCTTTCCCTGGGGATTCTCAAGGGAATCCTTGGTGCACACTGATATCTGCAGAAACATACCACAATCAATACCTTTTGAATATTGTCACCAAGAAAGCTAGGCCAATAAGTGCCCAGGCACATCACTACTACCAGATGGGATGCTCTGAGACTGGACTGGTACTTAAAGTTGCCAGTGGACCTTGGGGCCTAGAGGAGGAGGAAAGAAAAATGGAGATAAGGAGAGAAAAGTAGAACCGTGTCCATACTGATTTTGTCCATGGCAAAAACAAATATAAAAGACGTACCGATATCCACTGGAAAAACCTGCAGGTCTTCTCTGAACAGCTTCTCTCCGCTCCCCAGTTTGTCTGGGCTTATTTTTCTCCACTAGGTGTTTGGTGTCTATGTAGTTCAAGGTTATAAAAAGAAATCACAACCAAGGCAATTTCAGGATCTCATTCCTGGAAATGCTGTAGTTCAGTGTTTTCCTTTTGTAATACACTGTATCTAAAGATAATCAAAGAAGCTAAATTTCATTTTAAATAATGTTTTCAAGCAAGTGAAAAATGAAGTTGCTCATAATGTTCTTTTCATTATGACACTCTTCATACAACATTGTGATATGATTCCCAAGAAAGCAACCTCTGCAAACACCCTACTTAAATCTCTCATTCACAGTAGCTCTTGAACCTGTGAATGAACTCCAGAAGAACTACGTAACTCCCCAGTGCAAGCAGATTCTCCAGTACAGGACTGAATCAGAAACTTTGTTTATTTATTGTATGTTCTCCTTTCAGCCTTAAATTCTGAGTCTGTTGTACAACAAAGAAGTCACTGAATCAGGCAAAGAAAATTAATTCTGTCTGTATTTGGGGACAGAATTTCACACATTTTGGTGCATAAGCCTTCAAAAAAGGTTACTGAAAGTGTTAAATTCAATTCAGTATGCTACAAAAGGTGTGTATGTATGGCTGCCTAATTATAATTATAATCACAGAGTTGTTTTGTTTTTGTTTTTGTTTTTGTTTTTGTTTTTGTTTTTGTTTTTGTTTTTGTTTTTGTTGTTGTTTTTTAAAAATCTCTTTATTATAAGAATGTAATGGTCTTTATTAATTGCCATGAAGTTATAGATCTTTCTCTTAGTTGTGGCCTCAGTGCTTGTCATTACTTCAAAAAAAAAAGTCATTGTACTCCAGAAGCTTTCTTTAGACGATGCGTCAATACAGTATTTTTAATACATTTCACAGTGACTACACATTAAAAAAAAAAAAAAAAAAAAAAAAAAAAAAAAAGTCAAGATTATCAAGTATGCAAAATAATAACGTTACTGAGAGTTTTCTGCACTGTGATGCCTTGCCTGATAAGGTGTAGTTTGGAAGCCAGATTCCCCGTTTTCCCATAAGCCAAATTCCCTGACTGGCATAGTCCTTCATGGTCTTGGGTGATCTCCCCGAGCAGCAGAGTACATCTTGAGAATTTCTTCATAATTATGGTTTACATGAGTGCAATGAAAAACTCACAGCAATAATTTTTATTTTTTTTTTTGTCTGTCTGGTTTTTAATTAACTGATTTTTAGACACAAAGCATGTTTCACTCTGTTTTCTCCTGAAAACACACCCTGCCTGATGGGCAGAGTCTGGTTTTGACCAAGGAACTTTCTGGCAGCTTCATCTGAACCATTCAGGTCTAATCCAAACCACACTTGCTTCTTTGGCAACGCCTCCTGCACCAGCTCAGATGTCCCTGCCTGCCTCAGTTCATCACCTTTCCATGCCATGCTTCGTTGCATGGCCTCCACATTGGTGCTCTCTAATCTAGGGGCACTGATTGTTTTCCCTAATAAACAAACCTGACTGCAGACCAGGGCACTCAAAATGGATGCAACTCATATGGCCCTTGGTCCAGGAACATCAACGCACATGCCTGAGCACTGGTATGAAAGCTGTACATACACAGGTTATGGCATAAAGACCTCAACAGAACCCAAATAAGCTCTTATCTATCCTTAATGGCTCTGTGAGATGCAAATGCACACCTGGAGATTTTAATCACCCAAATCCTATTTATTTAGTTTAGCACTTTAACATAAAATAGGACAGAAGACACCTAGAAATGAATTCAACCTGAACTGGAAAAAAAGAAAATTCTCTTCACAGAGGAGGGCAGACCTGGTGTGTCCTGCCACTGCCATGAAAACCTTCAATTCAAAGCAACATTTAACATACCACTATGCCAAAGGCAACCTGAAGATGTTCTGTCATATCTCATTTATGCTCCGATGCTTCAATAAAAAGGCAGAATTCCTTGTCAGCACAGCAGTCTTTCTTTTTCAAAGACTAAACAGAAATCATTGAGGAATTGAAGTCATTGATGAAGACATTATGTGAAATTGCCTTCTTTCTGTCCCTGTGAAAAATGTCTTTCTTCAGACAGAAAAAGTAATAACAGAAATTGGCAGGTTTTGCTACTGATATGAGTAAATTCCTTGCCATGGGAAATGGCTAGCTTGCTGATTTGCTTTCCATTAGCAGGATAGGGGGACCCAGTCTCATGAATGCTGAAAAATTAGACTCAACATACAGTTGCACCTCCCTACCATACACTTGCGCTACTCTCAGAACTGCTGGAGCAGAAGAGGTGCACAGGGAGCTGACCTCCACTTCAAAGTCATTAATATAACCTAATGGTATGAGGGGAGGCTGTGAACTACAGGAGTTCTGCAACACTTTGATTAACAGATCCACCACCCCTGGAGGGGAAAGTCAACTGCCCAGAGATGGATGAGACAGGCAGCCAGCGATGCCACTCCCTCCAGCTGATTTTTACCTGCCCATCCTTACTAAAAAAATCATCATCCTGAGAAGAATGTGCAATTTGCCATGGTCACCTGCCATTTCATTCCTAATCACTGCATTTTCTTCTTGTAGTTGAGGCATATTGTGGCGCAATTGTCTCTAAATGGTGTTTCAGTATTAAGGAAGTATTAAGTATAAAGTATTGATGAGCTGCTGTCCATTTCCCTTACACCACTGGCCAGGATTTGGCTGAAAAAAATGAACACATTGAATATGTGACAATGGAAATGCTAAGCTGAACCAAATTCTTCAGTGTTTGTATAGCTGGGGCACCTGCCCTGGCTATTGGATGGAACAGTTATGTTATTCTGCTAGGAAATATTTTGTATTGAAAATTATTCAAATGCTGCTGTGTTATCTATCAGGAGTAAATCTGCACTGACAATGTAGATTTCTCCTTCATCTAAATCCTGCTGTTTGATGCATCAAGAAACTGTGTACATGCATTAAGCTGCCAAGAATACTTGTTTCAAATGAGCAAGCAGAGTTAGTGTTTCCTCAGCATGTTTGTTGTCTGTCAGGGGAAAACACCTTTGAAAAGCTTCAGGAACAAAGAACTGGATAACCTGCTAACATTTTTAAGATAGGAGAGGAGAGATTATTGAAGACAAGACCTGAATAAACATTCTGAAGTTTTGCTCAGATATATTTTTTCTAAGAAAACACAACCATATCTCTTCTTGTCAATGCACTTATTATTTAGCCTCCTTTTTTTAAATAAAATTGAGACTCTTTCAAAACAATCTTGCCAATAATTTGGATCCTTCATTTCTTTGTAACAGTGAAGAACTGATGACAAGGATTATGAGAAATATCCCAAAGCAATCTCTTCAATGTAAGCTTCACAAGAGTTTGGAGTTTTTAAGGTGGCTAAGGATGGTCTGGCTCATTCTATCAACCTTTCAAAATTTTCTGACACTGGTAATGTCTCTTAGAGTTTTGTGCTGGAAATGCAGATAGGGAGAATTCATCCTGGCCTTGAATGCAAATTCACTAACTAGGAATCAGAATCCAGAAATTTATCACCCAAAGTGTCACATTAGATGCTTGATCTCTGACTGTTAGCAGAGCTGGAACAAGATGGATTTGAGTCGTCTTCTTCTCTAGGCTTAGTAGTACGGCAGTGCTTCAGACATCCTCAGTTCCTATCTTGATTCCTTACTTCTAACGGTGCCAAAATCAGGTTTGCATGATGTCGTGGCTAAAAAGGACATCTAGAAATCCCACTAGACTGCAATCAAAACATCCTGATTACATTCAGATGTATTCTGCATTAATTATATTATAGTGGCAACTAACTTCCTATTCGCTGCTTTAGTTCTTCCTTAAAAAATAATCATAACCTCCAGCAATATAATGCAACAATCTTAAAGCAATCCAATGGTCATTTCAGAGTCTGCATGGCAGACAGGATAATCACCATTGTTTTAATACACACATTTTAAGTCTGAAGAACAGATCTGAAATTCTCCCCAAATTAAAGTAAGTGGGAAAAAAAATCTCTGAGTATGATTAAATGTCCAAAAAGTCTCCATGAAAATTGGAGCTAATACCATTAATCATGTGAAATCCTAGCACAACTGACCCATTTTTTCCTGATTATTCCCCTCCACACAGCGTCAGTGCTGCACAGTAAATTTGTCATTTCTTAAAAAGCACACTCAAATCTCCCCTTTTCTTTTCTTTACCTAAGTTCAAAAATGTCCATTTTTAATCCTGAAAGTTTCTGAAGAAGAACTAACCTATTGCCACAGAAGTGCTGGTCCTAGTCTTCTCAACACAAGGCACCATAAATCCTTTTGATGTGTTTTTCTCATGAGATTTCCTAGTAGAGAATCTTGGAGAACTGATCTAAAACCTGTTGTCTACCTTAACAATCAGCTTTTTCCCCATCGCTCACACCTGACACACTGAGAGCATCTGACGGTACCTGCAGATTTACACACATGGATGAAGAGATACCCTGTCTTTCATGACAAGATAAGGCCCTTAAACCTTTCAAATCCTGTCTCCATTCAATTAGGTCTCATGTCACAGGAAGGACAGTTCTGAGACTCCGCATGATCACAGAAGAGACAAAACTCAATGTGACACAGATAATGTATGATCTGAAAAAAAAAGACCATTTAAATATTCCAGGAGAAGCAGAAACATATTGAAATGTGTTTGCAAAGTTTCTATTTATGCTTGGTATACAGATAATCTAAAATTGCAGTAGCTGGTGAATTAGTTTCATTCCTTTTCCTTAATATTGTTCCTCTAAGCAGTAAATTTGTATCTGTTGAAGTTGTCTCTTCCATTAGACGACTACTTCAATAGTCTGACTAATGTCATCAGATATATTCAGAGAACTACAGAATGTAAAGGCACTGCCATTACAGTCAAGCCTGTGGATGTATTTCTGCAAATTATATAGCAAAACCAAGCAGCAAATCAGTGTCTGATTAGCTCTGGGATTTGAGGAGGTTCTCATTTGAAAACTGATGAGAAAATTCCCCTCTGGAATGATAAATGGGCTAACTTGTAAGGTCTTTGTTAGTTTTCAGGAAAGCAGACTGTATTAAGTATCTTCTCAAAACCACAGTAATCACAGCTGTCCCATGGCAGTGGTTAGGGGCTTGAAGATCTGTCATGTGTTTTAACACGGGGTGGACAGTGGGGCTATATGATACACTTACGTCAGTACTGCAAGCATGGACTACATGAGGCAGGGCATAACATAGCATCCTTCCTGTATCACACTGATCCAGACTCCGCTCAGAGGGCCTGTGGATGTGCCCTTGCCTGAGCTTTGACTGGCACTGAATTCTGGTGTTCCAGATGTCCTGGGTCTGAGCTCAGTCTTTGCAGCCCACCTGCTTCCTGCCTGGTACTCAGACAGCAAACTCATATGACCTGACACCTTATTTGTTTTGTGTTTATCCAGCATCTAAATACAGTGGGATGCTGCTCCAGTACTGTAACACTGCTATTAATAAAAATAAAAGATGCAAATTACCCCATGGATTTCCTCAAAGCTTCCCTGATCACCTCACCTATCACAACTAAGAGATGATTCACTGCCATCCTTTAAAGATCACATGCCAGTCTGGATTTCAGTCACTGACATTTTACCCTATCAATATTTTCTGATGAGTCCTCCCTGTTTTGGTGTCCATGGTGACAAGTGCTTTTATTCTGCAGCCAGAATCCTGGTCCCAGCGTGGGAGTGCTGATGAGGTCCCCTCCAACTTCGCAGTCATTCACACTTACTAACAGCGGCTGCTCTTCCCCACTGCTCAGCACCTGGAGAACCATGCCAGATCAGGGGAAGCAAGGAGCAGGCAGCGCCCTGCTAGCTGCATTTATTCATTTATCCAGCCATGCTCAGCATTAACACTTCAGAGCACATCCAACAGCCTCAAGCATGTTTTGGAAAAGCAGGGGAGACAAACAGCGTGTGTTCACTCTTATCTGCTGTCTGCTGTCTGCTGTTAAATAGTTGATAGAAAGAAGGAAGAGGAGGAAGAAGTCAAATACATGCATTTTATGGTGCCTGCTTTAGTTAATTGGACTGACTTACACTGGACCTTAATTAATGACAGTGGGTCAGTTAATGTATCTTTTCAGCCATCTTTTCTGTATTTTGTTTAGTTATTTAGCGTACCCCAGATGCTTGCCAATTGAAAACAAAACAAAACAATACAAAATCAACTTTGAAAAAAACTAATATGTCTTGCAATTTAAAGAAGGAAAGAAGGAAGGAAGGAAGGAAGGAAGGAAGGAAGGAAGGAAGGAAGGAAGGAAGGAAGGAAGGAAGGAAGGAAGGAAGGAAGGAAGGAAGGAAGGAAGGAAGGAAGGAAGGAAGGAATCATAGAATATCCTGAGTTGGAAGGGACCCTTAAGGATCATCAAATCCAACTCTTGACACCGCACAGGTCTACCCAAAAGTTCAGACCATGTGACTAAGTGCACAGTCCAATCTCTTCTTAAATTCAGACAGGCTCGGTGCAGTGACCACTTCCCTGGGGAGGGAAGAAAGAAAGAAAGAAAGAAAGAAAGAAAGAAAGAAAGAAAGAAAGAAAGAAAGAAAGAAAGAAAGAAAGAAAGAAAGAAAGAAAGAAAGAAAGAAAGAAAGAAAGAAAGAAAGGAAGGAAGGAAGGAAGGAAGGAAGGAAGGAAGGAAGGAAGGAAGGAAGGAAGGAAGGAAGGAAGGAAGGAAGGAAGGAAGGAAGGAAGGAAGGAAGGAAGGAAGGAAGGAAGGAAGGAAGGAAGGAAGGAAGGAAGGAAGGAAGGAAGGAAGAGAGAAAGAAAGAAAAGGCAGCATTGATTTGGTCAAGTCTGCAGGATTTTGGCCAACCTAAAGAAAAATGAAAAACACCACTACCATTTCTAGCTGTACTGGACAGCATAATCAAAGTGTCTCAATGCATTGAATACTTTAATGTTCAGATGAGTAAACTGAGGCATGAGGGAACTGAAGATTGATTATTAAGTGAAGAACACAACCCAAAATGTGCAGTTCTCAGTGTCATGGTGTTGCCTCAGACTATTTTCCTGTTAAGCCAGACATTCTTAGAGGATTTCAGAGGTGCCAAGAACACAATAGTCATCACATGTTAACAAAAAAGACTTAAAGCAGTAAAGTCAATGATTGCTGTTCTGTACAGGTGCTCTGTGAGCTGGAAATATAACTCTAGCAAATGTTTGACTATTTTACAAAGACTTGTTAGTATGTCAGTAGTCAATAAATAGAAATAACCTGAGAGAGAGAACATGAGCCATGCCCAAGTCACTATCAGCCCAACTTTCAAGCTGTCCTCATGGATTCTCCTACATGCAAAAGAAAGCAGGCAGTTCCTTTTGTAAGGCATTAACACCTGTCTTGCTTCCTGGAACAGCTAGCAATGTTTTACGTGTCTGAAAAGAATTGCTTCTAAGCATTCAAGGAAAATTAAAATATAAAGAGACATTTGTAAGAACAGAGAGAAGGGAAGTAAATAGTATCTTTTCTCTCTCTAATATACCCTTCAATTGAATTTTGGATTAAAGCAATGAATTTACAACTGCAACAGACAGCAGCCAGATTGGAACCAAACGCCATTGCAGAGGTTGGTAGCATGTGTAGTTACCCATCCCCAGGCCTGGACAGGGGGGCATGCAGCATGGAGAGTGTTCAGGAGGAGTTGGAAGTCTGTAACAAGTCGCAGAGCTACAACCTCACTGGGATAACAGAGGGGATGCACAACAAGTGAGCTGAAGGGCATGGTTACACCTCCCTTCATCCACCTGATAAACCTGTCCCAGCATGGCAGTCTAAGGTGACCACCTTTCATTTTGTTACTCAGTTTAATGGTACAGCACCTTATCAGCACAAGACATGCCAGTCACTGCCTCCTTTTGCCTATGTGCCTTTGTTCAGCTGCAATTGCAGAAGGAGCAGAAATCTCACCTCTAAAGTCTATTGAGACTAAAGTAACAAGGGTAGACTGAAGTCCAAACAGAGTTTTTGTCACCATCCTCCTGTGCAAACCACAGGTCTTATTCTTGCATGAATCAACACCAACTTGGAAGAAATTAGAATAAACTGAAATATACTGAGGGAGGGGACTAGCAAAGACAAGACCCATGAAAGTATCTGGGAAGATAAGTTCCACTGAAATCTTTTGTGTATCAG
Source organism: Anas platyrhynchos (assembly GCF_047663525.1). NCBI lineage: Eukaryota > Metazoa > Chordata > Aves > Anseriformes > Anatidae > Anas > Anas platyrhynchos. Next base: position 7,089,483 of record NC_092614.1, read on the forward strand.
GGTCCCTGCTCCTGTTCTTGCTCATGACATTATAATATGTGATGTTATTTTCAGGATGATTTGATTTACCAAAGCATGTCCAGTATTTCATAGCCCTCCAAGTCCTTTAATTACACAGCAAAGGTTGTGAGCACTATAATCACTAATCTGACTAGATAATTATATTTACAGGAGATAAAACAACAGTTTTTATATTTATGTGTCATGCCCAACACAAGCAAAGAGCTTGGTTGGCTTCCAAATCTTCATCTGGTACTGAACCAGGGACTCTGCACAATTGTTTAATTATTCAAAGAGCTAAATGAGGCAATCAATTAACTGAGTTCTGCCAACTGCAGAGTCCTCATGCCTGGCTGTGTAAATTCAGAGAGTGATACTGGAATGGTAGCACTAACGGTGCTACTGGAAGTTTGAGAAATCAACAAGTTGCCTGGGTTTGGTTAGCACCAGGTATTGACAGAAAATGAACAAATGGGAAAAAAATCTAGTAGATAGCAGCATGAGAAAACATAGGAAGGTTTGTTATTTAAGCGAAGATAACAAGGATGGCCAGAAACAATAGCATTTTCAGGGGTAATTGATATTTGTTCCAACTTGGGATGAAAACAAGGTTCGAAAAGTCAGTATTTCTCATTTGCTGTGTAACAGGTGTGAACTACATAAATATATGTTTCTTTTCAAACTTTGTGTAAACAGGAAAGCTTTACGGCAACATTTACATATCAGAGTACTGCTTTGCATTATAAATGCTCATCAGGACTATGCAAATTCATCATCAATAGTAACAGGTTCCAACAGAATGCAAGTGATTTTATCAAAAGAAAAAATAAAGCCTTTAAGTTTGTTGCAATGGAACAATAGCAAGGAGGAAACCAAAAGGTTAGAGTGGACATTTCAGTGTGCTGCAAACAGTCAAAATGTAAATATCATAACAAAATATTAATATTGTGATATTTTTTATGGAAATTGATTGCAGGGATTTGAAATGGAAAACAAAGCAAAATAAAACAACACAGTTTTCCATTTTAAATACTAGACTCCTGGTGAGTTAACATTATCCTAAGTCTCCCAGTGCTAGTCTCAATCTGTGAGTACAAAGCAGCTGAGTGAGAGCTGTCAGTCTCCTAGAAGGATATAAGGAGCACAGTGAAATCTTAACTCTTATCCAGATCCATAATTTTCCATAGCTGACATATTTAGGGGCAGTCAGACCCCATGCTCATGCTAGGTCTTGCAAACCTCTGCTCTTGTCTGTGTGAAGTCAATATTGGTGTAAGACATTTTTGAAATCAGGTAGAAATGCAACACCTAGAAGTTCCTCCAGTGCCATGCTCTATCCTCAATAGCAGCATCATTAGGAAGTGGACAAAAGCAATAAATAAACATTGATGCCAATCCATCACATTCCACTATTATAACTAATTCAGTCCTTTGATGTTTATATTGTTGCTGAAATTAACTTAATGAGTGTTCACTTCAGTAGATGTGTAATCAAATATTAACAGCTGAATGGGATGAAACTCCCTGGCAGATCTCGCCATACAAAAAGAAATGGGTCTGAAAGCAAGAAGGAATAGCTGAACGTCAGTGCGTGGGCAAAGATGACTAAGTGAGGCCACGAGGAGCTTGCATTAGCTGGAGTTGGCGGCTTCCCTGCAAGGGAAGTTTTTTGCTATTTATCCCCACAGTGCAGCCCAGTGGCTGTTTTGAGGCAGCAGGGATGTTCCCCGCAGAGGGCAGCTGACTAATGAAATCTGAAGGATGGGAGGACCAGGCAGTGTTTTTTCTCCTCTCTCTTGGCTGTCCAGTGAATCTGGTGTTCGTGGCACAGAGTAGACTGGATGAAAAAATCCTCACCCCTTATCAGCTCACGTGCTTGCTAAGCCTGACTTCTGCCTTTGTTTCTATTTCTATGTTATCTTGCTGTTTTTCTGAAGCTTGGCTGTAAAGGTGGGAATTTTTGCTTCATCTGGACTAATATCCTTTCATTATTTTTACCTACTGAGAATAAAACATGATCTGCTGAAGACAGCGTGATTTAATACATAGCAGAGGGAGAGAAAAAACTCATTAAATAAGCAAAGGTGCATCTCAACTTTTGCTAGAAGGATGGAGTGTGAAAAAACAGGACTATTAACTCGCTGTGCAAGTTAAATAGAGGTGCTTGCTCTTGCAATACAGGAATACAATCACATTAAAACAAACAAACAAATAAAAAACAAACAGAAACTTCTATTTCAGTCTCAGCATCCTTTCCTCATTTGGGAATGAAATAACTGTAATGTACCGGCATCCTTCTGTTTCTTGGTAACTACGAAGCCAGGCTAATGCATTTAATTCTTATTATGTCCACTATATTTCTACACCCATTAGACAAAGAACACAGCTGTATTAGCAACACAAATACACATGCAGCACTTCAGTTTCTGTGAGGATGTTTTATCTGGTCTTGTAATAATGTCAAATGTGGAAGGATCTCTTTGTTCATGGAACAGTTTGTTAATTGGACATGTATGTAAGCCTTTTATGAAGCAGGATAGAATGACAGAGACTGAACATCATGTCCAACTGTGAATGGAGACACCTCCTTATTTCAAATGCCACATCTGCAACCTTTCAGGAACAAGGTTGCAAAAAGCTTAAGACTGCAAAAATTTGGGAAAGCTGACATTCTTAAGCATCACAGGATAAAGGTTCATCCACCAGGAACCATTAAGTAGGACCTAACCAGAAGCAGCAACAAAATGGTTGGGTCAGAGGCACAGTCTTTGCACTACTTTTCCTTTATCCCTGGAGAGTATAGGAGAAGATTGGAAATGTACAGATCCAAAGGAAGCAAGAAACAAATCCCTTGTAAGAAAAGATCCTTGGACTACTGAGTGTTTAGTGTGTAATGCCATGCCCTCACAGCTTCAAGCTGAAATATTAGTTATGCACATGTGGGAATCTTTCATCATTTTGACCAAAGACTACTTCTAAGGATAGATTCAGTGAAAATAAATGATGCAAATAAGTTTTTCATTTCAAATAACAGAGCTTTCTCTACAGTTCATGCAAGATCCAGGCTTCTAGTTAATTTATCTCTTTTCAGCTTACGTTTGCCTTTATATTAATCCCCACACATTCTTCTTATTTGCTTCCAACAAAGAAATCTCAATTTTCTGATCCTTACATAAATGTGAAACCTGTACTGAGCTGTTTGTGGTTTTTTTTGTTGTTGTTTTTTTTTTTGTTTTGTTTTGTTTTTTTTTTTTTCCTTTTTCTAAAAACACACTTAAAAAGGGTTTTTCATGTCTCAAGATCTGTAAGATACATGGATTTTTATCTGATTCTGTGCCTTTCTATGAATACTAACAGAGAATTTAGAGATAACCTTAAACTGTTTTGGAGAATCTAACTTACATGAGTAGATGAGTCTCTGTGAATTTTCCCAACAATCTGTGGCAGAAAATTGAAAACTCCATAAATAGCATGAGAGAAGTAAATCAGAACTGAGCGATTCAGGCCAGAGTTCATCTGCACAAGTCAGACACCCCAGGCACCAGGACTCCCAAATACACATTTTTATGGCAAGACTTGACCTGACCTTAGGCAAAGTAGGCAGCTGCCTGAAGGGGCAAAGGAGTCCCCCAGGACCCCAGCCCTTGTCTTTGTTATGACTAATAAAGTGGCGGCCAGATCTTCATGCCTAACAACTGATTTATGCATTTCACATCAGAACAAAGCACAGACATACAGCTCTCTGATAACTGCTGCCACCAAGGCAAAGGCAGGGTGCAAGGCATGGAAACTGTGTTTTTCCCAGCAGCTCCACTTCTCCTGCTTCTCTGCTGTCAGCAAAAATATATAATAAAAATAATAATAATAAACAAAAATCTCTACATCTTATCCTGCTGTGTTGTCCCAGAATTTTGTTTTCCTGTGTGCAGATCCAAATTTAGTTTTGCCTTCAGAGTTTAAAATCTTTTTACCATCTATCTATAAGCACAGGCTTTGTCTTTCTTAAGGTTATGAAATGCAAATTCAGACCCCTGCGTAGACTTTTAGGCTTCCCAAGCCTTACATTTATCCTGAGATTAATAGGGTTCCTTTAGATGTCCTGACCTCTCGCCTCCCCTCCTATTACAATCGGTGACTAATGAATCTCAAAGGAACCTCTGTGTATATGGGGAGGGCAAAGCATGGCTCTGCCAGCTATATAATATTTCAGTTAAAATGTAACATCTGATGCTGTCCTCCCTGCATGTATTATAAAATACATAATAATAAAATATAAAATACATAATATAAAATACACAATAATACCTCCCTGCATGATTTATAAAACTATTGAAAGGAAAAACAAACTTTCTGAGAGCAAATGAAATATTTTGACTACTACAAACCACATAAGTTTCTTGGACCTTTTTTATTGGTGAGGGAAATGTCACACATCTCACTGGTCCGTCAGGACCAATTTTCAGGGAGCAGCTTCTGAATCACTGATGGAAGGAAATCAAGCAGGAAATCAAGATGGGTGGCCACTGGCTGCTGCTCTTATTTTAAAATTTTTTTTGGTCTTCTCACCTTTTGCAAACTGCAGAACAGAGGAGGTCAGAGAACAGCTTGGCTGTCACATGTACTTTTTTTTTTTTTTTTTTACCCCAGTGCTTTTTATCCTTAGAAGCACTACAGTTGTTATCACTAGCAGCTACAGAGCCAGGAGTCTTTGAGGCAGATTAAAGCATCCTGCAAGTAGCCATTTCCATGACAGTTATCCAAGCAGTGAGCTGCCAGCCAGTGTTAATGGTTGTGTAATGCAGGTCCTTCCTTTTTAGCTGGTCACCCCGGGCTCTGTTAAGGGTCAGCAAACAGAAATGGATAATTCAGCTTATTTTACCAGTGATTATTGAGAGCTTGAGGAATTTTACTAGGGCTATAAAGGAAGCAAAGATTGCTAGCCAGGATGGGAGGATTGTTTCTGATAGTAAGCACCAAAGGTCAGGAAGAGTCATAATTTTGTACTGGAGAATATGAAAGGCACAGGAAAATATAAGGCTAAAATAGGTGCTATGAGACCAAGTTTCACTATTGGTACAATAGAAAACGAGGCATATGTAGTAAGATGGATATTGCCATTTCTGAAGTGTCACTTGTTAGTGACCTATAAACACTAAGAACTTCCAAAAGATAACAATTAAAAATAAAAAATCACTATTCTATCACTACCACCTCCTTCTACCAGTGAGAAAGCAGCCACAAAATGTGTACACATGAAGACATAAGTTCTTCGGTCCAGGTAGAAGAGGCTTTGTCAAAAGCACACTTGCAGCAAGATATTTTGCTGTACATAGGCCCTTTTTTGAGTCTTTTCTTCAGGAGGTTAGATTAGACGGATCTCCAAAGTGGCTTTCCAATCTTTCTTTGATTTTAAGGTAGTGAAACAACAGACAGCACTCTAGAGTGATCATAAAGATTGTGGGTTTTTAGCAGACAGACCTGTACAATCTGTTTCTATTACTTCTCAACAAAGCTTCAGCCAAAAGAGCTCTAAAGACTGTCAATGGAGCAAACTCAAGGGTAAGCCAGATTCTCCAGGACATAAACATAGTGTTTAGCCACACCAAAACACACAAGTAAAAAAACAAAACAAACAAACAAACAAAAAAATCAACCCCCCCCCAAAAAAACCAAAAAAACAAAAAAAACAACCAACCAAACAAAAAAAAACCAACAAACAAAACAAACAAACAAACAAATAAGAAAAAGAAAAAAAAAAAAAAAAAAAAAGTGATTAGAAATAAATTATTATGTGAAATGCAAGAGGAATTCTAACCTCACCTTCTGTGGCATCAATGAGTTTTGAAATCTGTGGATTAACAATACTGTATAACAGCTTGATATTATTATATTACCAATCTCCTAAAACTTTGTCTCCTTTTAGAAAGAAATACCGATTCAATTCTCCATGGTGTTACAATAACATAAATTTGTTATAAGAGGAAAATCAGGCTTGTTTTCTTATCAGGCTCATTTTATTTAAAAAACAGTGTCTTGTATGTACTTTCATATCACCTTCTTTGCCGAAGTCTAAGCATGTGAAACAGGAGACCATGTTTACTTCACCAATTACAGTAACAAGTGATGTTCAACTGGGGCTACATGCTACTCTCTTTCATAGCAACCTAGAATTATTCAGTTATTTAAGTCATTAAGCCATTAAACATTTTTGCCAGGGGTCAGACTGCCTGCTCCAGATTCCTTACCAGATGGAGATTGTTGCTAAGGTAACAGCCAACATCAGCTCCCTCTGTATCCATGGTGCCCCCCCTCCCAGCAGCATACTTGGAAACTTATTTCTTTCTGACTGAGCTATTTGCATGTTTGGAGAGATGAATGCCCAATGTGAGTGATCTATTTGCTGGTTAACTTTTGTGGCAGTACATCAGAGTAAAACAAGGGGGTGGATTTTGGTCTTACCATTGCTGGAATCTAGGGAAATTCATTCACCAGGTTCAGAAGGACCAGACTCAGGTTATTTTTTTCCCCTAAATTATCACCATTGCAAAGCAGAGCTGGACAAAATCCTGATAAATGATGGTATGTCACCACAGACCTGGTCTCAGCCATGCATCTGCATGAGGCACTTCAGTTAAATCCCACCCTGATTCATCTGCAAAATATGTATTGACATCTCAGCTAGCCACGCTCATCTCTTTTATAGCTAAAGGACAGATGAGTCATCCACTGTTACTGACATCTGAGGAAGAGTTGTCTCTGTTGAGGAGGAAAAAATTCTAGATGCCTTGGCTCAGCTGTTCACATCCACACTTTGGACACATGAGGCATGATGAGATAAATCTCACCCCTTAGACCCTCAGGACTAATACTTTTTATCCAAATGTACGTGTCCTCAATGTTGACATCTCCATATGAACAAGTTATCTAGACTCCCTTGACAGTTAATGGAGAAAAACCAGCACCAGAGGACACCATACTACGTCAATTCCATCATATTGCAAGGGAAATGCGTAAAAATAGGTTAGACCAGGCAAGAAATGTTTGCCTTTTTCCATATAGCATAGAGTCTAGACAGATCTTTCCAATGGAGGCATCTGCATCACAGATGCCTGAAGTTAATGGAGATAAATTTCATTCTGTGACTCATTTTCCTATCTTTAAAATAAGGATCTGTAATAAAAAATCTGTATCTCCTAATGCTTATATAGGAGACAAAGACAGGAGAGTGATAGGAGCCAAACCCAGTTTCTGTTGGTGTCCTTTTGTCACTCATTACAGTTTGGATAGAAAACTCTCCAAAGTAGTGTAGTGTATTGGAGGAAGGTCTGGAGGAAAAGGGTTGTATTTCCAGTAGAACTTAGCCATGGTACAAGTCACAGACAGGGAGGCTATTGGTCCACCTGTAAGGGAAGAGACATGTTTGCCCTCGTTACAACAGCTTCCACAGACATTCAAGGATCTTTCCTACAACTCTAGGTGACCAAACATTGGAACTGGTAACAGAGAAAAAGTAAAGGCCTCTGCCGACTCACTTTTTATTCCCTGTGGGTTTGGTCTCCAATGGCAGGAGGTTGAGGACACAGAAAAAACAAAGTCCCATTACAGTTAGTTGTATCAGATTTTTCAGATGTGTTTCTCTGGGAGGTGAAACAAGATCAAATTGTTTTCCACAAAAAGATTCCAAAGTTTTTAAAACTTGAGTGAGAGGCAATCAAAGGGTCTGTTGCCATCAAAAGATGCTGGAAATTGAAATGAAAATGTCAGTAAGGTTTGTATAGTGGCACTTGGCCAGAGCTGCACTGAATTAACTGAGCCAGGATAACACTAAACATGAGGTACTAATAGGTCTTAGAGTATATTTCAGACAGATGAAAGCACTTGTCCCTTGACATTCTGCACCACAATTCACCTATGGCATTTACAATAGCCTACTAATATATGTCTGGGAGAAAGATTACTGCTACCTTGGTGTGATAAATTAGTAGGTGTTTGTTCATTGTCTTTGAGAATTTAAAGAATCTACTGAGGAGATAAGGTTTCATAACTCACGGCATTGTAATATGGGGACAAATGGGGAAGGGGGGTTGGGTAAACATCCTTGTTAAAACAAAGATTCTGTAAGATACTGATATAGTATAAACTCACTTTAGGATAGAATAAAACTTGTGGTTAAAAGTTAGCAAGGACAAAGTAAACGACATCTTGTTATCTGTAGACCTTTTGTTATGTTTAAGCATCTTGTTATTTGAAAACATCCCAGTATCTGTTAACCGTTAGTCATGCTGAGACTTGAGATAACTTGAGTCAATTGTCTAGTCTTGTTAACTGAGACTTCCTGTTATCTGCTGACCCTCAGTTAAACTGAAAGCCAACTCAGCATTTTTACAGCTTGGAAAACAACTGATTAAGTAAAGGTGAAAAGTGCATTACAAGGAAGACCTACGGCCTTCCTCCCAAAGACCACTGCCCACATCCTGGAGACCCCGGCCCACAATTCTTGGAAGGCTTTGCGCAAGCGCAAGGACTGATAAGCTAATTAGCATACAAAGTGAGGGTAGGTGGGGTTAGGTAATGAATATGTATGGGTGCTAATTGAATATTCATTGTTTCGCTGTATAAATATGAGATATTTTGTCACTTTGAACATGCACGATAGGCGGAAGGATCCCCCGTGCATCCAGCGCTGCAATAAAGAATATACCACTTAAAGAAATTTTGGCTTTGATCTTTAAATCAATACCACCCACCCACCGCAAGACATCCTATTTTGCCCCCACCTGAACACAAGCACAACCCGTGATCACCAGAGGAAGAATAACGACCCCCAACAACAGACTGCGCAGCCTCAGAACAAGTCTCGACAAGTCGACAGGTCTCGACAAGTCGACAAGTCAAGTCTTGACAAGCCAGAACTTGAATGCTATAAAACAGCGACACTGGGAAGGGGAAGTTGCGTGCCATGGCGGAGCGGAGACTCCCCAGCCGCCCAGCGCTGTTTTGCTTGTGTCTGCTTACTTGATTAATAAAATAATTTCAATAGACCAGTAAATTGTGTGGTCTAACTTATAGCACTTGGCAAAACAACTTTACTCCATCCAGAGCTCTTTACAAACTCAACACAATTGACTACTCCTGATAAGCCCTAGGTAAAACTTCTCTGTGCCAAAGAAAACACACTCCATGTGAGCCATCTAAACAACAGACATCCTGCTATCTCAATAGGCTCTTTTCACAGTCTGCAGAGGAAAATCAGATGAATTCTGCACATCTGTCTGGTCTGTCCCCTAAAGGTTAACTGCTGAATGCAATGCAGAAGAGATACAACCAGAGAAGAAGTAAATCTTAGATTTTTTTTTCTATTTGTGCAAATCCCAGACCTACCCTTCAAGGTTTGCATGCAGTAAAATGTTTCAGCTAATATTTAATCAACTGCTCACAGATCAGTGCCATTTCTCCATTGCTTCTAGGGAACTATCAGCGATTTATTTCCAGGTCTCCTCTGGTGACGAAAGCCCACTCCAGAATCACTTGTGAAGATGTGAGACAGAACTTCTTTGAAGCACACATGAAAAAAACCACACTACACACTACATTTATTTACTTCCTTTTGTGGTGGTTGTTATTTTGACATTATCCATTGGAGCACAATTATAGTTACTATTAACAGAGTGGATCTGGAGTGGACACAAAAGTGGTGATAGACATGATATATTTTTACAGTGAGGACTTTAAGAAATTCAAATACAGTCTGTAATAGGTTCAAGTTTGAAAAATATAGTGTCTTCCTATTTATGCTAATGGTGAAGCAGTCTTCACACATACAGCTACACATTCACTCTCAAGTCCAGTTACAAGTGTTTACTCAGGAGACACTCTGTGAGCTCAGGAATCACTCTGACAAAGACACAGGGCTGTGCCTCTTTCTCAGCACAGTCCCTCCTTGGCTTTTAACCCTCTACAGCTCCATTAACATCTAGCAAACTTTGACCAACAAAGATTGATTCCAGAGAGAATAACAGCAGTGAAAAGCTATTACCATGAGCCACTTCTGCAAGCCTGGAAGCTGTCTGCTTTATAAATTCAGTGCTGGGACAGTGCAAAAAAGTGGAAGTTCTCCCTCAGGTGCTACCCTGAGCTAACATGTAATTGCAGAAGACTCTTCTGACTCATCATAGCAGGTCCCTGCTGGGAGCAGAATCAGAGCTACTGGCATGATTAAACTGAGACAAATTTACTGTTGCCTGCCAGCCTCCAATGGTCAGCACAGCCCATGGAGAAGGACCTCACTGGAATTTCAGAGGTACTGAAAGCAATACCTTAAGATACTTGAAGTTTGAAAGAAGACTTATAAGTAGGGCTGATGAGATACTGTAGGTACCTTAGCTTTTGTACTGCTTGGTCAATAAACCTGTTACAGCACAAGGTTCCTGTATTTCCCCAAGAGTCTCCAAATGTATCATTTGTCTCTGTAACTTTTTTTTTTTTTTTTTTTTTTTTTTTACCTTGAATAATATTGTAACATGCAAGTCTCGGTGAGAAAATAAGCCCAGAGGGGTATAATGGTAGTTGGCATTTCTCATCAGCTCCTGCTAGCCTTGAAATTGATTTAATGATGGCAACATTGGGAATAAAAATAATAACTCTAATAATCAGGTATTCTATAAGAACTCTTTGGTTCAATGGACCTACAGAGCTGACTTATTCAAGCAGTAGAAAAAAAAAAAGGCATTATTACAGAAATCATACAAAAACAGCCAGCGGCAAACCTTACCGACTTCAAACTTTGCTTACACAGGTCTAGCAAATGGCTCGTCTGTCATTTCAGTCATAGGTCCCAGAAAATCTAGGTAATTACACCCAAATCTCTGTGGTAAAGGGTACATCAGAGATCCTATGTCAGTTCATTAACTGAGCAACTCATGCTCACAGAGCACATTGAGGTGTTTTTCCACCACTGGAGAACTCAGCATAACCTGTGTTTGTGTATAGCTTTAGCATCTCTCTGTGCATCCCAGCTCCAACAGGGAACATGCACATGCTCTGCTTTGCATATGCAGATGTGCCCTTTGCTAAGTGGACCTCAAATATTCTGCAAGGATTAAGTTTGCTGATATTCCTCAAAGCACAGATCAGCCAGAGAAGAAGCTTGTGCAAATATATTTTGCTAGGAGAGCTTTTCTTGGCTGTGTTTTCAGATGGTTCGAATCCTGGGACCAGGAAGCTAGCAGCCTCCCAGCCTAATCTATGCCTGAACATCAATTCTCATGTAACACTTTTCATGACTACACCTCCCGGAAAGTTGAAGAGGAATGTAACACTTATCTCCATTTTGCAGACATAGCAGTAGAGGCATCAGATCAAGCCATCCAGTTCAGCACATGGCAGATTTAGGAACAGAAGCTGCATCAGTGGCTGCTCACCCTGTCTTACTTCATGCATCAACAGATGCACACAAACTCACACAAAGCAATTACTCAGCTGAAGGGAAGCACAGAGGAGAACAACTTCCTGTGCTGCTCTGGCAGGATGACCCAGACACGTACTGGCTTAGTCTGAGCACAATGCAATACTCCATCAAGCGGCCATCATCCTGCAGTGGTCCATGGCTCATAGATGCTGTCAAAGCCATCACATCCACTAACAGACCATCCACTAACAGAAGGTGGCAGGGAACAGCTGAGGTCATAAAAAAACTGGGGACCAGTCTAAATCTACCTACCATTTGAGTCCTTTTGTCCAGGAGAGTTCCTTGATGCTGTAACTCTGTAGTTCAGATATTGGAACTGTCATAGAAAAAAGTGCAGAAAAGCCCTCGTGTGGGTAGTTAGAGCAGGAGTCCTTCTTGCCAGCTTGCCCATGTTGCCAGTGCTGGGCAGATGATGATGAATGAGGAATTTACAGCCCAGATTCATTTTGCGTCCTTGTATACAAGAGGAGTTTATTATGGTGGCTTGACTTTTTCTGCTTCCTCCTTTTTGCTGCCTTCTCTCTCTCCTGGGTGATGTCTCCCAGCACTGCCCATCACTGTCAGGGTGTCTACAGTTAATAAACTGAGTGTTTGTTTGCTTTTGAGAGGACATGGAAAGTGATAGGCTGGAGTTTACTGGCTTTGCAGTCAGTGCTAGCTGTCTCTGCTCTGCAGCTCCCACACTGAGGGCAGCTCAGGGCTAAAGCACCAATTAAATTCCACTTAATGCCTCTAATAATGATAAGAAAAAAAATAATAGTGTCACCCTTGCACCATGAGCCACACTGGGGCGATTTAAACCTTGTCCTTCATGTTCCACAGCCCTCTATCACTGTGCTCCCACACCCACCTTTCAGTCTTTGCATGAAAGCCAGCTCTACCTCTTCTGGTGTTGTTTGCCTGGACCAGCCCCACCAATTAAGAAATGAAATCACTGGAGCAACCACTCTGCCATGCTCATGCCTCACGCATCTGAGCCCAGACGGGCAAGCTTTTTCCCACGTACGGACCACTGACAGCTGCAGAACATTTTCCCTCTCTGGCAAGAGGAATTAGGAAAAAATAAAATAAATAAATAAAGAGACACAAGTCAGAACAAATGAGTTGAGAGCTGGCACATGCACATAGACTGTGCAGCACCTGCTTCCACCCACAGCTGCAGACGAATTACTGTGTGTGCAGCATTTGAATTTCCATCACAGTGTAGTCTTACATTCATGGATGCATTAAATTGATGCAGATAGACTCTGAAGCAAGTGCAGAACAGCCAAAAACAAACCCCAGTGTCTATGTAAAGACATACAAATCTCCCTGCATCCAATATTTAAACTTTGCATTTATACCACATTGTTTTGGTACATGGAGTCATTAACAACCCTCCAAGATCCTCTCTACAGATTCTGGACCATTGCATAAAATGTTGTCCCTTCATGTCATTCAACACAGACTGCATCTCCCTCTATCATGTGCAAAATGATAGTGGATTTATGTAAGTTTTATTAGATTGAGCAAAACATGCTTTTTCTCCTACTGAAAAAATATTTCGGGCAAGATACTTTGTGCTGGACATTATGGAAGTTTAGTGCATGTGAACACCAGCACTAACCTCTCACTTAGGTGTTGTTTATATTCAGACATTTCACCAGCTGCACCATTAATAAAATTTCATGCTTCTTTCCTGAAAAGAAATGTAAGTTTTCTCCATATAGTGTTTTTCCCATATATATTTTAATTTCTGTGAAATGACCCATAAACTTCTCTATGTTCTGCCCAGCACACATGAAAGGAGGTTAACTCTTCCATGAGAGAAGTTGCACCAACTCAAGTCCTCCCTGGCAATTCCACCCTGACCTGCATGAGACTGCCAAAATGTGTGAAAGCTTTGACCTTCCCAAGTAGTTCTGGCAAGTCAAACACTGGCACTTGGATCACTTGGAAGAAAACAAATATCTTTTTGCCAAACTGCATTATTTTTTTCCTGCAGAGAGCAGTAATCATATTTCTCATCTGAATTTCCCCTGAACAGGATTTATTGCCCATATGTTTGATTTGTGAGGCAATTAAGTAGGTTGGGATTTTCTTCTCATGCTTTTCCCATTTGCAGTCTCATCTGCTGACTCCAGTAGATGCAGCCTATTTGTTCTTGCAGATAATGTCATTTATACTGCAAAAAAAATAATTTCTGAACACATGGATTCAATGGCCCATAAGCTCTGATTTTATTTTCACAGGTGCATTTTTTAAGGCCAGAAGGAAATATGATCACCACCATCTAGCCTGATCTCCAGCATAACACGGGACGTAGAAATTCACCTGTGACGTCTGTGCTGCACATTGTAATTTCTGCTTCAGCTAGAGACATGAAGAAACATCCATGCTTTCCTTCATTTTTTGCAGTAAGCATCTATCATGTCACTAAACAAGGTAATTCAACCACTTTGATATTGAAAGAATTTGATTGACATATGTGAGTATATTTATATCAGATATATTACCTCAAACTTTCTTTGACATGTATGGTGCTTTTCTTTGACTGATGAAGACTCGATATATATATATATATATATATGTATATTCTCAAGCAAATTTATTACTCTTTAAATTACTAGAGCTGGTTAGAGCTGGTAAGATAACAGTTGCATTTGTTTTGTAGGCATGATGGCTTGTTCTGCTGTTTATTACTAAAAAAAAAGTCTGCTCATGAAATCAAGTTCAACGTTCTTCATTTCTCCTGTTAGAACTTTCCAATCAATATAAAATGAGAAATTTTATGTAACAAGGATTTTTCTTCTGGTGTGACATTTTGATTTGTAACTGACAACATTTGAATGTGTTTATTCTTACCTTTAAAACAGGGAGAAGGAAGTTTACACCAACAAGAGACATTTCCCTCTCTGGCTGACTGGGTCGCACTAAGCCCAACAGATGTGCTTAGCAGGCTCAGTATTTCTGGCAAAAGAGGTTGCTGAGCATTTTGCTTTAAGGTAAAATGGTGTAGCAATTCCGAAAGCTGCAGATAGCAATCTGCTTATACACACAGGATTTAAATTTGGTAGGATTATTTTATTTTCCTAAACACTATTTTAATTACACTGTAGCTGTAATTTTTAGAGTTAAAATGGGATTTATAATGCACTTAAAAGGTCTTTTCCTGACTTCTCACATTTACCTAGGCTTCTCAGGTGCTTGAGAAACAAACCAAAAATCAAGGCAACTTGATACAGAATCACAGAATCACAGAATCACAGAATCTCTAGGTTGGAAGAGACCTCAAGATCATCGAGTCCAACCTCTGACCTGACACTAACAGTCCCCACTAAACCATATCCCTAAACGTTTGTACACTTAATGAAGTCAGCACAGCTACATGAGCAACACTGTGAGGTCTTGATCTGTTGCATCTTAGCTACATAGTAATGTGGTTAGAAAAAAGATCCATAGGAGTCAGTTAAAAGTCTGATGTACAAGGCATTTTGTAGCTCTTACATGGATTCCAATTAATTTCAGCCTGAAAAGCTCTTGAGATTGTATCAGAGGTGAAGAAGGAAGCTTTTCAAATTAACAGCAATTTAACAATGGAAGTCAATGACAGGATATATGGCATACCAAGGCAGAAAAGACCATACTCATAATACTGTATTGAGCTAATAGAAGGCTACTAAGGCACCATAATGTAATCAACATCCTTTTCTTGCAAATAAAGTGTGTGGGATTGTCTCAGGGACTTTTCCATATCCAGCTACTGGGAGCTTCCAAATATTTGATCTCTGGTGTCTATATCTCAACTCACCAGCTGTGTTATGGAAGCACAAATGCACACCAAGAATTCAATCAGCATTGTTTTAAGCATGGGCACCTCCTGCAGCACTAAGACTTACAGGACCTTGCAATGCCAAGATTTGGAAACATCATACAGCACAAGAAGGCAGATATTCCAACACCATATTTAGATTTCAAAGGTTATCCTTTCCCAACAACTGCCAGCATCTTTGTCCCAAGGATCTGCCTAGATGAAAGGTATTGTTTTTTTGCCAAAAGTCACCATGTGGGCAAGAGTGATTCTCATGATCAGAAGCAACAAGAGCCTGGGAAACCTAGAGGCTCCTTCAGTCCTTCAGAGACTTAGTACTCTACTATGGACACTGAGAAGCTGGAACAACTGGAGAGAACTCCTGAGACATTTCCTTTTTTTAGCACTTGGGCACAGAGAGCTTGTCCGAATTTCACTTAGCAAGTATATAAACAACAGTCTTCAGTCTCCACCAGGTACTTAATCAGGATGGCTCAGATCCTGGTTATTTCTATCCTTTCCTCCCTGGCCCCTTTAGGAAGAAACTAATCTCTGTAGTTAGGGAGGGATCCCAAAGCAGCCACTGCTCACTGCAATGACAATCATCAAAATGTGCCTTACTGACTCAGCACAGCTGCAGCTGCAGAGCATGGACCTCTCTATAGTGTTAATTTATGACACTGAGCCTTTACATGAATGCAGAGCACACAGGAGCATGCTCCAGCAGCAGACATGGCCAATGTCCCCATGCCATCAAAGGATGGCATGAAGAGCCCTAAACCTTACTATAAGAAGCTGCAGACAATTGCAACCCCTGCAACTGGGTTGAAAAACAAAAGCATATCATACAACAGGATAGTGTCTCTGACTGATTTGTGGAACTTGTTCAGTAGTCTTTGTTCTTCATTGTTCTAGAGAAACTGGTGGAGGTTTTAACTGCTGCTGCAATGGCAATTATAACAATGATCTGTCACTTTTAGATTTACTGGTTAAAACCATGTTAGCTGACACTGGCAATTTCTTGTGCAATAAATTCTAAAAAACATCTAAAACAAACTTCTAATTATCTTCTTTGGCATTGATTATAATTCCCAGTCCTGCAGAGCAGGGTGTAAATATTATTTTCTCATATGTTGACAGGGCAATAAACTATTAGAAATGTTGAATACATTCTCGTTTAACAGAAAGGAAAAATGATGCAAACCCTCAGTACCAAGAACATGTCTATGTTTGCAGGATACTGAGATTTACAATAATAGACCTCACTTAAGACAATACTGCCAGGAGGCAAAAAATTGCACTGATAGCCATACATGTATGTAGTTATATCCAGAAAATGGCTACTGAGAAGAAGAGGAAATGAAACTGATATATTAAGTTTTCTTTCAAATAAAAAATGCAAAGGTAAGATCATATATTTTCCTCAGGTTTGCCACAGGGACACAAAAAAAATCCAAAAACTGCTAGAAAAAAAATCAGTCTACCTAAGGGAAATTTGTAGATCAAAAGTAATCTTGGAAATTATGGGTATGTAGAAAGAATGACCCATATGCTCTGAATCCCTGTCACAGGCCAATTCTGGGCTGGTTTTTAGACTAAAATTTTGTTACAGAATTAGCTCTGTTCCTGGCTCCCTGCTATTATATCCCAAATGGATCAGTGGAAATTCTGCATCAGAAATAGCATGACCAGCAGGACTAGGGAAGTAATGGGCCCCCTGTACTTGGCTCTGGTGAGGCCACACCTCAAGTGCTGTGTTTATTCTTGGGCTCCGCACTACAAGAAGGACATTGAGGTGCTGAAGCATGCCCAGTGAAGGGCAACAAAGCTAGTGAAGAGTCTGGAGAATAAGTCTTATGAGGAGCGGCTGAGGGAACTGGGTTATTTAACCTAGAGAAGAGAAGGCTCAGGGGAAACCTTATCACTCTCTACAAATACATGAAAAGAGGTTGTAGCAAGGCGGGGATTGGTCTCTTCTCCCAAGCAACAAGTGAAAGGACGAAACAGTCTCAAGTTGTGTCAGGGGAGGTTTAGTTTGTATGTTAGGAAAATATTAGTGTGGATAATACTAGTAGATATTATTGTTTCTGACAAGGTTTCGTGAGTTCCCAATGAAAAAATAAAAAATAAAAATCAGAAAACCCTCAGTCTGTGCTGGATTTTTAAATTGAAAAACATGACAGAAATGCCCAGCCCTGGTATAATCCAACCAAAACACTTTCAACAGTGATGTGTTTTTACTTCTTCAGTACCTTGTTTGGCACAAAAGTGTGCAGAGTCCTAACTGAAAATAAAGACTTTGTTGGCTCTGGCTCTGTAAAAATCAATTGATTTTCCTCCCTAGCCAAGTAAAATCACAAAATCCACAGATCTTTGCATTATTCAATGTTTTCTGTCTTCAGAATGCAATCACTTATCTCTGCTATTCTAACAAGCATTAGAGAGCCCTCATCCATTGGAGTGGAAAGCTGAAATACTAAGCTATGTATGAAGATAATTTATTGACCAAAAATATCTAACAACATTACCAGGTTTAGATTTTGCTCATTTATTTTTTGCTTACTACTTCAAAGAGAAAATTCAGACAAATTTTAATTTGTAAAAACAGTAAACTAGGCCATTGCAAATGTCATCAAGGAAGCATTACAGCAAAATATCCACCATCAAGCTGCCAGAATGAAGTTAAGTTATTTAGGATAACTTAAGACTTTTAAGTGGAGTGGATTGTACTTTTAAACTGGACCTCTGGGAATTCACCTAGTATATTTTTAGCCCCTTTTACTCAGTGTAATGCATATGTTTGGGGCTTTTTTGTTTAATTATACAGGTGTGGGCATTCATCTGCTCTGACTGAGCCAAGCAAAAAGCTTCTAGGCCTGAGTGGCCACCTTTGCAGTTAGCAGAAAGAGGAAGGCAGACCTAAAGGATAAGAAATGCCTCTCTTGGGAAGTGGATGTAGGATAGGGTAGATGAATTACCCTCCAGGAGTATCTCTTTTATTAACTACAAAATGAGTCCAGAATGACTCATGCATCTTCATCTAGATGAGACAAATTTTGTACTCAAGATTTTTTTTTTTTTATTATTATTTTTTTAGAGAGAAAAAGCAAAGTTGTAGCAAAACAAGAAGGCAAGTGCATGACTGGATAGCCTGCTTCAAAGTGACAGTGAGCCACTGCAAAAGCAGAAAACACCAGCAGTGGGAAAAATTTTGAGTAGTGGAAACTGGCCTTGCTTTTTGGGTGTGCTTTTTGGTTGGGATAAAAGAGAAGCTCTCACTTAAAAAACAGTGTGTATATTGAAGAGACAAAGCCTTAACAGTTATCAGCTTTGAAGCTTCTCAGGGCATGAACGAGCTCATTTTGAGGTGGGGAGGAGACCTGTGAAATCCAGGGTAGCAAAAAGCTGTGAAAGGATTAAACAGAGGTCCCTCTAAATAAGACTAGATGGGAGATACATAGGAGAGATGGATATAAATAGAATATCGTAAAAGAGAACATTGCAAAAGACTTCTTTTACAAAAGGTAGATAAAGATCACTTCTGCTCCTTTCAGATGAAAAATAAGAGATGAAGCTTGACCACACTGTGGATGGAAAGACATAGTCAGAAGGAAATTGTGCTTGACACTGTAGGACTACATGTAGAAAAATAGATATGCCCTTTGTAAATGTGTAGACCAAGGGACAGTGAGTTAAACAGACAGAGAGTTGACTTACAAGCAGAAAGTCCATGGGACAGATCTTTAACAGTCATGACATTTCATAGTAACCACCACTGCAAGTGATGATGATACTAATTGAAAAAAGACCCAGCTGTAGTGGGGGAAACTGTCACCTGTCACACCCAAGGGCACCCTTCATCAGGCTCAATGTGATGGTTAATAAAACCTTAGAGCACAAAATCAACAACAGCACTTTTACAAACTTTTCTTGCAGTCTCTGAAAGAGGGTGTTAAATCTGAAGGAGAATTTTTTGCAACGAACAGCTTGAGCACATCCTTCAATTACATTATGCCCCACCAGCCTTGCAGCCCTCAGCTGTGCTTCCCTTCCAAAAAAAATCCCCTTGTGAGAGCTATATTTTATGTTTAATCTACAGATGATTCAGGAATCTTTTCTGTTAACCAAAAATCTCCAACTATAATTTTTATTCATGAAAATGGAGACTTAACCTTCAGGTGCCTGCATTGTCTTGACAAAGTTCCAGCCATAAAAATCTATTGTGCAGCTTGGGTGCTGATGAATTGGAAGCCATAAATCTTACTGTTATTAGAGCCACAGTTCTCCACACTCATTGCAACAAGTATTCACCAGCCATAAATCATTTCCCTCCTTTCTTAAAAGAACCCATTTCAAATGCTTCACTGAGATCTAGATTATTCATTAGCTATTTGAGTGCTTCTTAAAAAAGACATTAGAGGCGGTCTCAGAAAGAAAACAAGTCTCCTGGTGAAGCTTCCAAAGGAATCCTAACATTAACACAAACACTGTTCCTGAAGCCACAAGAGAAGCAGACAAAGAATTTTCTTCTTTAAAGTTTCTGCCTTGTTCTCTAAATAACAGTTGAACAGAACTGGAGACCAGACACTTGGAGATTCATTGCTCATTTTCCAATGAAGTCATACAGAAATAATAAATAAATAAGCGAAATTTGACTAGATGTAGTCTGATACTTAGATGTGGAAATGAAAAAGTGAGATTGCCTTCAGATCAGGATAGAAATACAGACTTGAAGGAATTTTCAAATCCTAAAGCATTCTGTGAAAAAGAATAAAACAACGCTAAAGCAGCTTTTTTTTTTTTTTTTTTTTTTTTTTTTTTTTTTTAAATAAAAGCAACTCCTTTTTTTAAAGCAGCTACTTGTCTTTTGCAGATGGTACCAGAATGATAACCTATTGCTCCATAAATACAGAAGTGGCAATTTATTCTTCCCAGCATCAGTATAAAAAGAGTTAATCCAGTTTATGAATTGAGAAGTGTATTATCAGCTTTGAATTCTGTCTTGTTGCACTAAGCAAAAAAAGTCTTCAAACCTTTAGAGTCTGAGTGATGCTTGCTTCCAGCTCCACGTCCATAACAAGATGCAACATATCCAAGGGTGCTCCCAAGGCCAAAGCTCTGAAAAAAACCTGTGAGTAAACCAGCATTCAAGACAGATGGCAGAAATGGAAGGTATGAGCAGCAGTAGCACTGTTATTGAGCTGTGTGTTCAAGTATGCTCCTTAAAGATTTCAATCAGACCTTCAACATAACCAAGAAGCACTCTGCCAAGACAAATGGTATTGGGAGACTTTCATCTCCTACATGTATTCATGCAGCTGTAAATGTATGAACATGAACATATAGGTACATGTCACAGAGGTATATTCACACACTATATACTCTGAGACAACATCAGAAAGCTCAGAGACAGAGACATATTGAACCTTCAATTGAACCTTCTCAATTGAAAAGTGATTCACTGGGACCAAAACCAAGGAAACAAAAGAGATTTAGTGTCAAAAGGTAAGAGTCCCACCTACAGAAGAAACAAGAATCCAGCCCTAAGTGAAGGCAAGCATTTAGATGACTCAGCTGACAGAAATACAGCAGTTTTTGCTGCTGAAGGCATTGTCAACACATTACCATGTTAGATGGGGATCAAGAGCCTTTGCCAGTTCCTGGATATGGTTGAGTCCTTGTCAAGAATTCTGGGATCTCAGCTCTGGTGGGCACATGCCCATTTTGCAGATAGAAGCATGGTAATCTCTTAACATCTTCAGTCAGAGACTCTCAGGAGATACCAAGAGCAAGGTCACCTTATGTCCGAGCAGGCCAGGGTTAGTACATGGCAAAAAGGTCAGAAGAAGGACAGCAATTAGGGATTTACTTACCTTCTGCCTCAAGGACACAGTTACGGGGAAAATTACAACCACTCACCAACTCACTCTGAACATTTCAAGTATGATTTAATTGGAAATGTTAATGTCTCTAAACTCAAAGTAGTTTTTTTGTTTGTTTTTCTTTTCTTTTTTTTTTATTCAGAAAAACAGACATACACACAAAATAGCCATTACAAGTATTTTCCTCCTACTCAGCAGGAAAAGGCACTAGGGATAATTTAATGGCTTGAGTCATTAGTGTCATATTGATGATAAGGGATGATGCCAAATACTGAAACTTGGCAAAGAGATGGAGACCACTTTATGGTTTATATTACACTTGCAAGACCAGAATGTGAAAGCTCCTTACTATAACATTAAAAGAGGTTTCCGTTTCCTCCAGTGAAAGCTCTTATTGATCAAAATAACATCTTCAGGTAATGTATTCCTTTTTTGTAGGGAGGAATTCAAGTAACAGGCTGTGTGCAACCTCCTGTTGCACATCTTATAGCAAACACAGTAAGCCTCTTACACTGAGCAAGGGGCAGCTCATCCTCTGCCCTTCTGCACCGCATGCAGTCAGCATATCTCTTCCTCATTCCCAAGGCTCTGGGCCACAGGGCAGAGGTAGACAGAGCACAGCACTATGGAAAGCAACAGTTGTGTCCCCAGAACACAAGACTGTTGAATGAGTTTTGGTTTCTCTTTTTTGCTGGTGCTTGAACTTTCAGGTCATACTTGGGTCACAGTTTCAAGCTCTCCCAGAAACCATAGCAGTGAAAAAATCACTGCTGGAGAAAAACAAAGCAAAGCAAAACAAAACAAAACCACAATATTTCTCACCAATTCACAAAAGTATTCAGAAAATCACCAATTACCACATGGCTGTAGGGCATTGCCTTGAAGACATTGCTGGGGTTTATTTTCAATGACCAAGAGTTTTCTCCTGTATCAAAAGAAAGCCCTTCATCCAAGCCATATCAAATTGATGACCATATTACAAACTGAGCCCTTATTCATTGATAAACACAGATAACCAAGCAGGTGGTAACCACGGAAGAAAATTGTCTTTTGGTAACATATGTGGAACTGTCTGCGACCCCAGCCATATTAAGAAGAAAGCAGATTTTCTCTCCAGATGGCAAGCTTTACTTATTCTAATTACAGATATATCCCCAAACACCTGAACACTCTCCATATACACACTGAAACACCACTTCACAGGCTGATGAGTTGAAGTAAAATTGACTTAGTTATTTAGCAATTTTTTAGAACAAAAATTTCAGCTCAGTTTTCTTTGCTGCCTGCTGTCTTTCTTCAAACAGCCTTTTGCAGTCAGCTTGTATAGATCTCCTTGGCTTCAGAGTAGGGCATCTCTGGGATAAAAACTTTCAGAAAAAGGAAAATAAGCTTTAAAATTAATCTTGGGATTAATTAGGAGGGAAATAGAAGTGTAGAGTTCCAAACTGCCTTACTTCCTAATTAAAGACTGTTCACTGCACAGCTTCATGATCCTGAAGCAGTAAAGAAGATAGGGCTAGCTATTTAGCAGTACAAGTCGATATATCCCCATTGACTTTGCAAAGTCAATTTATGCCCAAGCTGACATACTCAGAAATCAGTGATAAGACTTTCAATGACTTCCATGGCACTCTGGGTCAGGCCAATATAAACAATCCATACTTATTCATTCTTTTTGGCTGGTCATTAGATTTTCCTCGCACCTCTCCCCCTTCCACAGCACTGTACAGTTCAAAACAACATTTAATTTTAATTTATTCCACTGTTTGACAGGACAAGCCAATATAAAGCCTTATTTCTCTGACAAATAACTACTTTACTTAATTTGCAGCAAGAGCCCAAGGTTTGCTGAAAAATAGAGTGATCATCTCAGGCCACATGGTATCTGCTAGAGATGCACAGAAGGGAAGGAAATACCTTACCCGTTCAAAAGGATACTTCAGATGTCACAGAACTTTTTTTTCCTCATTTTTACAAAGTAGAAAATAAACTTGGAAATCATAGAATCATAGAATCATAGAATATCCTGAGTTGGAAGGGACCCTTAAGGATCATCAAGTCCAACTCTTGACACCGCACAGGTCTACCCAAAAGTTCAGACCATGTGACTAAGCGCACAGTCCAATCTCTTCTTAAATTCAGTCAGGCTCGGTGCAGTGACCACTTCCCTGGGGAGCCTGTTCCAGTGTGCAACCACCCTCTCTGTGAAGAACTTCCTCCTGATGTCAAGCCTAAACTTCCCCTGCCTCAGCTTAACCCCGTTCCCGCGGATCCTGTCGCTGGTGTTAATGGAGAAAAGGTCTCCTGCCTCTCGACACCCCCTTACGAGGAAGTTGTAGACTGCGATGAGGTCTCCCCTCAGCCTCCTCTTCTCCAGGCTGAACAGGCCCAGTGCCCTCAGCCGTTCCTCGTACGTCTTCCCCTCCAGGCCTTTCACCATCTTCGTAGCCCTCCTCTGGACACTCTCCAACAGTTTCATGTCCTTTTTATACTGTGGTGCCCAGAACTGCACACAGTACTCATTTATTAATTATTATTATAATATATATATATTATATTATATATATAATATATATTATATATTATAATATATATATTATAATTATTAATTATTATATTATTATTATACTCATATATTAATTTAGTACTCATTGTGAGTACTATTTGAGTACTCACAGTACTCGAATATTAAAAACTGTTATGAAACCAATCAACCCAAAAATTATCCAGGGCATGGTGCCTTGGGTTGTGAATTTAAAAATGTGAGTTTTACATAAGTTATTGGTTGTGAGTTTAAACTGAGGTAATTTTTTTTGTTTTAATCAAGACAATGATGATTTCATTACAACTCTAGAGATGCTCTCTGTTGCATTTTCCAGAGGTGATGACAAGTGCAATTTATCAGCCACAGTTCCCAACCATGCTGACAGCTGTGAACACAAAAAGACACAAAAAGACAATACCCAAAATGTATCCAAATTAGATTAAAAAAAAAAAAAAGATTTTTGTCATATCCTTGTACATATCCCTCTGTATGTCCAGTAGCAATTTTACTGAATGAACATATGCCAGAAAATCATTTTGCAAACATCAATGGTCTTGAAAGACAAAATGACAAATTAATCTAAGGAAAGAGACAAATGAGCTTTAACTCATTTCTTCTTCCAGAGTTAACAAGTGTTTAAAAGATTTTATTCACCATATGCCAGTGTTAAATCTGGGCAATGTGCTGTAATACAATTGTACCTTCGCAGTAAAGCCATTTTACAATTATGGGACCTGTCCAGGAGTTTAATGAAATGCTAAGTCAGAAAGTGATCAAGTGCAGAACTCAAACAACTTTTATGCACAAAACAGTTATGGTGAAAACAGAGTGGGGACGCAGAAACTACTGAAACGGAACATTTGTAACATTCCTTTTAAATTGAAATATTTCATTTCGGACTTAAAAGGACTTTTCTATGAAGCATTTTGACAATATAATTTCAAACCAAGATTGGTTCCCAGGTCTGTGAACCAAATCCTTACATCTCCCTTTTCTTTTCACCTTGAAAACGAAAGCTTCACAGTGATGTAAATAAAAAGTTTAATTATGGATGGAGAGAAATTTCATTTCATGAAGAATGTTGACTTCCATGTTTTCTGGTCTGCTCTAAGTAGGAAAAGTATTTGAAACTAAAAAGAAATTGAAGAGAAACTGTTCCTACAACAAGAAAAGCTCTCAGGTACAATACACTTATGCTCTATCATCAGTCATGTAAAGCCAATGGGTATTTCCTTTTCTGGGCAGTTCCACTTTACATATTTAGTCCTGACCTCCTAGACAAGGTAACTTGACTATAATTACTTCTCAAAATATTCCTCTTGTATTTCACTAAGGCAGAAAACTGAATTATTAGGTTCAAGTACAGCACAGTGAATTATCAATCCCTGCCCTGCTCTTGCCTTCATGATGCTAAAGAGTAACAGCAAAAATTGATTGGTCTTGCAACAAATTTAAAGCAATAAAGATGTTGCTAATTTTAGGGCTGATGATATTTTCCACTACAGCCTGAAAGGACTGCCAGACCTGACTGGAAACAGCACTATTAGTAAACAGTAGAAGCATGAGGAGTGCTTTGTCTAATTCTAGAAGAAATATGAATTTTTCATATTATCACCAGCTAGGTTTGCCTGCAGGCTACTTATTTACATCTAAGCATCAGCTGAAGCATTTCTAGGAACTTGGGAATTACCTAACCTTGACAAATATTGCTATTCCAATCCCTTATTGCTAGACTGTTGGGCTGAGGCCAACTGTATGAAGCTCAACAAGGCCAGGTGCCAGGTACACAAGTACCTGGGGCACAACAACCCCAAGCAATGCTACAGGATGGGAGATGTGTGGTTAGAAAGCTGCCTGACAGAGAAGGACATGGGAGTGATGGTGGATAGCTGGCTGAATATGAGCCAGCAGTGTGCTCAGGTGGCCAAGAAGGCCAACAGCATCCTGGCTCGTATAAGAAGCAGTGTGGCCGGCAGGGCTAGAGAAGTGATTGTCCCCCTGTACTTGGCTCTGGTGAGGCCGCACCTCAAGTACTGTGTTCAGTTTTGGGCCCCTCACTCCAAGAAGGACATTGAGGTCCTCGAGCGAGTCCAGAGAAAGGCAACGAAGCTGGTGAGGGGTCTGGAGAACAAGTCTTATGAGGAGCAGCTGAGGGAGCTGGGTTTGTTCAGCCTGGAGAAAAGGAGGCTCAGGGGTGACCTTATTGCTCTCTACAGATACCTTAAAGCAGGCTGTAGTGAGGTGGGGGTTGGTCTGTTCTCCCATGTGCCCAGTGATAGGATGAGGGGGAATGGGCTAAAGGTGCACCGTGGGAGTTTTAGGTTGGATCTTAGGAAGAACTTCTTTACCGAAAGGGTCGTGAGGAATTGGAATAGGCTGACCAGGGAACTGGTTGAGTCACCATCCCCAGAGGTCTTTAATGACGTTTAGATGTAGAGCTTAGCAATATGGTTGACATCACAGGCGATGCCCTCCCCTTCCGGTCCCGCCTTCCCAGGTGCCCTTACGCAACAGGTTTGAGGCCCTGGAGCTTGAGAGACCAGTGGGTGAGGATAAGGTAGGAAGCCTACCCAGGAGGATGCCTAGGGCGAGGAATTTGAATCCACACCTCAGGACTGCCTCCACCAAGAAAGAAAGAAGAGTGATTGTTGTGGGAGACTCTCTTCTCAGGGGAACAGAGGGTCCTATTTGTCGGCCTGACTCTACCCATAGGGAAGTCTGCTGCCTCCCTGGGGCCAGGGTCAGGGACATTGCCAGGAAGCTTCCAAACGTGGTTTGCCCCTCTGACTATTATCCTCTTTTGATAGTCCAGGTGGGCAGTGATGACATTGAAGAGAGAAGCCTCAAGGCTATCAAACGGGACTTTAGGGGACTGGGGCGATTAGTGGAGGGAGGGGGAGTACAGGTGGTGTTTTCGTCCATCCCTACGGTGGCAGGGAGGGGTACTGAGAGGACATGAAAAGCCTACCTGATAAACACATGGCTCAGAGGCTGGTGTCAGCACAGAAATCTTGTTTTTTTTGACCATGGGGCGCTTTACTCGGCACCCGGCCTGATGGCCGCAGACAGGTCCTTATCTCTAAGGGGAAAATGGATCCTGGGCCAGGAACTGGCAGGGCTCATTGAGAGGGCTTTAAAGTAGGTAAGATGGGGGACGGGGCTGAAACAAGGTTTGTTGGAGCTGTGCATTGTTATGGCAAGGCCGGGGGATAAGACAATGGCCCAGCTGAAGTGCATCTACACCAATGCACGCAGCATGGGTAACAAACAGGAGGAGCTGGAAGCCATTGTGCAGCAGGCAGGATACGACTTGGTTGCCAACATGGAGACATGGTGGGACCAGTCTCATGACTGGAGTGCTGCAATGTTTGGCTATAAGCTCTTCAGAAGGGACAAGCAGCACAGAAGGGGTGGTGGTGTGGCTCTCTATATTAGAGAATCTTTCGATGTGGAACTCGAGGCTGGGAATGACAAGGTTACAAGGTTGAGTCCCTTTGGATTAGGATTGGCGGGAAGGCCAACAAGGCTAGCATCCTGGTTGGGGTCTATTATAGACTGCCGAACCAGGATGAGGAGACAGGTGAGGAGTTCTACAGGCAGCTGACAGAAGTTGCAAAATCGTTGGTGCTTGTTCTCGTGGGGGACTTCAACTTCCCTGACATATCCTGGAAGCACAACACAGCCCAGAGAAAGCAGTCTAGGAGGTTTCTGGAGAGCGTGGAAGATAGCTTCCTGATGCAGCTGGTTAGTGAGCCTACCGGGGTGGTGCCCCGCTAGACCTTCTCTTCACAAACAGAGAAGGACTGGTGGGAGATGTGGTGGTTGGAAGCTGTCTTGGGCAGAGTGACCATGAAATGGTGGAGTTCTCTGTTCTTGGCAAGGCCAGGAAGGGGACCAGTAAAACCATTGTATTGGACTTCCGGAAGGTTGACTTTGAGCTACTCAGGACACTGGTTGGTAGAGTCTCTTGGGAGGCGGTTCTGTAGAGCAGAGGAGTCCAGGAAGGCTGGGCACTCCTCAAGAAGTAAATCTTAATGGCTCAGGAGCGGTCTGTCCACATGCACCCAAAGACAAGCCAGCGTGGAAGAAGATCAGCCTGCCTCAACAGAGAGTTGCAGCTTGAGCTTAGGAGAAAAAAGAGGGTTTATAATCTTTGGAAAAAAGGGCAGGCCACTGAGGAGGACTATAAGGAAGTTGCGAGGCAGTGCAGGGACAAAATTAGAAAGGCCAAAGCTCATCTGGAGCTCAATCTGGCTACTGCCGTTAAAGATAACAAAAAATGTTTTTATAAATACATCAACGCAAAATGGAGGACTAAGGAGAATCTCCATCCTTTACTGGATGCGGGGGGAAACCTTGTTACAAAAGATGAGGAAAAGGCGGAGGTACTTAATGCCTTCTTTGCCTCAGTCTTTAGCGGCAATACTGGTTGTTCTCTGGATACCCAGTACCCTGAACTGGTGGAAGGGGATGGGGAGCAGAATGTGTCCCTCACTATCCACGAGGAAATGGTTGGCGACCTGGTACAGCACTTGGATGTGCGCAAGTCGATGGGGCCGGATGGGATCCACCCGAGGGTACTGAGAGAACAAGCAGAGGAGCTGGCCAAGCTGCTTACCATCATTTATCAGCAGTCCTGGCTATCAGGAGAGGTCCCAGTTGACTGGCAGCTAGCAAATGTGACGCCCATCTACAAGAAGGGCCGGAGGGCAGACCCAGGGAACTATAGGCCTGTCAGTTTGACCTCAGTGCCAGGGAAGCTCATGGAGCAGATTATCTTGAGAGTCATCACGTGGCACTTGCAGGGCCAGCAGGCGATCAGGCCCAGTCAGCATGGGTTTATGAAAGACAGGTCCTGCTTGACGAACCTGATCTCCTTCTATGACAAAGTGACACGCTTGGTGGATGAGGGAAAGGCTGTGGATGTGGTCTGCCTTGACTTCAGCAAGGCCTTTGACACCCTTTCCCACAGCATTCTCCTCAAGAAACTGGCTGCTCTTGGCTTGGACTGGTATACGCTTCGTTGGGTTAGAAACTGGCTGGATAGCCGGGCCCAAAGAGTCGTGGTGAATGGAGTCAAATCCAATTGGAGGCCGGTCACTAGCGGCGTTCCCCAGGGCTTGGTGCTGGGGCTGGTCCTCTTTAATATCTTCATCGATGATCTGGACAAGGGCATTGAGTACACCCTCAGTAAGTTCGCAGATGACACCAAGTTAGGTGCGTGTGTCGATCTGCTCGAGGGTAGGAAGGCTCTGCAGGAGGATCTGGATAGGCTGCACCAATGGGCTGAGGTCAACTGTATGAAGTTCAACAAGGCCAAGTGCCAGGTCCTGCACCTGGGGCGCAATAACCCCAAGCAGAGCTACAGATTGGTTGGAAAGCTGCCTGGCGGAGAAGGACATGGGAGTATTGGTTGATAGTCGGCTGAATATGAGCCAGCAGTGTGCTCAGGTGGCCAAGAAGGCCAACAGCATCCTGGCTCGTATAAGAAGCAGTGTGGCCGGCAGGGCTAGAGAAGTGATTGTCCCCCTGTACTTGGCTCTGGTGAGGCTGCACCTTGAGTATTGTGTTCAGCTTTGGGCCCCTCACTCCAAGAAGGACATCAAGGTACTTGAGCGAGTCCAGAGAAGGGCAAGAAAGCTGGTGAGGGGTCTGGAGAACAAGTCCTACGAGGAGCGGCTGAGGGAGCTGGGTTTGTTCAGCCTGGAGAAAAGGAGGCTCAGGGGCGACCTTATTGCTCTCTACAGGTACCTCAAAGGAGGCTGTAGCAAGGTGGGGGTTGGTCTGTTCTCCCACGTGCCTGGTGACAGGACGAGGGGGAATGGGCTAAAGTTGTGCCAGGGTAGGTTTAGGTTGGATTTTAGAAAGAACTTTACTGAAAGGGTTGTTAGGCATTGGAATGGCTTGCCCAGGGAAGTGGTTGAGTCACCATCCCTGGAGGTCTTTAAAAGATGTTTAGATGTAGAGCTTAGCGATATGGTTTAGTGGAGGACTGTTAGTGTTAGGTCAGAGGTTGGACTAGGTGATCTTTAAGGTCTCTTCCAACCTAGATGATTCTGTGATTTTGTAATTCTGTGATTGCTGATCCTAGAATACATTTGTTCTTCAGAAGGCACAACAGTATGCATATCTGTTCTTAATTGTCTTTCTTTGATTCTATCAAGACTCCTTATTCTTGTGGTTTAACTAAGGGAGAGCAGTTCTTTCCTAAGGCTGCAGCACACATTTGCAGACCTATAGAGGAACTATATGCACATTTAACAACTCTATTGGGACTTAAAATCATTGGTTAGCTAATGGATACCAGGGGTTTCAAGGCACCCAGGTCAGTTTTTTTTGTTGCTGTTGTTAGGTAGTGTTTTTTTGAGCTCTCTTGACCTAATGAATGTACAAAGACTAGTAAAAGCACAAGGATAGCCTTTGGTATCCTCATCTCTTAAACACAGGAGAAATACCAAGATGCAAAGACTCCTGGCAATCTTCAGATTATTGTTCTGGCAATGGAGACCAAATATTTCTACTGCTCCTATCAGGAGTGAAGGTTTTTGCCATCAGGGAAGATATATTCATTTCTGCAATCAACACTTTCCTAGGCAGTTTGTCAGTTTGGATATTTCATTTAATGTAGTATGAGGAAAAGGCTACAGTGACTCTTGTAGAACATTTCACTAAGATAAATATTCTGCATCAATTTTACCCAAAACTGGAATGTTCTTTTATTATGTCATAAATTGCATTAAAAAAAAAAAGAAAGAAAAAAAAAGAAAAAAAAACATTGAAAATGAAACAAAACCTTCAAATAGTGTACTTCCAAAACACTTTCTTAAATACAGTAATCTTACTGAGTTTTGAGATTTTTAAGCTTGAAATCATGGAATTGCTGAAACTTCCTTCAATTCTACTTGCCAAAGTCAGCTTGAAAATGTGAGGGACATAGAACCAGTGGACAAAGATCTAAGAGCAATTATCATTAAATGCCATCTAGATCTCCCTTACTAGGCAGCCAAACTTAAGACCCATCCCCTCTGTGCACCATCCTCATATCCCTTCATCTCTGATAATGAAGCTTCCCAGACGTTTTTTGGAAATCAGCTCCCCTCCATGCAGCTGGGGTTGGTGGAAAACACTGAGCTTCCTTCTCTGTAATTATGGCTCTCAGCCTGGCTGAGCAAATGCTTTGATTTACATTCCTGGATGTGCTATGCATCAAAATTTTCTGGTAATCACAGCTTAAAATGCTTAGAACTGGAGATGAAAGCAGAGCATGCTCTCTTGCAAAAGCACAGTGTGCCCTGGAAAGTTTATGGTTGTGCTCATTGAAGCCTGGGCCTGGCTGTCAGTGCAGGAAAATGTGGAGGCGAACTTCAGAAAATTCCTTTTTGGAAATGATCAACAGTCCGGTGATAGCTCAACCATGAGCTGGTGGGTTAGTGGGTGACAGGCCAGGGCGTGAGTGTATGATCATCTACTTCTTGTGCTCTACCTCAAAAAGCCCATTGCTTGCAACTGTACAGGTGCTGCCCGTGCTGGTGACCTAACAAATACAGGTGACAGCGGCTGGAAAAGGAAATGTATATCAGAATTAATGGGTCAAAAACACAAACGAGAGGACTAGAACTTGTCACTGACAGACGATCTAGGTAGTGCCAAGATCTGATCCTGCACAGACATCCTGATGTGCTCAGGGGCAAGTAAGCGAGTAGTGGTTCTCCACATCTTGGGAGCTAACAGGCCTGGAAACTTTCACCCAGCAGCTGTAGGATGTTCCTGACTCTATCCAGTTCCGAGAATGAGTGAAGGAGGATTGCATAGACTGAACTCTCTATTGCCCACAAAATAGCACTAGGACACCATGCAAGGCACAACATCACCTGGAGCATGCTGCGTGGAGGAAAACCCTTCAGCTCTGCATATCTCCTGGGCTGTCAGAGCTCTCTAATGGTCTGCTTGCTCCCTCCCCATCCCACCTTTCCCATCTACTTAGCCAGCTGAGTATGCAGAGCTGCTCACTGCTTTCCAGGAACATATCTGAAACATCACTTCAGTTACAATGGGTTAAACTGCGGCAGGAATATGCAGGTGACCTGAGGAGGTGACGAGGAACCACCTACCCTAACCTGAGCTGCAGGCTGGACTCCCATGTGCAGATGGGCTCTTTCACCAGGCACAGCAGAGCATATGTGGATTATTTGTTTTTGGGAAGGGAACTGGACAATGAAACCATCTAAAACCCTCAAATAAAAATGCAACAATTTGAATGCAGCAGCAAAAGGATAAATAAAAGAAAAGCACCCCGACCCACCCATGCACACACACCCAATCCCAGATCAGCTGTGCTTTGGGGGTTTTACATCACCTTTGGCATTTAACTTCTTGGCAGCCATTTGGATGGAATAAAATCCCACCCTTCCCCCATATGATTACAGGACCCTTTCCTGGGGTTTCTATGGAAACCCAGCTGCTTTTAAAAATATCTACTCTTCCTTTCAGCGGAAGAGACTCAAACAGCTAATTACCTCCTGACAAATTCTCCCCTTTGGATAATCTTTTTGTTTATTCACCCACCAGATTAGGGGCTCTACCTTTCTCCAGCTTGGAATTCGCTTTGCAACAGGTTAAAGCTGCAGCTAAATTCAAAAATCTATCACAGGACACAAGTGCTGGAAGCTTGAACTGCAAAGAGTCCCCAGCTCCAAGAGGCAGAACCCAGGACCCACTTCCATGGTTCTCCATCTCTTGACCTAGCCACTGGTTGAAGATCCCTCCCCTCAGCCAGTCCTGTACCTATGCAGGCAGCTCAACTTCACTCGCCGTTCAGTCCAATCACTGGGGAAAGTCTGAAGGATTTGGGGCCTGGCCCAAGTGCATTATTCTGCCTCTTTTGCATGAAAGTCTTCAAGAAAATACCCTGATGTATCCCCACCTGGGGTACCACGTTTGGATTCAGATGGGGAAGGCAACATCCCTCCCACATACTGCCTTTCCCACAGCCTCGGACCCCACTGAATTTGGTATCGGGAAAGGACCCCCCCAAACCCACTGGTTCCCAACACTCATCACTTCTGACAGGCACCACTGGCTGCCCGTACTTGCCATAACAACAGTTTCCAGGCAGTCATGCATCCTGGAAGCCCAAGTCCTGGCACTTTAAATCAGTCTAAATAGTTTCACAGACAAAACATCTTGTCAGCATCTACACAATCTCTCCTGATTGAACCAGTGATCGATGTGACACATCAGAAACACAGCACTTACACATTTTTGCTGCTTGCTAAGGCTCACTCAGAGGGGCTGAGGAGGCAGCTTAGGGAAGGATAGGGCAGGGGAGCCTCGCTTTGCTGACATACAAGGCACATTCAGATGACATCCAGTGATTACTACTCTGTATTAAAGCACAAATTGTTACTTATCCTCCCATCTCACACAGTCTCAAAGTTTCCCTAAATAGCATCACGGACGATTGAGAGAGGGCTGCAGTGCTTTAGAAGAGGTTGGACGTAGTGGGGTTTGCAGGAGTCTGCATTTTATTTCACTAAATAGCTGCTCTGTCTGGCTCTCCACATTTGTGATACAGAGTGAAGAGAGAGCCCTGAGAAAGCAACATCTGTAAGGATGAACATCGGCTTTTGCATCATTTAAAGATTATGACATCCAGAGCCAAACATTGCAATGAGGCTTTTGTTTGGAGAACTGATGTCAGCTCTGCAGAGACTCATCAAGCATTTTGCAAGGTGCAGAAAGAAGAGAAGTTCTCACATGAAGGCTGAAGAACCAGCAGAGGATTTGACATGTTCTGAGGATGTTGTGGTAAAGCAGCCTGCTATCCCTACCCATCTCCTGTTAATAGCTCAATATGTTCAAACATTTGTAGGTGAACATGAACAAATTTATGTCTGCACGTATCTAGGTAGGTACCAAGCTCTCTGTCCCTCCAGAGGCCGTGCCTTAACCAAACTAGTTACTTATCCACAAAATAATGAGGTCTTGCTTTAAAGTAAGGAGATTTAAATGAAAGAACATGAGTACCTTTCATTTACTGGCTGGCTTTTCAGCCTTTTCAGACACACTTGCAACCTTTCCTCTACAACTCAGAGCCCAGAGCCATCCTTTGTAATAACATCAGAGCTCAAGTTCACATTTCATCAGAAGAGCTGAAGCTTTAAGCAAAACATTAAGTTTTGCAAGATACATAATAAAATCATTGGAGCTGGCAACCATATAATCTGAAGTGTATATTTCCAGCCTTTTTTGCTGGCAAAGACAGCTGTCATGCTGATAACTCACCACCAAAGCTGAAGTTTGTCCATATTATTTAGCAAATATACACGAGTACTCCAGAAGAGAATCTGCAAACAAGTCACTAATCCAAAAAAAGCTGAAATCAGAGGATGAACACAAGTTTGCTATTCCTGGCATGCTTAGGGCATATAGATAAGAGTAACACTGGCAGTGGGATTAAACAGAATCTATGCTTTCAATATGATAGAAAGTGTGTTAGACCTATAAGTACAGTGACAGGACTGAGGTTTTTTGTTTGTTTGTATGTTTTCCATTTTAATAGAATGGGACTTTCACCTCCAAATGTTTTACCCCCAGTCTTTTAGTGTAGGGCAGCCTTTCTGCCAACCCTTTGTACCACAGCAACATTGCACATACCCAATGGGGGAAAAAATAACTATTTGCATAATAGGAGATGTTGTTTTAAATAAGTTCTGATGAGCTGAATCACAGGGGAGCCCTGGGAGTGTGGCTGAAGCAGCAGACCTGTTGCATGACTCATTATATATTGCTTTAGTATGCCATTAATATGCACCTCCAAGGCATTCCTGCATTTTCCCATGAAAGATTAAAGAGAAGTCAATTTCTACTAATCACACATTTTCTACATTGCTGTCTCACATTTTGCAGATGGGGAAAGCAAGGACTTCTTCTCTCTTCAAACATCCAGAGAATGGGGTTTATTTCCCACTGCAAACACCCTGCAGCACCCTTCCAGCAACACACCGAAGGAGCAATCCTGCTGCCTCCAGGATGGCAGGTGCTTGCTGCCACAGTCTCCAGGCAGCCCTGCTGCTTCTGCCTGCTTTTCCAAGTCTTCCCACTTCAGGGCCCCCCAAGTAGCATATCTGGGGTGGGAAGTCCTCCTTAAGCCTGCTAATACAGTACTGAGCCTCCCTGATGTAGTTCGTGGTGAGGTTACTCGGGACCTCGTAGCAGAAGGAATAAAGGCAGTAAAACCACTTTTTTGGCTTTTGACATGTTAAAAGCTGGTGCATGGACTACACAAAATGCTACCTGAGGACAGGAATCCCAAAGCACCCATGTACAATCAGCTCTAAGTGCAAGAAAGCTAATGCAGCTTTCACCTCTGCTGGCATCATGAGGTCAAAAACACCTCTGACAGATGCAGCACTTCCTGCCCTAACAGGGCAAAGCTGTGAGAGGGAAGGCTGATGGCCAGCACTCCTGGGACCTTGGACTCTTTCTACCAAGTATAAAGCAAACCCACAGAGTGACAAGGGCTTGTTGAAGGGAAGTAAAATGCAGTGAAGTTCTTTTGACAACACATTTTTTTTCCATTAAAAAAAAAAAAAATCAAGTCATCAATAACAAGCTTTTTTCTTCCTTTTTTTTTTTTTTTTTAATATATATCATAAAAATAGCATCTGATGCACAAGGGAGGATTTCTCTTAAATTGAAAACAATTCAAGATCTATAAACAAAAACCATTATTTTCATCATGAATCAAAGTGACATTTTATTTAGCAGAAGTGAA
This sequence comes from Anas platyrhynchos, assembly GCF_047663525.1. Taxonomy (NCBI): domain Eukaryota; kingdom Metazoa; phylum Chordata; class Aves; order Anseriformes; family Anatidae; genus Anas; species Anas platyrhynchos. Next base: position 7,124,943 of record NC_092614.1, read on the forward strand.
TGATTACATCAAAGATGTAATAACGGCACTTGCAATCCCAACCCAGCCAACTACACAAAAATCTGCAAAGAACTCTCATGCCCATACCCTGAGACAGGCTGTCTCTGCAATTTCATGCTCAGGACTAGGATCAGTCTTTTCTGCTACATTGTTTGGTAGAAATAAACACCTCAGACAAAGAGGTTTTTGCATACATTTTCTTTCCACAATGAGCTCTGAGCAGGAGATGTTTCCCTTCAGCTGCAAAAGCCCTGTCTCACCCAGCATGCAGCCAAAGGAGGGAAGCCTTTATCTCCAATGAACACCATCCCCCAGACAGTGAGATGGAGAATGCCAACAGGAGATTTGCTGGTTCTGAAGTGCAGAGGAAATAAGAGCCCATCATGCATGATTAGATGCGCATCTGTAGAAGAGAGATTCCCTTAGCAACTTCCTCTGGCTCCTCTGTCCCTCATACATCCTTCTTTGCTTCTGCCATCACCTTCCTTAGGTTAATACCAAGTGTGGTTCTGTTTTCACACATCCCTGAGCTTTAGGACCTTAGTGTAGAGATTTGTCTGTGTTTTCAGAGAGCAAGGGAAGACAGAGGTGTGATGGGTGCTCTCATTTTGTCCATCTTTCTTTTTACCTAGAATGCCACCTAGTACTGCAAGTTTTGTGCCTTGTCATAATTCAAGATTAAAGGCAAACTGTCTAGTTTAAAACATTAAGGACTCTGCTATTTGAGATGCTCAGCCAAGTCTCACCCTAGTCCAGTTTCATAACAGCTTCCCAAACTTAGTATTTAATATTTCCCTGATTCAGGATGACAAGATTGCTTCATGGGCTGCAAGTCTGGGCTGTAATAATACAAAAATTCTCCTTGCAGGGCAAAATGGACTTTCCTAGTGAATAAAGTAATGGCAATAATTGACAGCAGCATGGAGCTCCACTGCTGCTGATGCAAGTAGTACACTACTTCCCAAATTGAAGTTATTAGCATATATACATACTCATTAGCATATACATTCATTTTGATATATAAATTATATATATATTATATAGATAGATAGATTATATCTACATGAACTCAGCAATTACTACCTTGCAAAGTGGACAGATTTTCTGTTTCTACAAAACTGAGCAAGATGTTTGGTACAGTATAATCTACTCCTAGAAAAATACTGCAGTTAGATTTTCAGGAGCTTGTCATGCTCCCATGCAGGCAAAGCCCTAGGGTCTTCCAGAGGTCCAAACAGGAAAGTGTCTACTAGCTTGGAGTTGCTTATTGTTTTTCTAACCTTTATCTCAACCTAAGACAGTTCCTGATTGGAAAGAACATGATATCAAGTGGTCAGAGAGAGCAATCCACTTAAGCCATCCTGCTGGTTTCTCCTCTAGGCCATACCATGGATTCACAGTACAGCCTCACAACTTGTCTGAACTCCTCTTGTCTCCATCCTCCTTCTGTAGCACATGGCTGGTCACAGTTAATTGATCCCCATCTTTTCCTTGCCTCCTTTCCTTAGCCTGTAAAATGTTGGGCAAGAGACTGCTGTGGTCCATGTTTACTACAGCTGTGTTCTGCCCTTCACAAGGGCTTCAAAGCACTTTAATGCAGAAATCAGGGAACCTATAATTAGATCTGCAATCAATCCTAATAGTGGCTTGTAAAGACTTTTTTGTGTTTCCATCATTTTCGTTGCAGTGCTTAGAAGCTGACTAAAAGGAATGGGTGCAGTATATAACAAAGCATCTCACTGCCAGTCAGAGGTGAGAAAGAAAACAGTTTAATTCTGCTTTTATTTCTCCTGCAGTCTACCTGCTCTTATGTATTAACATGAGCAGCTATAATCTGAGTACATTGCTAAAACATTTCTGTCTTTATGATGGCTACAGGTGTAAACCAGTGAAGTATGACACACTAAGGAGCTTAAACACTTGCAAGTTCAGTCACATTCACACAATCCTCGGCTCCTTTCAAAAGCAGGCAATTGCTCTCAAGCACTTCAGAACCCCAAAACCACTGCCCAGGACCGAGAGTAACCTTTGGAACAAGCAGCAGACTCCCTGCAGAGGGAATAGAAAGCACATGCTCTCAGGTGAGCTATAAATGCTGGCTCTGCTTTTTAGGTTAAAGGATTTTTTATTTTTTTATTTTTTTATTTTTTAGAAAGGCAGAAAAGTTAAATGCGGCTTGTATCAGACAGCAGAGGTCCCTACTTCAGTATCCATCTCCTTTACCACTGTTGCAGCCATTAAATAGAAACATGCACCCCCTAGCAGTTTGGCTGAGAAGGAAGCCCAGAAGTAGTAGTTACAGGTACGTACAATGATCACCCTAAGTAGAGGTAGGTAGCACTAAAAAATTTAAGTTTACTTTGAGAATGAGCTTACATATAAGCATTTATAGCTGGATTCATAGATACAAGAGGCAGAACAGAAAAATAAGAACCTGCAGCTGAAACCCTGAGTCCCAGGAGGGAATGTGCCCTGCCAGCACCCTCCCCCCCTCCCTGCTAGTCCTGAGCCCCCTAAACTTGTCCCCCAAAAAATGAAGCTTGCTCCTGTTCCAGATTTGTATACCCAGGGACCATGAGTGTGGCTCTCCAGGAAAATGTTGAAGGAAAAGCAAGCAGGGCTAAGAGGTTTCATTAGCAGTTTAATTGCATAAAGGAAGTTCCTGGGATTAGTAGAACTTTTACCTACTGAATAGCTTTTCTTTTCAATTACAGCGAATATACATGTATCTACCTGCTCAGATAAGGTGTTTGCTAGTGGGATGCTCATTAATCTAATGTATTTGCTTTGGTAGATTTGGCTGATAATTAGTCTTTCCTTCTGTTTCCCTTGGGAGCAAAAGGGTCTTAATGTCTCTGTATTGTTCAGTCATGAATAATCCTTCAGGCAGCAGGCTTGCCAGGGAGAATTTACCCATAAGAGGCAAAGTGCCTTCCTGCCCATAGCCTGGCCCAAGACCTGCCCTGAGCAGTGCTCCTCCAAGCTGAGAGCCAACAGTGCAGCTGGAACAAGCCTGCTCTGCCCAGTTCTAGATGCTCTGCATACAGAGGGCATCCTTCCATTCAGGGATGCTTGGAAGGGGAGGTTTGAGGTTCTGACATGATGAGTTTACAGCTTCCTCTTGCAAGAACTGCACATAGAGAGGCTCTGGAAAGCAGTGATTGCTTTCTGAGGGCTCCAAGGGGTGCAGCCATCATAGAATCATAAAGATTGGAAGAGACTTTCAAGATCATCTGGTCCAACCATCCCGCTACCACGAATGTCACCCACTAAACCATGTTTGTAAGCACCACATCCAACCTTTCCTTGAACACCCCTACGGACAGTGATGCCACCATTTCCCTAGGCAACCCGTTCCAATGCCTGACTACTCTTTCTGAGAAGAAATGCCTCATAATTTCCAGCCTAAACCTCCTTTGGCACAACTTGAGGCCATTCCCTCTAGACCTATCACTAGCCATCTGCAAGAAGAGGCTGACCCCCAGCTCCTCACAACTGTGAAATGGTGGAGGAGCTGTGGAATTGGGGCTTTCCTGTCATATTTGGGCCTCCCTGAAACACAGTTCTCTATTTACAGGTGAGACTGTTCTGCACTTAACTGCAATAAGAGCTGCAGTTGGGCTTTGCTGCACTAGCTCAACACCTTCTTGCCACAGCTGTTGCAAGGCTAGCATGGCAGCATCCCATTCCAGTGATTCCAACCCCCTAAGGCACAGCTGTGCAAATTCGTACAGCTAAGGGTGGTTGCATTGCTTGTGCAAAGATTAACTAAGCTTAAAAGTGGACCTGAGATAGGAATGAGACCCCATAAAGTTCTGCCAAGCTCTGTTGGGTCTGATTTCCCCAGCTGCAAATGGGGAGCAGGTGGTAGTGGGGTTAAATCTATTAAAGGCTGCAAACAGGTTTCATTTCTGCTCTGGATTAATAGCTAATGCAGGTGTAGAGAGAGCCTGAGGGTGCGACTGGAGTCAGTTTCCCCTTCCTGCATCCCTGGAGGTGCTTGCTTGTACTGTTTTCCTGGTAAGCCTTACAAAGGTTATATTCACTAATTCTTTGTCCAGCAGGCCCCTTCTCACTGAGATGATTGAGCAATTCTCTCCCATAACCCCGAGGCACCAAGCTTTCTGTTTCCCAGGACAATCTTTTTTTTCCTCTGTTTTCCAAAAGCACCAGGGAGCCCAGCAGTACCTCTGCCTGCTTTTTGCTGCAAAAAGAGAGTGATCAGAGCCACACAGTTTTCTTACATATTTGCTCAAAACTGGCATTCTTGCCTGCATGTTTCTTTCCAGCTTGAGGACTAAGGCTGAGAAAGGCACTTTGAGTACAATTTTAGTTAAATAGTTTTTGTGCCAACCTATGACTTATGTGTGAGATTAATCCTTACCTCTCAAATTTTCTCATGTTAAGGAATAAATGTTCTGTCAGTGTCCAATAAATGATCCCAGAGACAAGCCCTCCACTGGAGGGAGACAGAAATAAAATGCAGCAGCCTGGGATTTAAGTATCAAACACTTAACTCCTTCAGAGCTGGCCTGCTCAACCGACATCAAAGGCATTCCTTGCTTACACCCAGAGTAACTCGCAACCTCCAAATGCCATCTTGCAGACAGCACAGTCCTTTTGGCAGGGCAGAGCATCTTGAGAAATGGAAGTGCTTCAGAGAAGCATCTCTGTCAGTTGATAAATAAACAAGCTGTCTTTAGCTGATGAGCACTTTCAGCCAGATGCTGAAATCTAGTAAAGCCAGCTCTGAGCTTTCCAGAAAGTCCAGATCCTGTGGGGATATGTCAGTGCACAGATGTGTTTGTTGTAATGCCCACATTACAACATTACAAGGCTTGCAGAGCAGCTGGGTGCTTCTGCAGGATGCTGTTGTGTGTGTGCTTGCTGTGGCTCAAATTCTATGTGAAAGGTTGCTCTATATCTGTGCACAGGTGCTGCAGCCTCTGCAGAGCAGTGGGTTAACCCTTTCACAGAATCACAGAATTGTAATGGTACTCACTACTTTTTCGCCTCCATTTTCACTGCTAAGGCTTGCTCTTGAGCCTCACCAGCTCCCTAGGCTCCTAGCAGATTGTGGAGTAAAGAAACAACCACAAAAAGAACTTGTGGGTTACTTAATCAATTTAAAGAAGAGGACAGGACGGGATGTATCTACAGGCCAATCGCTAGCCAAGGGCACAGCTCTGCCCCCTCCTCCCCCAAGCCCCTCAGGCGCCCCGGGGCTGCTTCACTTCCCGTCAGAAACACTGCATGAGTAGGCCCCAACCCCAGCCGTTTAAATTGGTCTACCAGTCCCTGTTCGGCGTCGTGTGACTGTCACGCAGCTGTTGCTCGGCCTGAGGTGGTGGAGCTGAGGAGGCATCTGGGGGGGCAGGAGCTGAGGAGGAAAAAGAGGTGGTGTGAGCCCAAGCCTGGCCCCTCTGCCTCAGCGCTAGGAAGTCCTGAGCCCTCTGTGTTTCCCAGCGCTGCCAGTCTCCTCGGAGTTTTCACTACTGTCTTCCATATAATATATTAGGACACATATTTGGACACATATTTGGCCAACCTGTTTTCAATGGTTTGTGGGGACAGGACAAGGGGCAATGGCCACAAAATAGAGCAGAGGAAGTTCTGCACCAACATGCAAAAGAACTTTTTCACGGTGAGTGTGCCAGAGCACTGGATCAGGCTGCCCAGGGAGGTTGTGGAGTCTCTCCTTCTCTGAAGATATTCAAGGCCCGTTTGGATGTCTACCTGGGCAAACTGCTCTAGGGAACCTATTTTGGCAGGGGGGTTGGACCCGATGATCTTTCAAGGTCCCTTCCAACCCCTGCAGTTCTGTGATTCTGTGATTCCCAGATCTTTTTTCTTGCCCTTTTTGAAGACCAGGGTCACATTGGCTATCCTCCAGTCTTCAGGCACCTCTCCCATTCTCCAAGACCTGTCAGAGATGATAGAGAGCAGTTTGGCAATCATCTCTGCAGCTACCTCAGCCCACATGGATGCATCCCATCAGGGCCCATGGATTTGTATGTGATGATCCCACACAGACACTCTGGGACCACCCCCTCCTCAATCAGAGGGGAGCTCTGTATTTCCCAGACTCTATCTCCTCCTTCCAGGGTCCAGGAGTCCCAGGGAGGAGTCTTTGAAGCAAAGACTGAAGCAAAGAAAGCATTCAGTATCTCTGCCTTCTCAGCAACCCCTGTTACCAGGACACCCCCCTAGTTCAGCAGGGGACCCACATTATCCCTAGTCTTCCTTTTACGTTTATATACTCAAAAAAAAACACCTTCTTATTATTCTTTATCTCCTTTGCCAGCTTGATCTCCAGCTGGGCTTTAGCCTTCCTCGTCGCATCACTGCAGGCCCTAACAACACTCCTATACTCCTCCAAAGAGGACAGGCTCTTTTTCCACATTTCATAGACCTCCTGCCTCCCTTCCCTGATTTCCTACTCTTAGGGATGCACGGATCCTGAGTTTGGAAGAAATGCAGTTTAAATGTTGCCCAGCTCTCACAAGCACCCTTGCCTTCTAACAATCTACCTATGAGATACCCCCCAGTAGGTCCTGGAAGAGGTCAAAGTTGGCTGTCTGAAAGTCCAGGGTAGCAATCCTACTTTTAGCCTTACTTCTTCCGCCAAGTTCCATCCTGAACTCCACCATCTCATGGTCACTGCATCCCAAGCACCCCCCAACCGTCACATCCCTGACAAGCCAGAAGCACCCAGTGCCTTGTCGGCTCCTCCACCACTTTCTTTATAAAGACACCTGTCTTCTCTGTATTTTAACATATTCTTCATGCAAAGCTGGGGAAAAAGAGGATAGCTTTCACCCAGTAAACCTCCTAGCTGGAGCCTTGCTTGAAACTGTACCCGGGGCTGAACCAGGGGAGCCAGAAACTTGTTAGCTGTGGCGAAAAACCTCCCCCTGCCCTCTTCCACTGCCAGTGACCCTCAGACTCCAGTGACATTTAACCCGGCTCCCTTTTAATGCCAGGGCAGGTGTTGCTGCTTGGCAAGAAGGGCAGCAAGCTCTGGATAGGCAGCCTCTGGGGCTACTTCTCTGCTTTTTCCCCACAAGTGTTCAGGGCTGCAGGGTTTGAAGCGCAACCCACTGCTGCCCTCCCAGCACTGCCAGAGCACCATGGGTCTGGCTAGTGAATGCTCCTCAGTGTTTTCCTCCTTCCTTACTGTGTCTTAGGCTCTCTGTAGCATCTCTGAGCAATCAGTATGAAGTCTGATCTGTCTTTTCAGACCAGCAATCTCTCTATGTATGTCTGTGCTGACCCCAGTTTCTGGGCTGCAGTCATTCTCAGACACCTGCTGTTTCTGAAGGGATCTAATGCCAAAACCTCCAGGAATCCAGAGGAAAACAGACTTAAAGGATTTGAAAAATTGATCTCCACACAAGCAAGCTCTTGGAGTGATAAGGCATGGCCACACAAATATCCACCTCTGTTCCACACCCAGACTATGAGTGCATTTTGCGTAAGTCCCATTGAGGTCCCACATGTGCCAACCCCTGTGCTCCTACATGATTTCCCATCTCTGGTCTCTCCTAAAGCAGCCACAGGGCTTTGAGAAAGTGGAGTTGGCCCCCTCCCACCAACCGAAACAGCCCTTTGCCTTAAAAATACATTAAGCATCTCCTGCAAAAGAGAATCTGCCTTCTTCCTACCTGAGCATTTATTATGGTCAACAAACACTCTCTTTAGATTATGCCTTATCCTCAGCTGGATTTTGCCTACCTCTTCCCTGTCTCTCTTCTTCTTTTGACACAATGCCTTCAGAGCAGGGATGGGGGAGCATCTGCAATTTCTCTACAATACCACTTATTTCTAATGCCTGCTTGTACTTGGTTTGTTTTTTATTTTATTTTATTTTTTTTTGTTTGTTTGTTTTGTGAAAGAGTGGGGAGAGGCATAGGAAGAAGGCACTAAAGTGAAACTTCATCCCTGGCTATTTCAAAGCAATGCTCAGTGAAGGCACTTACCAGATGCCCGTTACCAAGTCCCTCAGTCTTCCAAACATGAAAAGGAAAGCAGAACCCAGAGGATTTGTGAGGTCACCCAGGCAATCCCCCCCCCCCACACATATACCTCTTTCCCTTCCCACCAGCAGCAGCTCTTCCCAAAAACACTTCAGATGTTTGTTCAACATGTTGTTAAAAACCTGCAGCGATGGAGATTCCACTTCTGAGGCAACCTACTGCAGGGTTGTGTTCTCTCTCCATTAGGAAGTTTTTTTTAATGTCTAACCTCAATCTTTCTTCCTATGTTTTAAACCCATTATTTTTTGTGTTATCCCCATGGACAAGGAGACCACTTTACTGCCTTTCTCTTTGCAATTCTCTCTCATGTACTTGAAGGATACATTTATCTTTACAACCTTGCTTGAAAATAGAGCATTGCCATTATCTCTAGCAAACAGATGGGAGCAGAGCAACTAAGGTTGGGGTTTCTTGCTTAATTTTTGATGCCTGAAAGTTACAAGTCTAAATTAGTTGTGTGGTGTTCACTGTGGTATTGAGCACAGATTTCTGCAGCTGGCATCCCTCAATCTTGCTTTAGTGCTCTGTGATGTTTTGCTTCCCCATCAGAAAATTTTTGTTCCAGGATAAGATGAGGTTAAGGATAAGGATAAGGTGCTGCTCTCCAAAATGTGTCTGAATCTCTAATCCCAAAGCACTCATAACCACTAATAAGGGTGGTGAAGGGGCTGTACCGAGGGATGCACGCACAGCAGTGCTGTGACAGCGAGCATCATATGCTGCACAGCATCTGGAAGAGACATCCTTGGGTGAAATATCAATTTTGGATGCTTCTCAGGAAAAAATGTTACTTTCAAGTTTACTTATAATACTGTCTTTCAAGTGTAAAGTGACTGCCTCATTTACTCAGAGCAAACAGCACATATTGGTTGCTTCCTCCTTTTACTTTTTAGCACTAAGTTTGTGTTATGTTTGAGTTTTGGCAGGGGCATAAAATTGTAACAAGTAGGAGATAAATCTCAATTAGTTTGGAGAAGGGGAGATATATATTTTTTTCCAATTGGGAAAAAAAATGTTTGATACTAATACATATTGCAAATTCAAGGTGTTAATTGGAAAAAATTGAGAACACAAATATTTCAGTCTTTAATGTTTGTGATAACCTGGCACTTTGAGAAGAAACAAGCTTCAATTATCTTTTTTTCATTTGAAGTGATATTTCATTTCAAAACTTCCTTCAATTAGACTTTTATTAACAGAAAATCAGTCAAGAAATGCCAGAATTGTATAAGACATACTCAGTTCATTTCTAAACCACTTTTTATTATTATTATTATTATTATTTTCAATTTATTTATACTTTGGCCAGTTTTTCTCTTCTTCCCACAGAATCATCAGTCTACCAGGCAATTGCTGCTGTGCCCAGCTCATCACGGGTGTGCGCTGGATCCTGTTGCAAAGGGAATTTTAGCCCTTGGCAAAGGGGAGCAGGAAAGTACAGGGCTGACATGTTGCCCAAGCTTCCAGAGAACTGCCCTATTTGGGCCGATAAAACCTTACAACTGCCTCTTTCAAAAATCCCAGCGTGTCACCGGTTGCTCTTTGCTGAACCAAAGTAAAGCAAAGTAAAACCAAACCCTAATTAAAACAAACAAACAAACAAACAAATAAATAAGAAGGAAGAGATGCGGAGAGGGGGAGAAAAAGCATCCTTTGAGATGGAGTAGTTTGTTATGAGATTCTTTGAGTAGGGCTTTTCTTTAAAAAAAATATAATTTTTTAAAAAATAGGGAAAGCCCATTTAACATCAAAGTAAATGAAAATCTCCAAGATTGTGCTGTACCAGTGGCAAATAGAATATTCCTACTCAAACAAAACTTATTTTCTTTTCTCTTCTCAAGCAACAACTCATTGCAGTTTAGCTCAAAATCTCAATAAAACAGACAAAAAATAATTGAGCTGGAAAAATCTGAGCCAGCTCTGCTTGTGAACTGGAGGACCCTTGCCAACGAAACTGTGCAGGATGACAGCTCTAGAGTTCAAATACCTCATCCGTTTTTCTCTATTGGTGCATGACAATCTCCTCTGAATCCTGGGACCACTATTTTTCACTGTGGGACTTTAATTTGGGTCTGAGAGCAGTGGTGAATCCCTTCCCCAGAACCTTGCCAGGGTTGCCTATCCTGTGTTGTCTCTGGCAAGCTGCCTTGGGAAGAGATAGGTGTGCATTTGTTGGCGCCTGCCTCCATCTGCTATCATGACACTCTGCCTCACTCCAAGTCTCCTGACTGTTGTACACAAAGCTGCATGATGCTTTGTGTACCAAGCAAATCTGGTTTAGCAGGGCAGCTTGCAAACTCAATGGGCTCTTGTTACCCAGCCAACCTGCTGCACTGGGAACTTTGCCAATGAAGTGGGATCAAGGTAGCACATTTCAATGACTGAGTGACAGCTCAGCATCCCACCAAGCATAACAATTCGTGGTGTAGACATCTGACTGCACTGGATGTGAGTACTGAAGAACCAGGACTTGGTAGCAAGAACTTGTGTCTCCTTTTGGGTAACTTTCCAGAGCAACATGGCTAACATTGAGTCCATTGCCATGGAAGGACATCTCTTTTGATGTGATTCTATGCAGTTACCAAAATAATTGGGATCTAAAGCAGAGCAGTATCTTTCTTTTCCAGAGTAAAGCCCAGAGTGCTTGGATAATACTTTCCTTCCTCTGGGAATGAGAATTGTCTCCAGCACCTTCAAGCAAGCGTAGTACTTGGCCCCTTGCAGAGTTTTACATGGCTGTTTAGATCCATATGAAATAACTCTTGAAGGCAACCAGACCCTGAGATTTGTGTCTTCTGGGATGGATTGTGATGCGCTTCAGAGCCTGAATCATCTCTTCCAGTACCACACTGACAAGAAGCTGTCCTTGTGTCCTCTGCAATAGAATCCTTCCAGATGATTGTGAACAGAACCATGTGCCTGATTTCCACAGCTTCTTGAAATTGTACATGGTAGTGACAAATATCCTCTTTTTTTCCCATCCTAGTATCAAAGAAGTATCCTCTTTCGGTTCTGTGTTTGGCAGTTGGAGTAAAGTTCTGGAAGACACATGAAGGCTTGACATTACACCTCATGTCCAAAAAGGCACCACACTACCTGTTTTCAAGTGTTGCTGCAAATGACAACAGACTGTCGGAAGCAATTCATTGCTCACAAGAAAAAGAGCTCACATGTAGTGAGAAGAAACACAGACATCATCCAGGAGGGTGAAGTCCTCTGTAGTTGTCATCAGTGCTCAATCAAAACAAGTATCATTTGTAAATCTATAAATATTCTTTGTGTTCAACCCTTTCTGTACTAAAGTGGGAGAAACTAATTTGACCAATTTTAACACATACCACAGGTATCTGAGCAGAAATGAAAAGCAGATTGCACCCTAACGTCTCTAAAGAGAAGTCAGTCACCTTTACTAGCAAATTCTTCAGGCTACATGCTCAACCCAGACAGGAACATGGTGCTACAAAATAGGAGGACAGTCTGAACTGGAAAACCCAAATGAGAACCAGATATGCCTTCACCTGTCAGTCAAATCTTGCAATCTTCAATCAAATATCACAACCTGGGATTGACACAGGAAACACCATGAGAGACCAGTTTCTCCTATGGACACTACACCTGAAATATATATGCTATGACCCCATCAACACCATGTGTAATAACCACGCAAGAGATCCTATGACAACCATTGAAATGAGGAACAGAGGGATGCATTCCCACAATATTTCAGTGTCTGCAATTTGGTCACCACATAGGCCAGAAATATGATACTGGGGAGGTGTGTTTGTCTGCCTACCTAACACCTTGGGAAGGTTTACAAATGAAGATTTAAATCTCTTATGCAGCATCTTGGTCTTCTGGAAGCAGGTGAAAGGTTTGCTTTTGACATTGTACTTTTTAAGTACTATTTCAACCTAAGATGACAACTTTTTCAGAGAATATGGAAAGGTAACATCCAAAGGCTGTCTGAAATCCAAAATTGGATCTAAAGTTCTCTTCTTAAAACACAGACTGTGAAATGATCCTTGACAGGACCATGAAGTACTTGGTGTTGTGGCTGCTCTCCTCCTCTTGCAGTCATTCCTGAACCACTGTCCTCTTCTTATGGGCATTAACTGAGATGGTGGCACCTCCTGGGCATTGCTTGTGGTACAGATACCCATAATGACATCCCTCTTTGGGATGGCTGGTCCAAGCTTGGGACGGTAACAAGTATTGGGTTCAATGCTTCTTCTCCCTGCATGGCCACACCACATAGCTGTGGTGTTTGGTGATTCATGTTACTCCCATCCAGTGGCAGCTGTGGAAAAAGGAAACATGTGACACTGACATGATACTTGCTCCTCCCATGACAACATTCCATTCTGTCTGGCTTTGGGGGAGGAGGGGGTGAAAGGGGTAATCCACAGTTAAAAGGTTGTGATCTCCTTTTCCTCAGGAAGAAGAACTTTAGCACTCTTCCCTTTCATCTTTTCAACATCACCACCCCCTTTCCCTCTGGAGGAAACAACATTCAAAAGATTCAGTCTGATCTTATTAATGCTTTGACACTACCACAACATTCCGGGCTAACACATCACAGACATACTTCAACTGTGTCCCTGAGATGCTCTGTTGAGAAAGCATCATGCACATCAAGACTTAACTCCTCCTAGGATATACATTACCACATGCACTCTGCCTTTCACCTCCTCAGTGGGCATCAGGACCTCACTTATGGACCTCAAGCTGCAGAATAGCTGAACCTTCAGAAGGAAGTGGAGAGATGGACTGCCTACTGGATCTAGCATTTGCTGGGGGAGTGTCTGGCTGTTCTTGCCAGAAGCAAAAGATGCTCTGCATGGACCTGTTAAAAAAGAGCAAGTCTGGCTGTAAATATGCATTTCACCATGGCCACGCTGCTTACAAATGTCATTGAGGAGCAGTGACTTCTCACAAACATGCATACAGAAAGAAGAGAACTCTCCTGATATAAACCAAAAATGGATAAAACTTATCCCCAACCAATTCCCCGGAATCAACATGACAAGAATTTGAAGCTGTAATTGTGTGTACCACATTGAGAACAATCCAAACCAGTATTACTTCGATGAGGAGGTCCTGCCAACACAGCTCAGAGAAGAGCCTCCCAGATACCATTGAGGAAAGGGGCTGTAGCCTCCACTGTTGCAGTTGAGAAAGAGCTATTGTGACACCCCTTGAAAGGTTCCCACCACCTGTCATTGTGATTCCTATGGTATAAGAGGGGAGCAGAGCAGTATGAACTCTCCTGGGTCATCAGCCAAGATCAGTGTTGGTGGCCAATAGAAAGAAGTCTGAAGGACAAGTGTGTTTTTTCTATAGCTTATTAGCTTCAGAAGAGATGAAGCTGCCTTCCTGCTCTTCCTGGCAGGTTGCTGACATCATCCAGTTTGTTGTTATGTGGCAGAGGTCCCAAAGAGTATAAAAGAATCCAGAATGTGCCCAGAGCCCTAAGGCATCCTTCTCTGCTGGAGATCAAGTAATCCAGATGTTGATATGGCCATCAGCAGTGAGATGGAGGAGATGGGAGGCCAGTCAAGATGCTAGTAGCTATTACTGCTGTGAAGAGATTTTTTCCTCAAGAACATAATGACCTCTCACCTCACCTGGAAAACATGACAGTGATGGCAAGCCAGATCCCAAGCCAAAGAGATGGAAATAAATTATTTGACCAAGCTGAAAGGACTGGTCATGGAATAAGTTATAAAAGTTGGCTTTCATGTGGTGTGTTTGTTGCCTTCCTTTCCCTTTACAAATCCAGTCAGGTAAGAATCCCTTTGTCCTGACCAGACTACCTCACTTCAGGCAGGCTTGTTATGTACTTAACCTAAAACAAAACTTCCCTGAGTTTGGTCATAGCAAGTGACATAGGTGAGCAGTTTTAATATCTGCTGGTGTTCAACCTATAGATAGTGGTCTTGATGATTGGTCACCAGCACTAAGACAAGATGTCCATGGCCCACCCAGCTCAAACAACTGTGGCTACTGTAGAGCTTCCCAGTCTGTGACAGTATAGGGAGCCTGCCCAAGTTTTTGACTGGAATCAAAACCATGTTGCACAGTTCCTCTGACACTCAGATGAATCAGGAGGAATAGAGGTGGTAGCTAAAGTTTTTCTGTCCCCGTGGGACAAAGAGGTCATGTGTGTCTTGCCTAACATTATGCTCTGATGTTCAATTTGTCCTCTCTAATCTCACATGTGATATCCGTAAGCTCTGGGCCAACAATGTTCTTCGTTCTACTCCAAAGTAGCTGTTGCTACTCATTGTTTCTGTCATTGATGTCTGTTGGTCATGTACAACTAACCATATGAAATATTTTCGCGTGAGATGCCTAATTGTCCATGGTCACTGGCTTCCGATTCTTCCTGTATGCTGAATATGAAAAAAACAGTTCTATTTTGAAACACTGGCAAGAAATGCAGTATATGTTATCTGCGTTACAAATAGGTAACAGAACAGCCCCGAATCCTGGACCTCCTTTTCAGTCTGCATATATAAAGGATTGCAAACTTTAGTGCTTAATCTAGTATCCTAGTCACCTGTCAGCCACTCTCCCAAATGCAAATAAGATGGAACAATAGAGAAGCTTTTTCATGAGAAAGATTTATGTAGGCTGGATTCAGTAACATCTATGTTTAAAGTCTGGAGTACTTATTCTATCAATTCTCTTCTTTCTCCCCTTCTGAATTTTATTTTCAAACAGGGAGAAATCTTTTTCAAGGTCATGGAGAGGTTATGTTTTAAGATGTTTCCAGTGCATCACTTCAGTCTAAGTTAAAATTCCCTTAATGATCATAGTCCTGTCTTTACTGGGATTCCTTTCTTCTGTTATCTTTATCTTATACTTTTCTGAATTCTATTAGAGCTCTGATGCTGCTAATGTGGCATGATACCAAGGACAGAAGACACTTTTCTCCCTCTTTTTTTTTTAAAAACAAAAACACAAACACACCTGTAACAGTTGTTGTCTCTTTTCATCCTTTTCCCTTTGCTTTCTCATGGCTTCTAACTGACAGAAATGAGTCTCATGGCTTCTAGCTGACAGAAATGAGCTGCTTAGCTTTCTGATCAGGATACTGGGGAAAAAAAAACAAAAACAAAAACAACAACAACAACAACAACAACAACAAAAAAACAGCAATTCTCTGTATTCTGTAGGAAGCTACGTATGTTTGTGTGTACTAGGAAACAGTTCATTTTCCAGTACAATGGATTCCTTTAGTTTCCATACGTCATCTTTCAAGTTTTAACTGTAGAATGGGGCTAAAGCACCACATCGCTCCCTTCACAGGATGCAAACCCAAAGACTTGACTACATTCAACAATTAAGGACCTGTGGCACTATGCTGTGGGAAGATGATTAACTGTAAATGAGGAGCAAATACATTGAGCCTTCCTCCATGGTGTCTACTGTTCCAATCTAATTTTCCTCTCTCATCACAAAATGTTTTGATTACAGAACCACAGTCTGTCTAGCTGGTGAAATGCCTTTGGAGAGGAGAAAGATGATGTGCACTAGTAAATAATGATGAGAGATGAGTGTACCTGAGGGCTAGCCAGGACGCAAAACTACAAATTAATTGAACAGGTGGAATTTGCATCCCCAGAGACATGTACATGAAACAGCCTACAACAAAATTAATTACTACTGAAAGGTCAGGGACACCCCTTGGATAACCTGGGATATGTTTCGGCTTTCCTCTGGATATAAGGCCTTCACTGAAGAGACCCTGACTCCACTCTCATGCTTATAACAGGGGTTGATGGCATTCTATTTATAAGGACAGAATATAACACAGATAAATTGTCTCTGTATTAGCTAAGGTTGTGAAGCAAAGTCACTGGATGACAGGTTGTAATGACTATTTATTACATAGGACAGTTGCCAGGGCCCTGCTTGAGGTCCCTCAAGCACTGTCACTTCAGGACCTGTATGAGCTACCATCCAGCCCAGCATGGAGCAGACCCAACCAGAAATGATTTCCTTTTATGATAAGATCACCAGTATGGTGGACCAAGGGAAACCAGCTGATGTGATTTTTTTGGACTTCAGCAAGGCTTTTGACACGGTTTCCCATAGGATCCTACTGGACAAAATGTCCAGCATACAGCTAAATAAAAACATCATACGATGGGTGAGCAATTGGCTAACGGGCAGGGCCCAAAGGGTTATGGTGAATGGCGCTGCGTCAGGCTGGCGGGCGGTCACTAGTGGGGTCCCTCAAGGCTCCATTTTAGGGCCGGTACTTTTCAATATTTTTATAAACGATCTGGATGTAGGAATAGAAGGTATTTTGAGCAAGTTTGCTGATGACACCAAACTTGGAGGAGTTGTGGACTCGAATGAGGGTGGAAAGGCCTTGCAGAGGGATCTGGATAGGTTGGAGAGCTGGGCGATCGCTAACCGCATGAAGTTCAATAAGAGCAAGTGCCGGGTCCTGCACCTGGGACGGGGAAACCCTGGCTGCACGTACAGACTGGGCGATGAGACGCTGGAGAGCAGCCTAGAAGAGAGGGATCTGGGGGTCGTGGTAGACAGCAAGTTGAATATGAGCCAGCAGTGTGCCCTGGCAGCCAGGAGGGCCAACCGTGTCCTGGGGTGCATCAAGCACGGCATCGCTAGTAGGTCGAGGGAGGTGATTGTCCCGCTCTACTCTGCGCTGGTGCGGCCTCACCTTGAGTACTGTGTGCAGTTCTGGGAACCACAGTATAAAAAGGACATGAAACTGTTGGAGAGTGTCCAGAGGAGGGCTACGAAGATGGTGAAAGGCCTGGAGGGGAAGACGTACGAGGAATGGCTGAGGGCACTGGGCCTGTTCAGCCTGGAGAAGAGGAGGCTGAGGGGAGACCTCATCGCAGTCTACAACTTCCTCGTAAGGGGGTGTCGAGAGGCAGGAGACCTTTTCTCCATTAACATCAGCGACAGGACCCGCAGGAACGGGGTTAAGCTGAGGCAGGGGAAGTTTAGGCTTGACATCAGGAGGAAGTTCTTCACAGAGAGAGTGGTTGCACACTGGAACAGGCTCCCCAGGGAAGTGGTCACTGCACCGAGCCTGACTGAATTTAAGAAGAGATTGGACTGTGCGCTTAGTCACATGGTCTGAACTTTTGGGTAGACCTGTGCGGTGTCAAGAGTTGGACTTGATGATCCTTAAGGGTCCCTTCCAACTCAGGATATTCTATGATTCTATGATTCTATGAAATGTCTTGTGAGCACTGCTGAGAGCTCCCCAAAAAGGCTCTTGTTGCTCCCACAGCAACTCCAAACCATTTGTCCATCTTCCCACTCTGCCCATGCTTAAGACAATCCTCTGCTGGGATTGTTCCCTTCTTGGACCTTGGGTCCCTTCCAAGCTGTGGTGAGCATCAGGAGCATCCATCTAATGTGTCTCTTTAGTAGTTCTCCCAGCTTTTCAGGGTTCACCTTCTCCATGAGCTTTCATCCCACTAGCTTTGATGGGACACCAATGCAAGTTAGTTATATGCTCAAAGGCTCTCCTGACTTTTCTATTTAAGATTACGTTCCCCTCCCATCCAAAGTTTGGCTTTGGCCAGTTTGTCCCAGCAGTGACCGGAAGAACCACTGGGTCAGTAACTACCTGTTCATGGTGAATCCATCCCCACCAGGAAAAATCAGTGGTTGTATTGCTCACTGGTCTGGAGTTGCAATTGCTAAAAGTTTGCTGCTACTGCCAGGGCAGTGTGTTCTGGGTATTGCCAGACATACTCAATAGGAGCAGTCTTCTTGCATCACTCATTAAAAAAATGATGTGGGAATGGAGGAAACTTCACGTCTAAAACCCTGCATGCACCTGATAGAAACTTCTCATTTAGAATCATAGAATCTTCTAAGTTGGAAGGGACCCATAAGGATTATCGACTCCAGTTTCTGGCTCCACACAGGTCTACCCAAAAATTCAGACCATATGACTAAGAGCACAGTCTAAACGCTTCTTAAACTCCAACAGGCTTGGTGCCATGACTACGTCCCTGGGGAGCCTGTTCCAGTGCGCTACAACCCTCTCAGTGAAGAACCTCTGGGTGGAAGTTAGCACAGCTCTAATGAGAAGGAATGCAAAGTGATTTTTAACCAGTTTTCTGTTTCAGTAAGTTCTATTAACATTGCTTCTGCAGGTGTTTATCTCCCCTTGTCTTAAGGGCTACTGATGATGGACCATTTCCAAGCTCCCAAACACCTTACTCAAGTGCTTCATTAACGCATCTCCAATGCTTTTTTTACACAGTCAGAATCTTCTATCACTGAAGTTATGGAGTATGTCATCCCTGTCCTCTCTCCAGAGGCTTCCTGATGTATTTTTAGACCCTTCTGCTCTTCTCTCAATTCTTTTTTTCTGTAAATTTAGGAGGTCAAAGGAAATCCATTTCTTTTATGATTTCTTCTTCATGTGACCAAAATTTCTCTGCATACAAATGTGCATTAATGTTCTTCTATCCCTATCTTAAATGCTTTACCTTGATCTGCCTTTGCCCTTATCCTGATTCAATCACAAGCAGTGTCCTACACTTGTCCCCAGGCCAATGACAACTCCTGTTGCTTCTTTTCTAAGTAATGTTCTCTCATCACATAGCAGAAATAACATAAGCACAAGTATAGTCACAAAATACAAATGAAGAGGATAATGCAATTTCTAAATTCAGTGATAGTCATCAAGACTATATTGGTAATATTATGGTGTTCTATATCTCAATTATGTAGCTACCATTACCACTGGTGTGGAATATTAACCTGCTCCTGTAATACATGAGAGAATTTATACCTAGAACTATGTTAACATATCCACTTATGATGTGTATGTAGCCTGCCCTTTCAGTTATTTGCACTCTGCATCCTCTAGTAAACTCAGTGAGTGAATAAAAAACAGAAAAACAAGGAACCTGATAACCTTACATGATGCTGTGCTCCAAAGTAAAGCAGAAAGTAACCATGTTAATCTTAACTTTTCTGTTAAGATTATTAAAACATAAAGACAGATTGCCTGTCCTTTGACATGCTTACAGTTCCATTATGCTCCTTATGCCTTGCTGAGGCTAGAAGCAAAACTGTAACCAGCTCATGGTGGGTCACTGACACTAGTAACACCAACAAAAGAGCCTGAAGACAGATAAGAAAAGCAGAGCCAACATCATTATATTTTGCGATGGGCAGCTATGCAATGGTCTGTAGAAGCTGGCAAATGTAAATTCCCAGGGCCAAGGAGAAGAAATTATCTGCACTGTTAAATAGGCATATTATAACCTGTTAACTACAGGACAGCATCCAAATTATGTCAAGACAAGGATATTAGCCAGTTAAATGCCAGTATCAGGAACAGAGATTGCATGAAGACAGAGGAAGAGTTAGACATGCCATTAAATCTCTCTAAAACAGAGTTAACAATTACAGAACCACAGTACCAATGAGATTTGTGTATGATTTAAACAAAGAAGTGCAGTGTGGGCAACTTGGTTGCTGACTGTCGTCCTCAATATTAAGCAAGAAATGTGTCTCAGGTACTGAGGGTCATCTGCAGCATAGCCCTTTTGGACAGGCTGTGCTTCAGTGCAGAAACAGATTCAGAGTCACAAATCACAGGACAAGTGGTCTGCATCCTCCAGGTTTCCCAGCTTTGAGAACAGTGAACTTAAGCAGGACTGAGACAGACACACAGACATGCTTCCTGAACCTTCTCCATAGGACATAGCCACCAAGGGTGCATAAGAAAAAGAAAATTTATACAGGAGACTTACATGGAAAAGGAGGAACAGTCCACTTGTGCAAAAGTAAATTGGGAAAAATTACATGATGCAGAGGAAAAATTAGAGTAGTAGCCAGTAAGGATGACTTGTCTTAATCATCCCATATCAGCTCAGTGAATCAGAAAATCATGGAAAGTCTGCCAAATAATATACTGCCCAAACCTCATATCAACTGCTGTGCTACATAATATTTAGCTGCTTGGACAGTAAAATGCATTGCTTCACATAAACCATGCCTCACAGAAAATTACAATCTTTTATTTGTCATGCCAAGGTGGGTGTGTGGGGGAGAGGATTGGAAATAAATGCTTCAAACGCTCTCTATTGCAAGCAGGGCATTAGTTTCTCACTACATAAATCCCACAACTGTGAATGGAAAGAAGGATTATTTACAGTGCCTCTTCCTTGATGAACACCTCCTAGAAGGGGTGGGGAAGGTGTTTCTTCTTCATCACGTCTGACCCTTGCCTTGTGTGCATATGGTAGGAATGAAAAGTGGGAGATCCTTGAAAGAAGAGGAAAAAATATGTTTTCCCTTGAGATGTCTTTCCAGGGCCATGCTGACAAATCTTCAGTGCTTTTCTTATGAGCTCTCATTGAGCCCTTAACAAATGCACCTAGGAAAATGAATTCCTCCACAGGCTCAAAGCCACAGGGGTACCTGTATTTGAGAAGCCCCCACTGACTAGTGGTCAGGCACTGGAATGGCCTGCCCAGGGAGGTGCTGGAGTCACCATCCCTTGTGGTGTTCGAGAAGTGCCTGGACGAGGTGCTATGAGATATGATTTAATTGCTTAGTGGGTAGTATTGGTGATAGAAGGATGGTTGGACTAGGTGATCTTGTAGGTCCTTTCCAACCTTGTGTTTCTATGTTTCTATGATTCTATGATTCTAATTCAGGAAAGGAGCTTTCCAGGTGCTTGGACTGAGCTCTGACACCTACCTATCCTCCCCTGTATGCCACTATATACAGCTGAGCCCAGTATTTATCTCTGTATTACAAGCACTTCCTTGAAGCACTCATAACCACTGGTGTAAAATTGCTTGTGTTGTCTGCTCTCAGAAATGCTTGTCACCAGAGGAGCCAACCATGGAGCCTGAACTTCCTAAACCTCATTGCTTGTAACTTCCAGAGGAACTCAACATGGAGAATTGGTCTATGGGCAGGATAAATAGTGCTGGTGTAGAAGAAAAAGGAAGCTCTTGGCAATTGCTCTTGCCTTTCTGAATGTTCCTACTTGGGCTTTCTTCCCGGGCGTCTTCAAGAGTGTTCACAGTTCCCCCTTGCAGCATGTGTGTATGTGATTGCAGGGAGAATTGCTGCAAAACTAATTGAAGTATCCCAGGTGCCCAACTAATTGAAATATGAGAGATCCCATGTGCTCAAAGGCTCATGAGCCTTGCCAGCTCCATATAGTGCCTTCCGTTCATGAGCAACCTCACCCAGACTGTGTGCATGTGTAGCTGGGATTAGGATCTGTTCAGCTGAAAAATTTGCATTTTAGAGAAAAAGGCCATTTCCAGCGCAGGGATATGATCTGAAAGGGAATCCCTCATGGCACAGAGTCCATGCGTATGTTTGGGTATTTTATAGCACGGTTTTGACCACTTGTACCCATGAAGGTTGTGTTCCAGGAGGCTCGTGTGGATACCTGCTAGCGTAGTGTTGTTCAGGATGTTTGTATGGTGGGGATCCCTGTTGTACATACATGAGCACTGGAGAACGTTAATCACACTGAAAGCCCAAGAGATTAGGACCATGCTAGAGGCAAAGGAATAAACCCACACTTGGTTTACGACCAAAGTGGTACTGTGTTTTCCTCTGCAATCACTCCAAAACCTTGCCCCCGTGGCTGCTGCTCTCCCACCAGCCTACCAGAGCCCCCGTGGCCAAGCCCTGAAGGCTGCTTCTTTCTACGCTTAGCATGGGACAGGCATGGAGGGGAAAAATGATTAGAAAATGTTTAAGAGGAAAATGTGTTTTCTTCCCCTTTCTTCTCTTTCCCTTCAATCCGAAGTCTCAATTTGAGTGAGTGTAATCCACTTCACGACAAAAGTCTAAATGAGTCACATGGACTTCCTAGCTTAGTTTCAACAATGCTAACATATTTTGTTTTAGGTAGGTAAAACAGGCCATTCACACTTATTGCTTTAATCCATTTTATTTTCAGCATGTTGCTGTACATATTTGTACAGCATATGTACATATCTGATGGCATTTTATAATTACAGAAGCATCTAATGTATACTAAATATCCACTTAATAAATGTACATAATAAAATCATTTAATACTGTATTTAATATAAACTTTTAATAATATACAAAGTCTAGCATGACACAATATAAAAACTTGTTATACTAAAATATAGGTTCATATTTTAGGTTAATACAGAAGTAAAATTCAAATAAGCCCATATCAGTATCTGAAATGTACTTTACAGTTGCTACCTTCATATTGCTCTGATTTTTGTTCTAATTTATTTTACTGTGGACCAGGAAGAGGCAGTTCCAGATTCCTCAGCAGGGATCTGTCTGTCCATCCTGAGCCATAGGGAGGTTTTGCCTGGCTCAGCCTCTTCCTGCTTTTTGGTGAGGTGGAGTAAGACCTCAGACCCATGGGAAATGCAGGAAGGAGTGAAGCAGGTACCAAAGTTGGCTATAGGCCTCATGCTGTACCTTGTACAAGAAGCTGGTTTGCATCAAGGAGCAAAAACCCATGAGTTGGGCTTGGCATACTTCAACAAGCAGGTTTTACTGGGCTATACTCCAGCAGGACAAGAACCCACCACAGAGCAGCCTCATTTCAAAGGGAAACCCTCAGGCAATCAACGTCCCCCAGCTGGAAGATCTCAACTCAGAAGCACCATTTTCAAGGCCCGTCTAGACAGGAGAATGCAAAGCTAATTACTGCCTGGCTCAACATTGATCTGCTGGCTTTGATAGAGCCAATGAAGGTGCCATGTGCTCTGTAGGCTTGAGTTCGCATCCTGCAGACAGGTGGTCTGACAAATCCTTTTGGCTGCTCTTACCTGGGGAGATGAAGTGAACACAGTGACGCCTCCATGTTCTACAGTCCCAGCTGAGTAGAGAAAAGAGGGATTTGGGTTTAAACAGAATTGTCTGTTAAAAGCATCTCTCTGAACAAGAAAACTTGCTCATCCAGTGAGGGATAGCGAACAGCACTGAGAGACATAAATAATGCATAGATTCCTCACATGGAGTTTGGCTCTGACGTGCATTCCTCTGAGAGTCAGTAAATGTTATTTTTCTATTCTCTTTTGTGTTTCTGTTGAATGGTAGGAGGCTCTGGGAGAAGAAAAAGTTGCTCAGAAGTGCTCTGCTGATCTGCTTTCACATCCTCCTCCTCCTCTCCACTCCACTGCCTTCCCAAAAAGTCTGTGTGCTCAAGCAGTGCCCATGAGTGGTATTGGCTCAGCAGTGCTGGCAAGATCCCCTGGAGGGTTATAGTTGCAGCTGGGTTTGGGAAATGGATTGACTTAATGTGTTAAACTAAATGATTTCAGAGTGTATTGTGAACAGGGCAAACTGCAGCTCAGCAGCTGCAGTGCCTGGGACTGCCACCTCCCATGAAAATGAAACAGAAACATTCAACTGCTGTGGAATTACAGGATACAAAATGTGAATTTCTCTCCAGGCCAATGGAAACACTTCCCTGGAAGCAGGTTTTAAACTCCCTGGAAATGCTAACAGGATACAAAACTCACAGGTGCTGAGCAAGAGCCTGAAATCCTGATTCACTGGTGTGGCCTTCCTGAGTCCCAAAATGCTAATGAGCAGGTCAAAATGCTAAACTGTGAATTCAGCATGTGAGACCTAAAAGGAGTGTCCATGATGCCCTCATGCTATTAAAATAGTTCAGACTGAATTGCTAACAGAGTACCCCCAAAAACCTGGGATTACGTTATGAGACACTTGAATCTGAGTGGATAAATCAGTTTTTGAAAGACCCCAAATCCACTTAAAAGGTGCTTGGGATGCTAGTATTTCTCCACATTTATTTTTGTTGTTGTTGAAAGCACCTTGAAATATTGGACTCTGCTCCCATATTTCTCTTGTGTTGTCTTCATCTCTGCTCTAGTCCTTCCCTTCATCTGGGATTTGTGACCCATGTGTTGTGCTATCTGGATGCAGCATTTCTTCTGTGTTACAGCCACTGTCTGAATCATGTGGATCAGTAAATGGAGAGCAACTCTGTTAAATGCCGTTGTACAGAGTGGTGTCACACTGACATGTATTTCTTCCTCTGTGAAGCATCCTTAGATGACTTCAATTCTAGAGAGTCTGACCTACTTTAAATCCAAGTTGGATTTAATGTCCAAGCAGGGCATTTGAGGGCAATGAGATGGAAGTAAAATATTTTTGCCACCTGAGCCCAGTTTCCTGGTCTCAGGCTCATGTCCCCAACAGGATTCAGAGCCACCTGATGCTGGTGTCCACTCTTCTGTCTACTCCTTGGCATTCCTGACACATCCTCCCCAGGCTGCAGCCTTGGCTTTCACAGCAAAGAAAGGAAAGCAGTCTCTGTTGGTCATTGCATCATTTGCACAGACATCAAATGGTAGAAGTAATTAACTTCAACATGTTTATCAACAGTAATTATGAATTTGCCTTGCTCTGCATCAATGAAGTGGATTGGGCTCCCACTACTCACTGAAGAATTCACATAGCCTATGAGTTCGCTTTTGCCACAAATCTGGATCTTTAGAAGTATCACAGTCAGTCTTGGCTCTGTCTTTCTGTCTTGGCTTTGTCCTTTCTGTTTCGCAATACTTCCCAAAGATCTGGGGCTCCTGGGAATATTTTTGTGATGCCAAACACTTCTGAATTAGGTAGTGAGGCCTCACAGGACATCAAGAGTAGCCTTTGAATTGGTACTTTACTTGTGTGTGGTGGTGCTTTGACACCATGTGGAGCCAGTATAGCACCCTTTGTCCCAGAGGGTTGCTGAAGCATGGTGGGGCCACCTTTCTGAGCTTGTTGTGTGGGCAGACAAGAAATGTTTTCTCAAGGACCACTCATTACCATGCAATCAATAGACATTGGTTTGCTTCCATTCTCTATCTCACTGACGGGAATAGCATCTCAGATAATGTCCTTGTGGTAGGAACAGAAGATGGTGAGATGATTCAGTGCAGTGCTGTCTGAGATTGTATTTGGATTTTAAAGCTGTCTCAGCTGGCCATGATTCTCCCTGGGAGTTTCCACTGCATTGGCAATAATTATTCAATCCACATGGCTGTTAGGACTTTCTTGCAAGGCTCCCATTCACAGAGTCCCTTTCTGTCTGACACCACAGGAGGCAGATGCCACATAATATATTCTTGAGTTGTTTCTGAGCTTGTTTCTTCACCTTAAATTGTGTTGGAGGCTGATGGGATGTGGATTGACTCTCTGCACCATGCAAACTTCCTGGAAAACGCTCCAGTGAACAAACATTCATTAAAAAGCAACAAATGTGAATTGTAACTGACTGTGTAGAGGTGCTGGTGAACTGACAGCATATGCACACAGTCAAAACAAATGATCTGGAACACAGCAGAGAGAGATGGAAAGCTCTCACATCCCAGTCTGACACACATCTCACGGGTGATGCTGGGGTAGATCCTTCATACTTCCCTCCTGCTGCATTTTCAGCTGCATAAGCCTTTTCCTGCTAACCAGGAGAGATGCTTTCAGCATCCCAGTGAGCTCTAGCAAAGTCCCCCCCACTTATATGAATAGCTTTATTGGACTATGTACTGAGCAACCAGTAGGGATTTACTTTTTAGTCTCTCTCCTAAGTGGCTTCATCGGTTAAGCAGAGCATCCCTCCATTTGCAGCAGTATCAGCCTAGATCTCATTGGCCTGATGCTTAACACCTCCTTTACATCGAGCAAAGCATCAAAGGCTTTCAGTTGTACTAGGTCTGACTGCAGCACCAAGTGGTATTAGCAGGGTCATTGCCGTCCTTTTTTTTTTTTAGTGGAGCTTTTGAGCACAACATCTAGAAATTAAATGGGAACAAAATAGACTCAGTGCAAAATCTCAGTGTGGGCACTAAAATCGAGAAGAAAGGAGGTTGAACTGCACATTCAGCAGTCCTGGAGTTTTTAGATAATATCCCCCATGTCAACTGAAAGTGAGTCTTAATTAGTCCACATCTGGGACTTGGTTTGCCCTAAATATATTCCCACAGCATTTGATGCCAGAGCTCTAGCTCACTCACCCACTCCCTTCAGGCATCTCAGTGCTTTTTTCACCAGTGTTGATTTGCAATTTAAGCTTGTAACACAACCCTGAGAGGCATGTTTGATGTGGCTTGAGGTTTCCCTGTGAATGTTTCCATACAGCTCTAATTAATAGTAACAACAATCACATATTTAGCTGTGGAAGGGAACCCCGGCGGGCAGAACAAGAATTTCTCTAACTGCTACTACAGCCCTGTCTCTCCAGGAAACCTTAGGGCAAATTTCCAACTTTCATTCCTGTATTGCAGCATATTCCAATACACACAGCAGCCCTGCAGGGAAGCTGTGCTTTGTAATGAAAACACAGTGCATTTGCTCTCACTTATTTATGGGATAATAGACCAGGTGCTCTGCATCACAAGACAATAATCAGAGTTCCCCTGTGGAAAAATCAAGATCAACTAACTAATTTCTATGGCTGGGCTGTATTATTGTCTTATCAGATAAAGACAACTCTATCTCTATTATATTATGAACGGTAGAAAGCTATATGGGTCAGAATCAGTCTACCAATGTTTTCCCCCTATTTTTTCCCCTTGCTACTCAGATTTCCCTTAAATCAGAGAGAATATTATCTTTAAGCAACAGAGAGCAGAGACCATCATTCCAACAATTTTTATACCAACTCTAACACAACAGCATTCCAGGGGCTCACAGACAAACTATCAATACAGCTGATAAACAAAAATTCTACATCTGCTGCCCTGATCTGAACTAGATTGTACACAGGCAAAGCTCCCAGGAAGTTCTTGCCACCCTTTGAAGGTGAAAACACTGACAAATGTTTAGGGATATCCTTAGCATGGCATTAGCACATAAGTAAGCAACACTCACAAAAGATGGTCTATGGTTCAGGTTTCTCACACTCATACTTTAGGTAGATGCAACATGGACACCGTCATCTACAGAAGCTGCTTCAGCCTCCACATGGGAGCCTCATGGACAAAAGGAGTGGACTTGCACTCTGGTGGACTAAATAATAATGTCTCCATTCAGACGCAGGTGGGGAGTGAGTTAATCAAATTTCCCAATCTGACAAGCTGTGTATTAAAATCTTCCTATGGTCAAGAAGCATAGGATTCATACTATGTGCCTCCCAGAGCTGAGGTGAAAGATCCTGTCCAGGAGGTGACCACAGATACCTGGGTTTCACAGGCATCCTCCCACCTCTCTGAACCCACATCAGATATGCCTAACAACCCATGATCCAGGTGTACAACCAATCCATTCCTTCAGAAAAGGAAAATTTTGCAGTGCATTGAACTGGTACTTGAGCTCAGCTTCCTTTTACCAGCGTCTTCATCATATAATCACATCCACAAGTGATGATACTGTTTTAAAACTTGCCAGTTTCTCCCCTTTCCCCCTCTCCTTCCCTCCTTCCCTGCCCCCCCCCCCCCCACCCCCCCCCCATTGATTCTATGGAGCAGTTACTTCAAGATTTCATTCCTTCAAGCATTAAAAAAACAAGCACCTCTAACTTCCAGCATGACCAATAGATATCATTTGCTTCAAAGCCAGCATCACCATTTAGCTGAAATGGCTCCATTTCCCCCTCGGTGCTTATCCCTTTGACGTATTTTCTACAAAGTAATTGCATGTCTTCACACAGCCTTTGCCTTGCTAGCTTAAACAATCTAAATTCTCATAATCTTCCATTCTAGAACAGGTGCTTTTCTTTAATCCTCCCAGTATTCTTTTTCTATTCCTGATCCAGTCAGTTCAGATGCATTTGAATGCCTGCCACTGTTCACCCTGCAGTAGCATTTGCTACTGCTTTCTCCAATAGACAGTAACAAATCCTGATGGCTATAAGAAACAAACTTGTAAAGATTCTTGTCAACACACACAAAGTTAAAACAGCCACATAACATAAAAAATAGTTAGGGCTTCAGCATTATGAATCCGGTGGTTATTTGTTCAAAAATTATCAGGTATGGACTACTCTGAGCCACTGCCTGGAGTCAATGGGAGCAAGACAAATAGGTAAGAATGAAGCAGCAAGGAGGTCTTTGCTCCATAAAGTTTGAGATCTATTATACTTCAGAAGCTTTTTATTTTAATGCTCCATGATGGTGTGATCTCTCCCCACACTGCAGAGTGCCATGCCCCTGCTGAAGATTTACTCAACCCTCCCCTTGAGTTACTTTGCTGCCTGGAAGCCTAATGCTGCTGGAGGATGCCACGTGACTGTCTCAGTTTGGTATATTTTCACTGCCACTTTGCACAGGTGCAAATGGATTGAGATGGTGTGAAAATTGGTGGGGGAGCAAGGAACGAGCAAGGAATTGATATTTGTATGTGGTGTGGAAATTGGGACTGTGATCCCAGTGGGAAGAAGGCTAGAGGAATGACAGGTAGGATCAATAATAGAAAAGTGTAGCTGACTGGTTGCCTTAGAAGCAGGTGATAGTTCTCTGAAGGTAGGTCTGACCTTCTCAAAACTAGCTCCTCACTATCAACTCCAAAATGCTGCACACCAGAGACAACAAAAACCTCAATGGAGCTGAGCCTGAGCCACTCCACACAGCTCATGCAGGGGTGTTTGGTTACTGAAGAGGAAGCTGCTTTGCATTGCTCTCTGAGGTCTTAAATATTATTTCCCACTGAATGTGGGTTAAGGGAGGAAAATTGTGGTACTCCTCTCTTTGACTATTCCAGCTCTCATGAAGTTATATAAAAACAATAATGAGCCACTCCAGCACCTTAAGTAGTCAGGTAATGATGAATGAGACCCAGTAACACTTCTGTCTTTGCCAAGGGCACTCTGAATTATGCTTGAACCTTAAGCACTTAACCTCCTTTTCACAAAGTTGCCATTGCATGGTAACAGTTGTAACAAAGCTCAAAATAACTAGGCAAAGGAATGGTTCCCTGCCAGGAAAGGAGTATTTGCTTCATAGCTGGGGCTGGATTTTAAGAAGTATAAATTATCTACCTGCTAAACCCCAGAATTTCAAAGAAACAGGGAGATAATTATAATTTCTGAATAAGGGAGGGAGGAAATTTAGTATGGAAATGTATTGTTATGATAGTTTGGCACAAAAATTATGGGCAAAGAGTATTGCTAAGCAGTATTTCAAGCAACTGGAGGTTCAGACCTTCAAGGTGTGAAGTGTCCCTAACTCCCTTGAAGTCAAATCTTTTCTGGGAGTTAAGATCACACAGGTAGGACAGAAGGCAGCTGATCTCAGAGTTGGTAGAATAATGCTATCAGCTGTAACCATTAGATATGTTTCTCTTCTTGTTTTTACATAGCTATCTCTGCTGCATGATGCAATGCAGTTTGTGGATACCCCAGAATGAACTGGTATGGAAGGAGATGAGCCTGCATTCCCAAAGCAATCTAGGTACATTTATGTGATACTGCATTTGGTAACATTCCTGCATCCTGGGAAAGTGTGGCAATTCAAGAAAATGCTTGATATGGTGCTCCTACACCATGATTTGTTTTTACTGAGTGGAGCCGAGGAACACCCATGTTCTTTTCATTGTTGGAGTCAGCCCAAGACCTGCACATCACTGCCACCAGAAGATCCCCCCACGTCACAGCCACCAGCACATACTTCATATCTAGAGCAAATTGGTCCAAAGGACCAAAGGCAGAAAGCAAAAAGAATATGTTGCAAGTGGGACCATGAAATACTGCAGTGAGATGGAGCTGTTTGGGCATACAGCTTTGGGGTGGGGTGGGGGGCAGACTGAAGTTTTTC
Source organism: Anas platyrhynchos (assembly GCF_047663525.1). NCBI lineage: Eukaryota > Metazoa > Chordata > Aves > Anseriformes > Anatidae > Anas > Anas platyrhynchos. Next base: position 7,154,719 of record NC_092614.1, read on the forward strand.
TTAGCAAAGAATCTGTATTCCACTTTCTGGTTTTATTGTTTAGTGAAACTGGTGTGTATGAATCTTTTTGAAAGACGTGTATTTACAAGAACATACCTGACTCATACATTTATTTCTCCTCTTATTGCAGAAAAGCATGGAAGACCAGACTACACACGTTAAAAGTACTAACAATAACAGTGTTAACAATTCGTTGACACCTCTTTCCCAGCTTCCTGGATTGCAAATGTGTATATACCTATCTGATTTGCAACAAAATAAATGCACAATGCATTTCCCTATCCCTGGTAACTAAATTGTCCTTGCTTGATCTCTAGAAATAGTTCACAAAAATTTACCTGTAGTAGCTGTGCTGTACTTTAACCCCCTGCAAGGGGTACTATTATAGATTGTTTTGAAACATGGGAGGAAAATATGCTGCAATTAATTGTACCAATAAACAGCCAATGGCACACAAAATGGACAAGTAATTTTAGGCTTAGAAATACCCTTCACATTTAACAGTGTTCCAAAGTGGAAGGGAGGCAGGAGCTTTATTTAGGGATGCTGTTTAGCCTGTAGGCACTTGCAGAAGCTATCTGGGGTATGCAAAGCTGGGAATAGCTGTGGATGCTCAGGTACACTGCATACATGAATTGCAAATATAGGAAGGAAGGCCATAAAAATGGTTTCTGAGCAAAAACTTTTACAGAAAAATGTGTGGTTTTAATTCCTTCCAAAGAAGAACATTAGATATTCTTCTGTTTCTGCACAAAATCACAACCTGTGTCATTCTCCAAGGCAAGCTAAAACAAATTCCCTCCCTTATTTAAATTTTAATCAATTTTAGAAATAAATGTTTAATAATAAACATAAGCCAGGAAGACAGTCCTTGCCCCAGGGAGCTGACAAACATTATCATCAATCCAAACAGAGGTGTGTGAATTCTGTGTTATGGAAGCACAGAGCTGGGTTGTTCTTATACATCCTACCTGTGGTGACATTCTTATCCCTGGGATAAGCTGTGCAGGGCAGCTCCCATCCATCCTATCTGTCCTGTGCATGCCATTGGGAAACTCATCAATGCCCCTGTTTCATATCCTTTGTTGCTGGTTCACTTCAGGTTGGAACCCAAGAGCAAACCATCATGGATGCAATGGGAGCAAATGGGTAACCAGGGTTTTGAAGAGAAATGGCAATATTTCTGCTCGCAGCCTTCTGTGCATGGGGTGGAGCAGAAGGCATAGCAGAGGGCATAGCAGGAACAAGGCTGGAGGGCTCCATGCAGCAACTCTTTGCCTTTCCCCACCTCTTTTGGAGAGCCATGGGACACAGAGTGCAAAAGAAGTCACACTAGGATGGTCAAGAACAAATCAAAATTGCAGAGCCCTGCAAGAAAAGGTATTAAAATGTTTTAAACTCAATCTTTTCATGCCCTTTTCCAAGCTCAGGGGGGAGGAATCAGATTCATGCCTTTTATTTTGGGCTTTAGCTTAAAAATAAAATGATGTTTCTGCTCTCCCAGTCCTTCTTCAGCATTCTCACCTTCTTTCTGAGAAATGGGGTGTGGGCATTTATTGCATAAAGCAGTCTACACCATGAGGCTCTGGTCTCCCCCAAGTCTTCTCTCTCTCAATAGCTCATGTTGTATATATAGCACTATAAATCTTACAAAGAGATGCTACAATATTAAACCAAATCAGGCTCCTCTCACTGTCTGGACAGCATAGTGGTTAAAAAATCAGCATGCAGGACCTGTGCTCCCAACAGGAAGAGCGGCAGCCCAGCAGGTCAATACACATGTATATAGGTAGATGCCTGCGTGCATGTTCAGTTACTCACATACTCAGCAGAAGAGAGACTCTTTGGCAAGCAAGCAGCTGCTGGTCTTTTCTGCCTTTGTAACACACACAGGGCTTTGTGCAAAAGCAGATTCTGAACCCACTAAATCTCATCCATGTGGTGCTGGGATGAGCAGCTGGGATGGATGTTGAGAAGAATTAATGAAGCTTGCTCTCCAAAGGCTGCTGATATTTCATCTTCTAACATCTCCTTGCTCTGCCTGAAGTCCCTGAGGATTCCCACCAAAAAACAAACAAACAAACAACAACAAAGTAATCCAGGAGCAGCTATCATCCACATCCATGTACCTATCTGCATGTGCACACGTCTGTCTACCTCCGGGTTGTTTCTTCATGTCCCATGGGTAGCACAGCCCTATGCATACTAATTTTTCAGTTATACTGTCCATGCTGTCAGAAGAGTGTAAGCTGTCTTGCCATTGCCAGGCTGATTTTGGAGAAAGTGGGGCACATATGTTTGTTGGACAGCTGTTTGCTGTCAGACAAAATACATAATGTCATTGTCCCTGCTTTTCCTTGGTGGACATGAGTTTGGGTATCTCTCAGCTGCCAGTTTTCATGATACTTTTAGAAACCTAATATCTTTGAAACTTCTCCTGGTCTTTCAAACTGAGGCAAAATTATCCAATTTTTAAATTTCTGAAACCTTGTATTATCAGGAAAAAAGGCTAAAGATTAACCATCTCTAGAAAGCTCAGAGGATAGTCTGTCAGAAGGCATCTTACCCTGTCAAAGAGGAGGTGAAGGGGGGAGCTAATTTGAAAGCAGTATGTGAAATCCCCTTTTTCAGGGAATAGCAAATAGGAGCATATAACTCGGGACTCACCTTTGATAATATATAATACCAGGTAATACCAGGTTTTGCCCTAAATTATTTAAAATAGACTCAGGTGTGCACATGGTCTACAAGTGTAAGATGTAGAGACTCCAAGTGGTGGCAAATCCCCCAGCTCTGGGTGACTTTTTCCATTATTTAATCAGAACTAGCTGAAAAACAAAATATCCATTTAACAAAACATCCCAGCCTTCCAAGATTTGGTTTTGCTCTAAGATTTTATTTTTTTTTAATAATTTAAAATAATTTCATGGAAAAAATAAATGCTTTAAGATAAAAAGCCTCCATTTTTCTTATGGGAAATCTCATCCCAGTCAGTGTAACTTTAGGAAAGAAGGTTTTTTTTTTACATTCAGAATGCATTTTCTAGAGAGAAGTTTTCAATAGAAATATACAAACCAATTCCAGGCTCATCAACCCATGTTTCAAAAACCTGTGCTGGCTTCTAAACTGAATTTGTTTTTCTTTGAGCCAACCTCAAGTTTTTTTCCTTTATGACATAAGCAGTCTTCATCCATTTCTGTCTTACCTTCTCTCTTCCTCTATTTCTTTTCCCCCTTCCTCTTTTTTTCCCCTCATTTAACCTGCAGACTATGAAGAGCACCTCAAGATACGCAACACAGATGGTGAGCAAGGAATGAGCAGCCACAGCTCAACCTGACACAACACTCGGAAGCAGATATGTAACACAAGTTTCTGAACACTAACACAACCCACAGAAAAATGATTTGTAGAGTTCTATATGCACCAATACCAAGAGTATTGTGTATTTTTCTAGTATTGTGCATGAACACCATCAAAAAAACATTTCCCTCCTTGCCCCAGTTTCCCTTGGAGTGATGCTCACACACAGAGATGTCATCATAGTCCTAACCTCCTCTAAGGGTCTTTTGTTCTACTAAGTGAGAGAATGATTTTTCCAGGGATAGATGTAATTGTGGAGGCTAACAGCCTGATTTCACTCTCACTAATGTCTTTAGGAAGCAAACTCCACTGGGGTTCAATAGAAATAGGACTGCTTTGTCAGCCTGGGACTTGCTTTCTTCCACAGCTTATGTCTAATGGCTGTCTATAGTGCTACCTCTTCACACTGATGGCATCCCTCTGCTGTCATGTTGTTTATGTTCCTTAATTACATGCACCCCACAAGGAACTTGTTGCAGTTGGTGTAGAGCAGTAAATGACACTCGTGTTAATTCAACTGCAATCCATTGTCATTGTCTTGACAGGAATGAATTCATTTATTATTCATGTGGGTGTCACATGTATTCCAGGAGACGTTCCATCATAATGTAACATTAGTTAATGGCCACTTACAGTGTTCCTGGAGCATCTGTAGAAGGGATGGTAGCTGTGGGATTCATTACCAGGGTGGAGTACAAAAAAAATGCTGTTCAATCAATAAGTATGAGGGTTAACATCTGGCAAAACAACTCCTTCTTCTAATGAGGACATGATATCAACACTGTCTGGCCATGCCACTGACTCAATTTTTTATGTAAAATTTGGTTTAGATGGGAGCAATGTTTAAGAAGCAATCACAGTGGCAGTTTTCACAAAAGCTTTTGGGGGAAGATTCTGTGTCCTTTAATTGTAAAAAGGAAAAATCCCCAAATATGAGGTGCTTCAAAGAAAAAAAAAGTATATAACAGGACCGTGCAACTGCTGTAACCAGCCATCACCTCTGTAGCAAAAGAGGACACTGTGTTATATTCTGAGATATAAAATCCAATCAGTGTGTTCAACAAGCCTAAGGAAAATAGGAATACAATGAAAAAACAAACAAACAAACAAACAAACAAAACAAGCTCTCCCCAAACATAATGTTATCAAACATTTGAGGTTGATCTGAAGCCTGATATTCTTGTTCAGCTGTCTCCATCACTGCAAAATTGCTGATGAGTTAACAGTGCTGCTAACACTGCTGTTTCATGCATAGTAGGCAAAGATGGAACCATCACACACGCTGCTTTTCCAAAGCATAGCAGGTGGCAGTAGAAGAAATACAGAGGCTCTAAAGGACTGCTCTGTATATCACATTCATTTTTGTACCAGGGAGCAGTAGAGTGTGATCTTGAAAAATTAGTGACTCAAGGGTTAAGCTTACATTAATTCTTCTCACTGGTTGTTTACTCCCCTCTGCAATCAGTTCAGTGGATTTACCCCTTACTGTCCAGCTGATTACATACTGTGAAGATATTTTCTTGCCTGATATTGAGTGATCCCACATGACAATTATGCACTCCTCTGCTGTACCAGGGCTTCAGCTCATCATTTTCTACTTTAGCTGGGGGATGTATGTCACCCTGCATTGTGGCAGAGATTTGAGCCCTTAAAATATGTTGCTCACAGTACATGCAGTTAAATCACCAGAGAACATTTGCTTGGATTTATTTATTCTCATCTCCTGGCCTAAGATTAATTTCTCTTAAACGTTCAGGTGAACAGTTTGAATCACTGTCGTGGGATTCAGCTGTCTTGTGAAGTCCTTGCATGACTGTCCTCCACCATGGGAGCATGGGATTTCAGAAGGCTTGGAAACATGAAAAAAAAAAAAGTTTAAATGAATTGTTTTGATTTTCTTCCCCTAATAATCTAAAAATCTTTAAAATGGCAAACATTTTAAATTCATTTAATTTCATGCTTATCTTTATATTGCTTTCATTTATATTGCCAAGCATTTAATATATTTGAAAAAAGCACCATGAAAATTCAGATTTTTAAAACTGACTAAAACTTCATCTCACCAAAATTTTTGGCCTTCAACCTGTTTTGTTTTCTTGTTGTTGGTTTGGTTGTTTGTTTGCCTGTTTTCCAGATACTCAATAAAGACAGACTCTGAGCTGCCAGTTTCCCTCAGGACAAACTCCATTTTCTAAAAAATCCATGCTGGAAGTGAGATCTGAGCAACCTTCTGGCTGACTAAGAGGAAATTGCACAGGCTTGGCATGAAGCTCACCCTGCTTGGGGCAGAACCTGGAATCACCTTCTCACGTGCAGGTCAAGCTGATCTGAAGAAACACCTGGTGAGTCAATTGAATTTGGCTCAGTCTTTTTTATTTCTGATTTTCTTTTCAAATTCCAGCCCCTAAGGAGCCAGCACAGTGGAGAAGGAAGAAAATCTCCATGAAGAACTGTCTCATCCACAGGAGTCATCAACGAAGCAACTTCTGTTCTACATGAAAATACCTGGATGGGCCAAGTCCCTTTCAGGTTGTGTTCATCCCACAATAAAGAGAATATCCCTCAATAAAGAGAATACATTTAAAACTTTTTAAATAATAATTAAAATAAACCTCTCAGCAGATATAGGTGGCAAAATAGCTGACAATTTTTGCAACCTGTAAATATAGCCACTGTTCATGTTTTTCTCCTTCTGAATCTATGGGAGGACCTTCATTCCCTCATCCTCACCACTACACAGCTCTCTCATAGCTCTGTTTGTCTTTCAGGCAAGGGGTTCTCATGGATGTGTTTTTCCAAAGAGCTCTTGCTATGGAAATCCACACAAAATGTCACAGCAATCTTAAAAGAAAGATCAATGAAACTAGGCAAAATACTTGCTATCTCTTCTGAAAACTATATACAATTTGTAGAGCTGTGACATCCACCTGACAACCTGCTTGGTCCCACCTTATCACAGCAGCTGAGCATTTTATTGCCTACACACTGACTGTGTGTCCCCATTACAGCCAATTCATGCATAATGCTGCTGTGACAACCAAGCCTGGTCTGGCTTGCACTCCAGATATAAATTCCTTTAAAAAATGTTTTTGCAAAGGCGCAGGACGGACTAGCCATGCAGAGCTTCTGGACACCAGGTTCTGCCAGAGGAGATGGAGATACCTCTGTGCCCTCTGTCCCTACTGTCCTGCAACTGGCTGCACTCCTGGAGAGCTGTCAGGCATGCTTCTTCTGCAAAGAGGAGCCGAACAATGCACTTGAGGTATTTTTTTCAGGGTATCTCTGCTGTCTCCTTTCAAACTGCATGGTAATGGTTCCAGGAGATGGAGAAGGACAGACGCGCCCAGAGAGACTGTGAGGGGTTTATTATGGTATCAGAGTTGTGAATGCCTCAGATGCTCAATGCAGAGAGTCATCAACAACTGTGCATTTAATGTCATATTTTTTTTCCTCAGGTCAATAACATAAACTCAAACGTATATGCAAGGCTCACAACAGGGACGGTAACCGTCTCTCAAAATTATTTTTCATGCTCACAGTAAAGATTGAGTGAATTAAGCATGACAAGCAGCAACATGGGACAAAATCCAGTAGGTATGTACCCACTTTTTATTATGGAAATATATGATATACTTTATAATTTATATAGATATATGTATACGTTAAATAATTCAGTTTGGAAGGGACCTCAAGAAGCCACTCAGGCCAATACTGAAGTCAGACCTGCTTTCTCTTTTATTAAGAACTTCTCCTGCCTCTGTTTACAATCACCAGTTTTATTTGTGCCCATTGCCTTCCATTGGGATCACAGACACTGACCTGTAATGGCCAGTGCTTTGCTAGGAGCACTTAGAGTAAATATACAACATGGTTGCACAGCAGTCACATCATGGTTTTTAGCATGCACTTGGTCAAATAAGCACAAAATTCCACAAAAGTGAATATCTGGGAGGTTATATATAATTTCTCAAGAAGTCTCAATGGAGAACTTGCATGAGGTATATGGAGGAAGGTCAGGACAAGTTATGTTGCTCCAGTTTATCTCTCCAGATAGAAACCATGTTGTTTTTTTAATATGTCCCTGATTTTTCCTAGTCTTCACTTACAGTTTTAGGCATGACTAGATTTAAATGTGGTTCATGTAGAAAGAGCACAGGTACATTTGACTGCTTCAGGTCATTTAACCCTTTGTCCACTGCAGACAGCAAGGAAACAATAGAACACTGTGGCTTAAAGACATTTATCAACCTTGAGCTCTGAGTTTTACTTCCTTGCCTCTTCACAGCTTTCCAGCATCTTACTTGTCAGTGTCTCTCCATGGATAAAAGTAATTTCCTCCCATTTTTCAGATAGGAGAGCTGATGTGCAGAAAGTCAGACTCAGAGATATTTCCAATGCATGGGAAAACCTCATGCAATTTCCATTAAAAAAAAAAAAAAAAAAAAAAAAGGTGAAGCTCTGCAGCCCTCAAATGTCTCCATCCTTGCAACTCTGATGAAATCCTTCTTGTTGAGTATTTCCTCTTCATCTGACAGCATTATTCTCTGCTCACAGCAGTGTTTTCATTTTGCTTCAGCTCTAGATGACATCTTAAGTGCAAAGCCCTTAGCAAGTGTGTTGTGGATGGGGGACAGAGGAATACACACTCACTTGGCCTCCTGACAAATAATTGTGATGAATAGACATCACTTAACAGACGAGAGTGGCTCTTCCTCTTCATCAAATGAAGTGGATGGGTGCCCAAGGCCATAGGCAAGGGAATGCTGAGCTCACATCTGGCTCTTAGGCACAGAAGTGCTTTGTCCTTCTTGCTCTGGTGTCTTGTCTCCCTTTGCACTCACAGCCCACTGATCTGCAGATGTTTTTGATACTTCAGATGTGCTCTTTTCTGTGACATCAGATCTTTAGTTTTTGTTCCCAAAACTCCTAATGAGAAGAGGAGTGTGCCCAGTCAAGAAACAGCTTAAATCAGAACAAACCACAGACTTTTAAAAAGAAAATTAAGGAAGAGTTAATCACTGAGCTGATCAGGTCTTGAGTCAAAGCAGTCTCTCAGACACAGATGACCCACATCTCAAGTAAATAACTTACACCTCTGATTTTTTGGTCTTATGGGAGTTGTTTCATCCAGTGTAAATGCTTTCTGTATTAAATGACTTATACTTGGATTTGCCACAAAAAAGACCCCACTGAGAGGTTCCACAGGCTTATCTTCTTTAGTTTTTAACCTCAATATCCATTCAAGACCCAGGAAACATTTATATTTGTGAACAGATAATCATCACAACAGGTATCCTCCCAAGAATCTTTCTGGTGAATTTCAAATCATTATCCCAATATTCTGTAATTAAGGAAGTACAAAGCCCATCAGCTCCATGGACAAGACCTACCATAATCATTTTACAACTAGATGTCTGAGGGACAGAAAAATTTAGACAAGGCTAATGTTGGGTAGAATAAAGGTCTACATTTCTCAAGGATGAGGTTTGTACATAAGTCAGATATATGACCCAGATACAATCCATCTACTTTTAGACACCGAACTCAGACACCTACAACAGGAACACAATAACCCTGCATTCCCTCCCGTGCCTAAGACCAGGCACCAATATTCAGCAGCATGTGCAAACACAAGGTGTTTAAGCACAGACTCAGAAAGATGCAGAAATATTTGCTCTTCTAGTGCAAGAACTGTTTATTTGTGTAAAAAATAAAATGGCAGAAAATGGCAGATCCCATTTTGGCATCTTTAACAGACTGGGGCAAACTTTGAAAAAAGTCATGGTTTTCAGAAAAAATATTAAATATAAAGTGGTCATGTTTTTCTGAATCAAGCAGACAGCATCATGATTTCTATTTAATTATTTATTTTTGAGGAAAGTGGAAGTTGCATAATAGAAGATGAGAATGGACTAATCAGCCTAAAAAGCAAAAGCTATTTACTAAATAGTGGCCTCGTGTACTCTAGAAAGAATGGCAGAAAATATATGCATAGAGAGTGACTGATAGATTGACATAAACTTGCGTCTCAGAATAGAAATATTCACATGAAATGCTCTCCATTATGCGGACACTGTCTATCAGCAAGAATGTGTATTGAAAATAAATGAGTTGTACCCTTCGATTGTCACAGACATGGAAAATAAATAGACACCTGGCAACGAAAGCATAGCAGGCACAAGCTAAGTTATTGCGTTACCTCTGAAACGAGATGGACGTGTGGGGAAGCACATGCTACAATTTCTATTTATCAAATGACATGACAGAAAAACCTTAATGTAGTGGGTTTACATGGCAAAGTTTTGGTAGCAGGAGGCCATACTGGTGGCTTCTCTGGGAAGAATCTAGAAGCTGACCCATGTTAGGTTAGGGCCCTGCTGCTGACTAGAGTTGAACCAATAAGTGATGTTGTTTGCACCTCTGTGAGAGAAAGGAGAAAACAAACAAACAAACAAAAAAAAAAAGAAAACACAACCAACCAATCAAACAAACAAACATGGCAGCTGGGAGAGAGAGAGGAGTGAGAAACAGTATTTTCTCCCCCTGTTTCTTTGAGGAGGGGGAGTGAGAGAGTGGGTGTGGTGGAGCTCAGCTACCCACCTGAGTAAAACCACCACACTTGCTCACATACCAAAATGCGCAGTCACTGCTGTATCTTGAATCATTCAGGCAGGGCTTGGCTGCTGGGGCTGATTTTCTCAGCAAGTTGGGACTGAGATATCCTATTCCCCATGCTCCTCATATTCCAGATATCTGCAACCCCACCACGCCATCTGTCATTCTCCCTTTTCCCCATGGGGTGAAACAGTTTTCATAGATTTTTCTCCCCTGTTACTCCATGTGTTTGCTGTGCCACCCACAGAAATTCTCCTGCAAGGTCCCCTTGCCACTGCTCAGTTCATCCCATATTGGATTGGCAAAGGACCACAAGCCATGACTGCAGACCCAGGAAGGAGGCTTTTTGTGTGTGTCTAGGGCTGACGAACCACAGCTTTATCACTCTCAGCAGCAGTAGGTTGGGAAGACTTTAATGTCATGTTGAGCAGCATGAGCACAGCTCCTCCAGAAAGATGCCATCTGTGAGGTCATTTTCAATGGAGACCTCCTGGAAGGAGCAATGCACAAAAAAAAAAAAAAAAAAAAAAAAGAGGGAATTTCCTCAGCTGCTGCTGTTGTTATCAGGTTTTCCTCCTCCAAATACTTCCTCCTCCAAATACAATAAAGGAATAGGTTTGCTGAAGCTCGTTCTGCCAATTTCTTGTTCTTTATTACCTTGTCTACAGCATTATCTTATCTGTTGCTCAGTACATTGCCATGCCAGTTCAGGAATCAACACATGTTCTGCTAAGTCCTTGCTGTTCCCTTTGGATGTATCTCTGCAGAAAAACTTAAAGGACTCATGCCTCTGAGCAGGCCATAATATGGGGACCTGTTGTCTGAAAAGCATTAGACATCATCTGGGGAGAAGGAACATTGAGTGCAAGGAGAGCACAGCTCAAATCCTTTTAAAAAATGCAATGGAGAATTGGAACACGGAAGTGGAGGAGGGAAAGTAAATTCAAGTTTTCAGTGTGCCAGGGCACTGCCATGTTTTCATGGGCATCTGCTTTCCTATGCAGCATTGCATACAACACACATAGATACATACTCTGAGTGGGACAGGTGACCAGCTGGCACTACTGCACTAACTTCCTCAGGAGCATCTTATTGCAGAGTTTTCTGCTTTGATGCAGCTTCCTACTGCAAAACTCCTACTTCTTCTGCTCCCAGGTGCATGAATTTGGGGAGTATGGAAAGAGATAGCTGAAGTTCTTCATCAGGATGACGTATTACAAAACTGCTCTGGGATTTACACTCTCTGCTTCCTGAGAGGAAAGAAATCAGCCTTCAGTGATGATGCTTCCCTCTTTCCAACTGGCCATGCAGCAGAATGGATAAGCTGCCACACAGTCCGTACACAAAGTTGCAACAGGTTGTTGATGATTAAACACAAAATTCCTCCAGAACTGGAGGTTCTGATTCAGCACAGAGGCAGTTCAAAGACCTTAACAGCATACTCCCTCTAGAAAGATCTATTAAGCATTTAAGCAGGCTTTTTTTGCTGTCTTTTGTCTCTTAGAAGTACAGTCTAGAAGGAAAACAAGGCTGTTGAGTCCCTTTTGAGCACAGCTCCCTGGATTTCCCTAACCTAAGGGAGTGCCTCAAGTCAGTGAGACTGGAAAACCTAATTGTGCTTTCAGCATTTCCTTTAACATATTTCTCTGTGTTAGAAAGGTGTAGAAGACAATGTCTTCTGTATCATCTAGGAGTTGCTTTGCATAACGGACTAAAGTGTTTCACTGCCCTGTTTCTGAATCTCTGCAGTGCTTTGACAAGGACAAGAGCTGTCGGCCCATATGTTTCTAGCTGGCCCTAGCCTGATTTAGGAGAACAGGGATTTATTTAGCAGCCAGGGAGAGTTTAACCTTTCTGGAAAAACATTGTTTCAGAAGCAGCTACCTCAAAAACTATGTGGCCATGGAGATTACAGTTCTTGTTTCCTAGGGAAGATATCTTTCCTAGCAAGAGCTCCTGTCTCATCTGAGAATGAGACCTACCACCCTACCTCTGCTCAGATCTGCCCAAGAAGCAGAAGAAAAGGAGCAGTTTGCCTGTATATCCAGTCCAAAATGGGTATGGCATCAGGGTTATGCACAGGCAACAACTGAGACATCAGACAAAACATTCCTGCTCAGACATTGAAAGAGAGCACAGTCCAGGTAATGGCAGTGACCCTGGAGCATGAATCAGTTGGACTCATTTGCTGGGGGATCCGAAAGCATCAGGGACACAAAATACTCTCTTTTCCTAAAAACAGACCAAAATCCTACTGGCAAACATTACAAAACCTGTTACAGCCCCTGCCTATCTGCAGGACATGGAGCAGAAAAAACAGCATCGCTCCCAGAGAAACAGTGGGCTGAGATCTGTCGGCATTGCTGACTCCAGGGTCACCAAGCCCCCAGCCAGGGCATGCCAGGGAGAATCAGTGAGAAGGAGCCAGCCAGCTTGGGCTAAGAGCAAAGTACAACTTAGCCTCATCCCATCCCTCATGCCTGCAGCTCTGCTGAGGCAGGATTCAAGACACCAGTTTGGGGGGAGCAGCCCCTTCTGCAGCCCCTCTCTCAACCATCAGTGCATGGGTGGGATCCCGTCTTCCAAGCAACCTACTTTTTCTTCCTATTTCACGCTGACAATGCCTGCCAGATGAGATGCCCATGCCAGCCTGCACTGCTTTCAGGGTGTCACCCAGAAGCCATAAGCTGAGCAGCGTCTGCTGCTTTCAGGATCCTCAGGCTACCCAGCACTTTCCACCTCCCTGCCAGCCTGAGAGCAGGCTGGCATAAGAGCAGAACCTGATTTCTTTTCTTCTTTATTTTATTTTTTTCCCTTTTTCTAAAACAACACCAAGAAGGGACCTGGTTGCTGGCCACACTGCAGCAAACTAGGATTTATGAGCCACAGCCACAATGAACAAGCAGAAAAATTCCCCTTCCAGTTAGATCAGAAGCCACAATTTCAGCAAGGGTACAAACACCCAAGGAAATACAGTTGGCTTATGGATGTTGCTCAGACCATCCTCAAATGCCTTCCAGTCTCTCTGGCCTCTTTCCAGCCCTCTCTACTTTCTTCAGCAGGCTAAAATTCACTGATCATAGCAAGAGACCTCGCAAGCCCCCTTAGTTGCTCAGCAGGACCCATCTGATGCCCCAGCTTGACACCAAGCACCCTGGGAGCTGTGTGTCTCCTGAAAGATGGATGGTGGACCTGCTGCAGACCCCTTTCTTGCCCCCACATCACCCCATGCCATGCTTGGAAGAAGCAGAGGAAGGACTCCAGCAAATAAACTTCAACTCAACAGTCTGCCTCATTCTCCTCTGCCATGCCAGAGCCTGACAGACACTATCCGCTCATTGCACCATGCTGACGCAGGTTGGTCAGTAACATCCTAGCTGTCCTGGTCCTGCGCCAGCACCATCCACACACCCAGAGTAGAGAAAAGCAGAACATCTGCTCATACTCACAGTTTTGAAGTCCTCATGGTTGCACTCTTGGCCTTTGAATTTGCAGTACAGCATCATATCCTTCAGATCATGGCCAACCCGTGCCAGGAACTCCTGCATGTTGAAAACTTTTGGTTTATACTGCTTAAAGTTGGCCTTTTCTTGAAGGATGGCCAAGACGGCCGGGTCAGCCAGGTGAGGGTTGGGGATCTGCAGGTTTACATCGAGCAGGGCCAGAAGCTCTCCAGCATGGTACAGGTCATTGGTGGTGAGCCGGGAAAAGCGAAACTCATTGAGGTTACAGATGGTGACAGCGGGGAAGACCAGGCTGTTAGTCATTACCTCATCCACTTTGGTCACATGCTGGTAGGAGAAGTAGAAAGCCACTCGATCTGAGCTCTCAAGCAGGAGGAGCCCCAGTGAGCCCACAAAGGCCAAGGTCCAGAGCAGGCGTCGGATGGTCACTGGCCCGTAGACAAAGACATGACGGATCCCATGGAGCGTGGAGCTGTTGGCAAAAATCTGGATACTGGAAGGCTGCATGCTCCCCATGCTGCCCTCGCTGGTGCTGTCCTTCAGATCCATGAGCTAGTGAAATCCTGGCACTGCTTTTTGGATCAGTCTGTAGCTGGAACTGGGATCCGTATCCCTCCTCTCCCCTCTGGAAAGTAATCAAACCCTTTTAGGGGAGAGAGAGAGAGGAGACAAGTCTCAGGCCAGCTGCTGTGAGTTTATCCCACCAGCTCAGCAGTACCTTTGTAGGGGTAAATATTTATACGAAAATCCATTCAAACTCTATCTCTTGATTTCCTCGGTGCGATAAGAAGGGCTGGTTTTATTTAGGGAGACACCAAGGTGATGTGGAAGAGATGTGGGTGGGAAGTGAAAGCCGAGCCAATAGAAATAAAGTCCTCCCTCCCCCCCCTCCCCCCCCACACACATGCACGCACGCATGCACACGCACACACACCCGAGCAGAGATGAGATTAAGCAAGAGGGAGAGCTTAAAAGAAGCAGAGGCAGCTCAAAGCCTGTTAACTAGTGCGTAAAGCCCAAGGATGTCTCTACCCGGAGCTAATGGCTTGCAGCGCGGCAGGGCTTTCAGACTAATCGCACCATTCTTCCCGTGCTCTGACAATGCTGCTGGATTTGAGCATCTTTTTTCCTCCCCACCCTTCTGGCTTGGGCAGGGCTCCAAGAAATACGCCTCCTCCCCAGAAAGCCACCCTGTGCTGCTGCCAGTGTTATTTCCAAGTGTTTCTCTCAGGGAAAGCTGGGCAGCTAATTCAGTGGGAGAATGCAAGAGGAGTAAGAGAGGAAAAAGAGAGGGAGGGGAAAGGTTAAAAAAAAAAAGAAAAAAGAGGGAGGGGGGAGGGGAGGCAAAGCTGCTCGTTTCCATGCTCTCACATCCACATGCAGAGCAGAGAAGGGTGGATAGCATGAAGCCTCTCCTCTGCTGTGCAGCAGCTCAGAGAAAAAGAAAAATAAATCAGAAGAGGATGGAAAGGGGAGATTTGGAAGGGCAGAGGTTCCCTGCACTTCAGGACTCCTGGCAGGCGAAGCGTGAGAGCTGTGAGTCATGCATCAATCGGAGCCCTGCATCAATCGGAGCCCCGCGGCAGGGTGAGATCCCGGAGAGGGCAGGGCTCAAGGGACTGCAATCGTACTCCCCCCGGCTCCTGCCCACTGGTGGGTTCATCAGTGTCCACATCTTGGTAGGACCAGGGCTGCTGTTCCAAGCAGCACCTGTGGACCCTGAGCTCAGGATTGGGAAGACAGTCAGACAGCAGCATCCAGATTTTTTTTTTTGTTTGTTTCTTGCCTCTGGAAGGCAGTTATGATGGATGCATTCAGGAAGCTGCTCCTAGATATGGGTTCAGATGTTAGGTCTGGAGGAACAGGGATGTTGAGGGGGGAGGGAGGGGGGGGCAAATTGGGAAAAGTTTCCTACCTAAGAGATACTGCAAAATCCTGCAACAATGCCTCCAGCCATGATAGCAGCCTTACTGCACACTGTAGGAGATAGGAATGAGCAGGGTTCAGCCCTGCAGCTGACCAGGGTCTGGGGTAGTTCCGTTCCACATTTGCTCTGTGCACAGCTGCATTTTTGCCTGTTTTTTTTTTTTTTTTCAGAGATCCAGAAGAGAAAAACTCTTTGTCTCTCCATACAGCATCCAGCAGTATGGCAGGTGAGCATCTCGGGGGCTGTGGTGGCACTCAGGAAGTGCCACCAGCTCAGATGAGGTGGGAACAGAGGGTGAAAGCACAGACAGAACCTGCCACAGTCTGTGGTGTGACACCCAGTGGCTCTCAGCCACCTGTGAAGATATCTCAAGGGCAGACTCAAAGATTATCCAGGGTAAAATGAGCCCAGTTTTGGTCCTGTTATCATCAGAGTGGACTCTGAAAGAGCCCCACATTTTACAACATTTGGCCCATCAGCTGCTTTACCTCCACCGGTGGACACCCGAGTCCCTTCAGGGACATCAGCCAACATTACCATGAGCTGCCCTGTCCTCCCTTGATGCTTTTCACCTTGAGATAACACCAAAATGAGGCAGTTTCTGCTTTTGCTACAACCAAAACCACATCTGGCCCTGGCAGCCAAATCCCAGCTGTCACCTCCCAGCCTAAAGCATCCTGTTGGAGCATCTCTCAGGCTGAGTTACACAACTTGACACATGCAGTGCAATGTTGGTCTGTCCATTTTACACCAGGGAAACTGAGGCAAAGAGATGCCAAAGGACTTGTGAACAGTCACCCAGAAAGCCCTTTCTGTGGCTATGAGCTGAATGTACTGCTAGGTCTTTCAGAGCATCATAATGGTTCTCTGAAACCTTGTCCTGTATCTTGTCCTGTACTGTCCAGGAGGGGTGGAGAAGACACCCCTGAGCAGATCCAAGCAAGGTGTGAACCAGAAGTAAGACAGCTCAGGGCAGAGGGGCTGTAGCACCATAGCTGCCTCCCCTCCCTCTCACCATCTCTCCAGGGCAGAGACAAGATCATTTTCCCCCTAAAAATCCCCTGTCAGGAACAGGCTTCCTTCCCCCTGCATTGCCATCCCAGCTACAAATCTCTCTCTTCTCCTACCATCTGCGTTATTTGGCCTGATGTATTAATGCTTTCATTTATTTACCATGCACACTGCCTTTAAAATCCTGTTGTCTGTAATTCATACCGTATATCCATGTGCTACCTTTTATTATTTAACTGCACAGAGTTCTTTGGGTGCAGTCTGGAGGAACAACCACTGTGCCTAGAGGTGCTGCATGGTTGTAGCACAGACTCACGGCTCTTCTGCATCACTGGTGGGGCTGGGGCTGGACCACAGGGCCCTGGTGCCCTGCTGACAGTCTGGGTCTGGTTGTCCCCAGGGGCTGGCGTTGGCCAGGGTGTCCCTAGAGCTGAGGAAGGTAGCTCTGGTCGTGCCTGGGGCTGTGTTTTGTGGGGTGACACTGGTGAGGATGTGTGGCACAGGCTGCAAGTGATGGTTGGGGTGTTGGCACCTCTTGCCAACAATATCAGCAGCCTCTCTGCGTGCAATGTAAAGACAAAGCATCCTGGCCGGTCCCACAAAAATCTTCAGGATGTCAGACCCCAGCTAAAGATACCTGTGCTACCCTCCTTTGGGCAACTGGGGCAGGGTGCTACATCCGTTGAGGCTCACAGCCCAAGCTCAACCCCAGAATATTTCTTGAAAATCTTGCTGCTTCAAACGGGTTCTGAAAACAAGGGATAGGCAGAGCCAGAAGACAGGAGCCTTAGAAAAGCCCCTTTTTCACCCCTTACATAGCAGGGAGGTAGGGGTGCAGTGATGGAAGGGGATGGCAGGACTAGGGTGGCCGAGGGACACGGGGAGAAAAGACTGATCCTGTTTCATTGCACAGCCTGCGCCTGCCCTCTTGTGTCTCAAGCACATCCTGCAGTGCTCAGCGTGAGGGCTGCCACTGCTGAAACATGGGAAATGGGTTTATTGGGGAGGGAGAAGAGACTCCAGCAGCACCTGAGCCCTCCTAGAAGCATGTCCCAAGTGAATGGTTTACATTGGGAAAGCCAGGAGGGGTCTTGAACACAGATCGATAGCTTGTTTTTAAAATAAAAGGTGGTTCCTTGGTCCCCTGCATGGTTCAGCACACCCTGGGCAAGACCCCTCCTGGGTGCTAAAGCACCAGAGTTTGCTGTCAAAAATTGGTTTTATGGTTCCCTCTGGACTCGATGGGTAAAATACAAAAGAAAGAAAGAAAAGCAAAGAGCACTTCAGTCCAGCAAAGCAGTTCACCTTCCCTGGCCCAGCTGCAGATCCAGATATCCTGGTTGCACAGGAATGGTTGCATCGAGCAAGGGGAAAATGTCCCCATCAGTGTTTCAGCTTCATGGGAAGCTGCTTTCACCACATCTTCATTGGCTCAAGATGACTGTAGTCCTGTAAGTCTCACTTCATTTCTCAGCCTTTACCCCAACCGTTTTGGAGCCTCTTGTCACCTAACTGCTTGTTGCCAACAGCTTCAAGCTACTGGGGACCCATAGCTCCATTTAGCAGAGAGTATTTGGCTACTTGAATGAGTCTTCCTTTCCAAATGAGAACATAATGTGGAATTTTGATGTTTCCCCTGAAATTAAATCTGATACCTTCCAAGGTAGCTTTGGCTCAACTAAATAGCTTTTACTATGTATTAAAAAATCAAAAAATTGTTTGGGTTTCAATGTATTAAATATTAGGCTTCGATTTACAATAGGGTATAAAATGAAAGCCATTAAAAAGAATATAAACTCTCCTTGAAAGAAAACCAAAAGCATTTAAATGGCTGCATATGTCAAACACCTTCTAAAGGAAGGTGTTCAGAGACAACAAAATTCTTATTTATTTTTTTTTACCACTGCCCCAAAAAAGATGCTGATAAAAATATCATATTCACAGAGATGCTGTTGAATCAGTGTTTGCCAGTGGAAGAACTCCTTTGAGGGAAGATTTCTCCACCAGACATGTCTGGTATCCTCATGCAGATATGACCTTCTGGGATGTCTTCCTCCTCCTCCTGCAGAAATGCTAAAGCACCTGCACCTAACAGCTCATCACTGTTAATGCTATCAGCCTCCAGACCTCACTGGTGACAGGGGAAGAGGCTTCCCCTGTGCACAGAGCTGGGCTTCCTCCAAGCCCAAACCAGCCCAGAGTTTGCAAACCAACTGAATTACATCTGCAGATTTTATTACAGAAATGGAATATTGGATTTGAAGCAGTGTTTTTCAGCAGTCAGAGCCTGTCCCACTTGCCCTGACATTCCAAGCACCTCTGCAATAACTTGGATTTATTAGCTCTCTCCGGGGCCATATTTATCTACTGGGCCTCCAGCTCCATCCTCACATGCCATTGCCATGCTGAGGGATGCTGAGCAAGCCAAGATGTTTTTACATTACAAAATGAAGGCAATGCTGCTTCTAGCCTGTGTCTTGTGCTTGGATTTTTGGGAATGAAAAATGCAATGTATGAAAATTTTCCTCTGGCATCTCCCCTTTTAAATGACCCCTGGAATCAAATACTCATTCCCTGTTAAGCTTTACATGATTTTGTTTTGACTTGTAGGTGTTGGTTCTGCCTGTTCCTTGAAAAGCCTATGAAAGCACCTTGAATTACTCAGAAATAATTCAAGTTTAGGGGCCATTCCAGGTGCTTCTGTCTGGATAACACCAGGCATTTAACTTTTTGGCACGTGAAATACGCAAGGAAAACTCACTGAAATATATAATATAGTTATAATATAATTATAATAAATATAAATCTGTAAATATCTTCATCACCTTTTTTCTATTTTTAAATTCTCCTTCAGTGCTGGCATGGCTCCCAACTCAAACTCTCCAAAGAAGGCAATTTTCACAGGACTACGATTCAGAATAATTAAGACAAAGAATCCCACAAACTAAGAACCCAGCTTTTTATTACTATGGCAACGTTGTTTGTCTTTCCTCAAGTGACTGAACTGAGAAAATAAAAAAGAAAAAGAAAATCAATTTAAAAAGCAATTGTTTTTCCTGTTGCCAAAGGAGCAAAGCTGGGATGTGAGTTGGGGGTCCCAGCTCCCAGCAGACACCACAGAGGCCCTAGTAAGTATCTGCTTTAGGATGAGCTGATTTGTTCCCTGGGTCTGGTTGGGTCAAAAAAATCTCCAGGGTATTCAAAGGGAGTGGAGAGAGCAATGCACTAGGAGACCCCCACGGAGGGTCCTGAAGGGGGATATCCCCCATCAGGATATCAGCACATCCCCCATGCTGATGTAACATTTGCTTTGGGAAGTGCTTTGTACAGGAAACTCAAAACATCCGAGCAATTTACTCTAGTGACGTGTTCTTGTCAGAGGAAAAGAGAAGCTGATGTTGATACAAAAGCTTCAATCACTTGAGCAGAGAGAGAGGGACTTGGCTCTGCTCCCGGCATGTCACAGTCATGAGCAGCTTTCAGATCCAGCTTCAAGCTCCTGCTGAGCGGCACAAGGACATGTCAAGATTTCCCAGCCCTAACTGACTTTGTTCAGCCAGCAGGTAGAAAACTTTTGCTTGTATCAAGAGCAAATCCCAGCTTGAATCATTAGAGTGAATTAATAAGGCTGCTCAGGGCTGTTATAATGGAGGTGTGATTCTCACTGCTGCTCTCCCACCCACTTCCTCTCACTGGTGCTGGTGGCCCTGGGATGTGACACTGGCAATGCCAGCAGCATGGTGGTGGTGCTTGGTCCCAACCAATGCAGAGCCAGGAGCTGTGCCATGATTATGGCACGAATTGCGCTCAGCCTCTGCCTTTCCAGAAGCTTCTGGAGCTTGGGTTAGGTCTCTGGTGATGCACTGGAGGACAATATGAATGCAAGACAATGTCAGTCTTGGGAGGTTTACTTTAAGCCTGTTTCAACTTCATTTGGCAAAAATTGTTCCATTTCCTTAAGTCAGTGGTGGTCCTCATTATGGGGTTCTGGAGGGCAGCTGGACTTAAAAAAGACTCC
The DNA here is from genome assembly GCF_047663525.1 of Anas platyrhynchos. Lineage (NCBI taxonomy): Eukaryota > Metazoa > Chordata > Aves > Anseriformes > Anatidae > Anas > Anas platyrhynchos. Next base: position 7,175,114 of record NC_092614.1, read on the forward strand.
CCAAACCTCTATGTATTGTGGGGACCAATTTATATGTCTAGCTGAGTCCCCGACACCATTAAACATCTTGTTATGGAATGAGAGATGGATAAGGAAAGGGAGAAGAAGTCTACTCACAGTGTCTGCTTCCCAGGTCTTATGCTACTGCCTGCACATATATCAATTTGTTTTTGCTTCCAGGTGTGCTGAAGGGGCCTAATCCCTTCCCTTCCTTGGGGGTGTTGGATGACTTAGTTGATGTTTATTCAATGGTCTGTGAAGTAGCTGTGGACAGGGACTGTACCAGATTATGGTATTTACTCTTCAGCAAGATTATTTCCATGCCAGAGAGGAGCTGTTCCTGAACTGAAAATACAAGTGTCACCCTAAATCTTTGTCATTTCTGAAAGGGAGGAATAGATTAAATTTCTGTATTCCTTTTGGATATAGTTTAAGTCAGAGCAAAGTGATACAACAATAACTGCATAGAGCAGAGTTTTCCCTTTGCAGAACTGAGCTGTACAGGCTTTACTGCTCAGTGGAGCTGCCCAGACTCCCTTCATGTTGCCCAGTATGTGACAGGAGAGGGCCTTACCATATGCCTTTTGCTCTTGTGGAGCGACGTCATGCCAGGCAACTTTCCAGTGTACTCATTTCTGTACAGTTCTTGCAAAAATCCTTGTACCTGTGATACCTCTTGGGGTGCCACAAGTCCCAATACCTGGTTCTACCATACCACGAGGCAAGCTGATCTTAGTGTAGAGCACTTTAAATTAGCTTGAGCTTTCATAAAATGGGGCTGTAATCCAGCTCACCAAGAGAGGCATGTTGGCTCAGTAATTATCATAGGTATTCATCCAAGGTTGGTAGAGAGACACATGTAGATTGCATGAGGCTTTGTGTGGGCTGGGGAGGACATGGGAGAAGCCCATGGTACAAAGACCTGCTGATGGTTACACAGAAACCATCCCAGGAATCTTCTAAGTGGAAATGTTGTAGGTGTCTGGGGAGTAGAGGAAAATTATATACACTTGCCCTGTTCATCACCTGTAGGCATCATCATATGGCAGCACAGGAGAGGGCTGGATCCTTGATGAGCACATTGAGATCATTCATATTCTGGCCTCCAGGAGCTGAGTGAGGAGGTGCTCAAACATTTGCTGTGCTTGTCTTTCTCCATTAGTAGGAGAAGCAGGAAGACAGGGAGTTTCACTGAGGTCCTACGTAACCTTAAGAGAGAAGAAAGGCTCAGAAAAACTGAAGCAGAGATTTGCCTATTTTCAATGTGGAAAAATGCAGACTGGGCTCAATAGATTTTTTGCAAGATTTTCATGTCAAATACTGTGTCCAAATTTACAACACCAAATGAAAACATCACAAATTAAAACCAAAAGGAGAAAGACCTAAGACCTAAATTGAAATGATCTGTTCCATCTGCAGTTGACTTTTCCTGCTTGATATTTCAGACATCCCAAAGAAATGAAAAACAACTCCCTCTGGCGTCAGTTATTAATAAATCTACTTGTGCAGTCTGGGCTTCCTGACCCAGCAGTAAAAGGTTTTGCAAGTTTACACCGACCTGACCAGACAGCATCACTTACTTTCTCCTTGATGTCCATTGCTGGCATTCCATGATAACTTCATGCCATGGTGATTGGTCCCCTCTGTCTACCCTCTGGCTCCAGCCCTGCTGTCTTTGCTGGTCTCCTCTCTATAGGAGGAACAGAAAGCTCACTCCAGAAGATGGAGGAGCAATTGCTTTTCCCTGGTTAATGGCATCAGGAAAACAAACAAACAAACAAACAAAGCAAAACAAGGAAACAAACAATATTTGAAGTATCTTTAAATTAAACAGAAGCATTTCACTTTTGTTGAATGTAACTTTCTGTGAAACTCAACATGACCGCTATTTTTTAGGGAAGGTTAATAGTTTTAATCATAAATTCTAATAAAATAATAGCTTTGCCTCATGTTTGGGGACAAAAATTATACATTCAAAACAAAACCACAGCAAAGCAATGATTCCTAAACCCAGATCAGAAAGAGATAGACATTTTAATATTTCCCTTTAATTACTTTCCAGTGCACATTCAGGAGGAGGAGATGTGACTATTTTCATTTACAGGCAAATGGTTAAAGTCAGTTAATTCATTCACTGCCATAGACCTGATGCATCTCAATCCTTTTGTATTCACTGCCCTCTCGTGCCTGTTCTTCCCAAGTTTTGAGAATAGATGGCTTAATAGATGGCTTCTAATTAAATCTGGCAGCAGCTAATGAATTTTTGTTGAAGCTGTAGAAAGACAATGCATTTTTCATGAAATCAACTCTGCCTGGAATAATGTCATTTTATTTCCACTGCTTGAAACTTCTGCTCAACTGTGAGCAGCCATCAGGGATGGAGGGCTGCCCCAGACACTGACAGTGCAAACAGGTGGCAATTTGGCAGTGCCCTGCTCCACAGTCTGGTCCACAAAGAAAAGGCAAGTTCTCCAGCTTAGCCTGTAACCCCTGCAGGTATTAGCTCCAAAAGTCCTTAGTAAAAGTCATGGTGTGTTGGGTCTGTCTGGGATGGAGTCACCTTTCCCTGCAGCAGCCCACACAGTGCTCTGCTCTGTACTATGCAGCAATAGACACAATAAACACAAACTCCACAACACTGGAGTGATATCAGAACACTGGAGTGAAACCACCACACATGGCATGGTCCACTCCAACACTGAGACCTTTGTCAGGAAAGACATCTTCCAGTATCCCTTCCTGCATCTTCCAGTATCCCTTCCTGCAGCTTATCCAGCAATGAGGCTTGGGGAGCAAAGGCCTTCTATACCACCATGCCTGCACTGTTATCTGTTACATGGCAATTACTATGAAAAATGAGCCAGATCATAGAAAAATCAAGAATATCTAAGATTAAATTTGTAAAGTACCTAGCACTGAAGAAGGGCCTGTCCTGGTGGAATGGTTTGACTCAATGTATTTGGTGCTCTTGAGAAAGGTCCTTGAGAAATGTCCACACCCTTTACTTGTTTGGTTTGTGGTTCACCCACAAACCTCTTGCAAGGTGATGATTTTCCCTTTTCCTTACCCTTGCCCACTACTATCCTGCTTGCCTGTGTCATGCTCCAGAAGACGAAATCACTTCCATTTAGAGCAGCCAGTACCACTTTGCAAATTCTCTTTCAGAAAAAGTGAATCCAGCAGTGAGTGTCCCATCACCCTCACTATAGGAATAGCTATATATATCACTATATTAATCTGTAGGAATCATGCCCAGTTTGGGAGCTGTTGGCAATGGTTAAGAAGGATAAATAGTTTTGTGAAGTGGCAACTTTATTAAGCACCAAGTATTCCACCAGCTCCAGTGACTGAGTGCAATTGCAGAACAAAATCGTAGGAGAAAACATGAAGTTCCAGTGCACTGCACTAGATGGTAGTGCCTGCAAAGAAAAAAATCTCAGAGGAGCTTTCTGTGATGCTTCAGCACTGGGCAGCACATCTATGCACTTCCAGGTCACTGCTCCAAACTTAGGGTGAGGTATGCAAGACAGGCACAGTCCCACAGTGGAAGGGGACAGGATTTGGCCTTTTCTGTTCCTGTACTGCTACAGACAAATTTGCTAACATTCAGAAAGCAAATAGCACTGTGCATCTAGGGAGAAGGCAAAAGAAACCTTCTAACAAAACATCTTCCCCACTGCAAAGCAATGAACAACCAAGAAATGTGTGTTCCTAGCTGAAAGCATGCACTTTTCAACAGTACACCCCCATGTTCTTCATGCAGCATCACAGTAGCATTAGCTTTGCTGCGTGTATGGGGAAGGAGGGTGTGGCAGAGGTGGGTGGGCACCTTCCCCAAATCACCTCCATGACAATGACAGGATGATCTGCGTACCCCTGTCCAGCAGCCACATCCACAGCCATGGCCTTCTGCACAGTGAGAGACCCCTGAGGAGCACCTATAGCTGTTGGAGAAGTTTTCCATGTTGTGCAGTAACTCTAGAGAGCCCCCAGTCAGGAGGCAAGACCCCACTTTGTGCAGCCAAGCAGAGAACTGGAGCACTATCTCCATTTGTGAAGAGCACATTTCTCAGTCGTTCATGATCTGGCCCTTTTCCTGCAGGACCCCAGTGGAGGCTGGATGTAACACCTGGCCATATGATGTGGCTATATTGCTGCTGCCTGCAGCATGCTTTTTTCATTTCTGTAGGACAGCAAGATCAGGCCTTGATTTGAACAGCCTCTCCCAGCACCTTGCATTTTGCCAAGGTGCTTGCTCCCAGCAGACTTGGCAGCATGAAGTGCAGAGCTTGGACAAGGCAGGAAGAGGGAGTGTTGCTTGGCTACATGCCTAGGTCTGCTTTGGGTCCCCACAGCAGAAATTCAGTATTTTCCAGGTGGAGGAATGGGGGCATAAGCTCCATCCACTCAATACCACCAGTCCTGGGCAACTCACGTCCTGTCACTGGGTCTGTCCTGAGCCAAAGGTGCTGGGAGAGGGCAAGGGGCTGTTGCCCAGGTCAAGGCTGTGCTGTTGAGGTCTGAAGTCCTTCACATGTGTGCTGTCCAGATGAGTTCCTTCTCCCAGCCTTGCTAGCTGTGTTGCTGGATGGCAGTAGCTTGAGGTTTGTTTCTCTTCCTTGACTTTTTATGGTTGTAAAGAGCTGTGTTTTATAGACCTCAAGAAGAGGGTGTATACCAAAACTCTTCTATTTTCTGACTCTATCTGTCAGTCCAATAAAAGATATCACCTCTCTCACTGTACTCCACCTTTGACACAACATTTATGGTCCCACCATGAAAGACTTCTTACCCTATAGCATCAGGCACAAGCACTGCCCCTGTGACTGCTCCGCACAGATGCAATTCTCAGAGACACAAAGGCAATCTTACACAATGCCTGCCTGGAAGCTAATATAATTTTGCACCCTCTTCAGTGCTCCCTAGCCTGACATGTAACATAAAGCTATCTTGTTGTCAACAGGAATCAGGGTTAGACATTAACTAAACCCCTGATCAGGAATTCTGGGACTAGGGATTTGTTGAGCCACAGGAAATGAAACAGCTGCCTGTGAGCAGAGGGACTGGAAAACCAGGAGAGATGCTGGGATGGCTTGAACTCTCGTGGAACTGCGACTTTTAGCAGAATCATTAATTTACAATTATTTTGTAAATATTATATTGTAAATAATATATTGTAAATTAATTTGCAACATTAATTTACAAAGGACTGTATTGACTTTTCTTTCTCTCTTTTTTCTCTCTTTTTTTTTTTTCTTTCCTGCTTCAGTTGTAGGCAAACTTTAACATTCTTTGCAAAGAACCTGCATAAATTTGCACAAATTTAAGGGCTACTGAACAATATATTCTCTCATCATTATTTTTTAATATTTTAAACTTTCATTTTATGTGAATTCTTGAATTGAAAGTAATTCTGAACCAAAATGGAAATTATTATTTCAATAATATCAAAGCAAAAAGTAGTTTCAAACCTCTTTTCCCCAGAGTTATTTATAAATAGGTAATTCAAAACTGACCTTTTCCCACAAGTAGCTTTAAATCCAGAGCTGGCGCTTGGGGAAGAGACTTTCATCAAAATTCCCAGCCAGCTGTTACTCCAGAGCTGGAAGAAACATTACATCCTTTCTCCAGCTTCTCACTCAGTCCTGCTATAAGCAATTGCAGAGCACTGCATGCCTCATTTATTGCATTAACCCAACAGCATTTCCAATGTGTTGTGGTCCAGCATGAGGTCCCACAGCATTATGTTAAACATCAGGTGAGTGAACTAGGGCTGAGACCTTGATAAGCAAAAGTATAGGACAAGCCAAGACATGAATCCTGTATTTCATTTCTGCACATGTCAATCTCTGATGCTTTTTTCTCATTTTTTAGTAGCAAGGCTGCAATTTCAACAGCAACAGATGCAGGTATTTATTACCAGAAGAACAAAAACTGAGTAGCAGAGAGTATATTAACAGCTGCCTGCTTACAGAGTCCTATCTATCAGAGACCCTAAATTCACAGGTTTCTTCCAAATATATGCATTTACTTGGATATATAGAGAGTCATAAATAGGGTTAGGGTTAGTGTTAGTTTTGGGAGAATTTGGTGATGTAGGTGTTGGGTTAGAGTCATTATTAGGCTTAGGGTTAGGGTTATTAGGGTTCGGAGAGAGAGACAATGCAGAGTCCTGTTGTGTATGGGGGGTTGTGTAAAGACTGCCCAAGGAAGTTCAGGTCTACCAAAAGTCTTTCATTGTGAGCATTTTTTGATGGGACACTTTGGTGACATAGGTGTTGGGTTAGGGTCATAATTAGGGAGTCTGCAGTTGGCAGTATAAAAGTCTTAGACCATTACGATGAGGATAAAGATCTCAGTGCAGCTATAGAATTGTACTCAACATCTGTGCTGTGCAACCCACAAATGGGATGGTTTTTATTTTCAATGAGCAATCATTTTGGGAGCTATGACAGAAGTGTAACAAATATCTACAAAGTGCAGGTAGGAAAGGAAGAAATACGTGTGCAATTTCAGATGTTGACTGCTCACTACACCAACAACAATGAGCAGATTTCCTGGCATGATAATCATACAGGAGAAAAGAAACCATAACAAAACATATTTTCTAAATTACTTGATTTTCTGAGAGTATGAGAAGAATGAATTCCTTCATGCTACTTGCATTCTCCATGTTAATCGGTTGGCAATATACAATATACAGCCTATATACCTAGAAAGACAAGAACATCTTAACTTCTTTTTATTATTAATTATGAATTCTGTATCAGAAGTATATACAAATTAAGAAATATATAGAATTAGTATTCAGCTTATAAAATGATTAATTTCCATATTACTTTAGTAGATACTTAATTCTGCATGCATAAGAATTCAGACATATCTGTGACTTCAATATTTTCAAGAACTGACTCTATGGCTGGTGAAAGGGAAGTTCAGATTCTTACTGTTATAGGGTTCGTTTTGTGTGTGAATGGATCCTTCCTATTCATGGGAATGCTTTGATGACTAAACCCAACACATCAGAAAACTATTCTGCTCTGATACAAGGATCTTGTTGGAGGAATATATATTTTTATTTAAATCATAATATATATTTTTTTCAAAATTATATTGGAATATTGGCTATTACTAAAAAAGAGTTATCCAAACCTTTACAGAACCAGTTATTCATAACTGACTGAAGTTGTATGTGAAAGAACTGTAACTTCCAACAACCTTGCTGTACAAAGAATATTTCAATCTTGCTGTAACAATACAGTGTCTGTTACACCTACATTGACACAATCTTATGTTTTTCATGTCACAGGGTTGGAGATCACAGAATCACAGAATTGAAGGGGTTGGAAGGGACCTCGAAAAATAAATAAATTAGGCCACACAGGTAATGGGGTGTATTAAAATATGTGAAATATATATTTTTCCATATTTTAACAGCATGGATTGAAAACAAAAGTTTGTTCCTAATGTGTGAGGTCACACCCAAGCATTAGTCTCCATCATCCTCCTACTCCCATCCACCCTTGAAGATAAATGCCAAGAGATCTAGTCAGCTCATTTGGACCAGAACCAGGGTAAGATCTGATATCCAGTAAATACTCCAAAATTATATGGAAGGAGAAAACATCTGTTCCCTTAAGAGTATGTGGTCAAGGGCCTTTTCAATGAAAACAAAATGATGAGAAAAGGAGGAAGCCATAAACACAACTATAGAGAGACACATACCTGGTTAATAAATGACAAGGACAGGTGCAATAACACTGTCCTAGAGCCTATTTTCTTGTCTTTGGTAAGCATCTGAGACACCTTAGCACCAGTGTTTCTGTAGCTGCAGGAGAAAAGGCATCAGCAACCACCACACTAACAACCTTTCAAGAAAGTCTTGGGACACAGTCTTGGAATAATTAGTATATGAAGCAAGAGCTGGAGGTTGGCATTAACTCATATCAGCACAAATCAGAGGTGTACAAATCAGAGGTGCACAAATCATATGCACCCACCACCATCACAGACACAACAACAACTGGAGCAGAGATGTCGCTGGAACCCAGGATGGTTATCTGGACCTTTACTTCTACCTTTCTAACTCTCTCTTTCTCCCTCTCCCCAACAGTGTATGTTATGGGCTGTTCAGCTTTTTAAAAAATAAAAAGGTTTAAATAGCTCCAGTTAAAAACAAGGTTTAATCAGTTTCTGCCAGAACCGTTTCTGTCATCAGTAAAAAAATTTGATGGATAATTTGGTGTTATGTCACCTTAATTTAGCCCAAGAATACTTTGAACATCAGCGACCCCTGAGTGGGTCATCCAGGACTGTGTTCCCTGGGCCCCCACAGCAACAATGAGAAACAAACCTGGTCAGACACCTTAATTGATATGTGTGCACGGAATGCAGGAATGTTTCAGTAAGATTATCCTCATCAACCACAGGGATAGGAATTGTGTGTGTCCCAAAAATCAGATACTAGAGTGAGTGTTGGTGTGTGCATGAGAGATAGCTGCAATGTCTAGAGGCTAGTGATACTGAATCAGATGGACATACAGTTTTCTCCATAAGAGAATAATAGAGCCAAATCCAAAATATTTTATGAAACAGATAGGCCAAACATTTACTATGTTTAGTTAGATAGAAGGAAGTTTAGAAACTTTGTATCTCTAGTGTTACCTTACTCACTCATTAGTCATCCTTACCTGTAAGACCATACAGAATTGTATCCCAGGGGAGAGGGACAACAAAACCTAGGCCTGGAGGATATGACTGAAAAAATAGGTTAGGAACTCATTGTATGCCCATGTCCTTGGATGTGTAAATGATTTAGCTTAGTATGTATGCCTAAGTTGAAACAACGAGATAAGAAAGAACATGGTGGTCCGAGTATATGAAGAAGTGGGTTCAAGCAGAGAATATAGTGAGGAAGACTGTTGACAACAACCATAGACATCTGGAAGACCACCATTAGAAACAACTGCATATGCATCAGGGGCATTTACATATTTTAATTGGTTATGGGAAACATTATGAATATGTTGAATACTTCTCAGAAATCTAATGACTATGTATGTCTTGAATGTATGTAAATCCTGTAGCTTGAACAATTCAGCACAAAAAGGGGTCAAAGGGCAAAAAGAAGGTAGAGAGGGTCAAAGAAGGTCAAAAGGCAGAAAGAGGGTCAGAGAAGGTGAAAGAACATGAAAGAAGGTTGAAAAAGGTCAAAAAAGGTAGAAGTTTGAAGAAGGTCAAAGAAGATCAAAGAATGTCAAAGAAAGACAAAGAAAGTCAAATTCAAAGAAAGTCAAAGATCAAAGAAGGTTAAAGAAGGTCAAAGAAGATCAAAGAAGGTCAAAGAAGGTAGAAATTTAAAGATGGTCAAAGAAGGTCAAAGAAAGTAGAAATTTAAAGATGGTCAAAGAAGGTCAAAGAAGGTTAAAGAAGGTCAAAGAAGGACAAAGGTCGAAGAAGAAGCTCAAAGTCAAAGAAGCTCAAAGAAGTTAAAAGAATGTCAAAGAAGGTCAAAGAAAATCAATAATGTCAAAGAAAGTCAAAGAAGGTGAAAGAAGGTGAAAGAAGGTTAAAGAAGGTAGAAGAAGTTTGAAGACGGTCCAAGAAGTTCAAAGAAGGACAAAGAAGGTTGAAGAAGAAGCTCAAAGTCAAAGAAGCTCAAAGAAGGTCAAAGAAGGTCAAAGAAGGTCAAAGAAGTTCAAAGAAGGTCAAAGATAGTCAAAGAAGGTCAAATAAAATCAATAATGACAAAAAAAAGTTCAAAGAAGGTGGTAGAGGTTTGAAGAAGTTCAAAGAAGGTCAAAAGACAAATATGCAGTCAGAGAGGGTCAGAGAAGGTGAGGAGGCTGAAAGTTCTCTTGGAAGAGAATATCTGAGAAGTTCGGGAATAAAAGCGAGTTCACAGTAGGTCAAATGGTGGAGGGAGGGTCAGAGAGAGTCAAAAAGCAAAAAGAAGATAAAGAGGGTCAGAGAAGGTGAAAGTAGGTGATAGAAAGTCAAAAGGCAGAAAGAAGGTGAAAGAAGGTCATAAGGCAGAAAGAGGGTCAGAGAAGATTAAAAAAGGCCAAAAGGCAGGAAAAGGGCCAGAAAAAGTGAAAGAAGGTGAAAGAAAGATGAAGAAGGTCAAAGAAGGCCAAAGAAGGTGAAAGAAGTTCAAAGAAGCTTGAAGAAGATCAAAGAAGGTGAAAGAAGGTCAAAGAATGTTGAAGAAGGTCGAAGAAGTTCAAAGAAAGTCAAAGAAGTTTGAAGAAGATTGAAGAAGGTCAAAGAAGGTCACAAAAGGTCAAAAGGCAAATACGTAGTCAGAGATGGTCAGAGAAGATGAGATGGCTGGAAGTCTGGGAAAAGAATATCTGAGAAGTTCAGAAATGAAAACAAGTTCAGGGTAGGTCAAACGCTGCAGGGAGGGTCAGAGAGGGTTAGAGAGGGTCAAAACATGAAAAAAAGGTAAAAGGGGTCAGAGAAAGTGAAAGGAGGTCAAAAAGGTAAAGGCAGAAAGAAGTTAAATAGGGTCAGAGAAGGTGAAAGGAGTTCAAAGCACAAAAACACGAAAAGACAGAGAGTTAGAGAAGGTGGAAAGAAGGTCAAAAAGAGGTCAAAAGTCAGAAAGCAGTTGAAAGAAGGCCAAAAGGTGCAAAGAGGGTCAGAGATGGTGAAAGAAGGTCAAAAGGCAGAAAAAGAGAGTCTGAGAAGGTGAAAGAAGGTAAAAGAAGGTGACATAAGTTCAAAGAAGGTCAAAGAAGGTCGAAGAAGTTCAAAGAAGGTTCAAGGAAGGTCAAAGAAGGTCAAAGAAGATCTAAGATGGTCAAAGAAGCTTAAAGTTATTCAAAGAATGTCAACATTCAAAGATGGTCAAAGAAGGTCAAAGAATTTGAAAGAAGTTTGAAGAAGTTCGAAGAATGTCAAAGAAGGCTGAAAAAGTTTAAAGAAAGTCAAAGATGATTATAGAACATTGAGGAAGTTCAAAGAAGATCAAATAAGGCCCCTGATCCGAGCCCCTGACCCTGGAGCTGACCCTGAGCCCCCAACCCCCAGAATGGACCCCAGACTCAAAGCCCTGACCACAAGCCCTCACACTGAACCCTGACCCCAAGTTCCCGACCCCAGAGCTGACCCCGACCCTGGAACTGACACTGACCCCCAACCCCCAGACCCGAACCCAATCCCCGATCCCCAGAACAAAGCCCCTACCATGGGGCTAACCCCACAGCTAACCCCGGACCTGAACCCCAAACCTGAACCCCAGAGATGAAACCCTGAGCTAACCCCGACCCCTGACCCTGAGTCCTGACCCTGAGTCCTGAACCCGGAGCTTGAGCCTCAGACCCCGAACCCTGACCCTAAGCCCTGACCATGAGCCCTGACCCCGAGCCCCAACGCCAGAGCCAACTCTGGATGTGAACCCCATACCTGAACTCTGGACCTAAGCCCCAAAACCTGAGCCCCAGACCCTGGAGTTTACCCCGAGACCCCAACCCCAGAGCTGACCCTGACACCCAACCACCAGAACAGACCCTAACCCCAAACCTCCAGAACAGACCCTGGACCTCCAGAGAACCCCAAGCCTTGACTATGAGCCCCAGCCCTGGACCGTCGACCCTGGGCCCTCATCCCTGGCGATTTGAGCCCAGGCCCTTGACCCCAGAGACCCCACCCCAGAGCTGACCCTGAGCCCCAACCATGAGCCCCAACCCTGAACCCCAGCCACGGACCCTTGACCCTGGACACTCGAACCCAGACATTCGATCCCAGAACCCCCAGCCCAGGGCTGACCCCAACCCCCAGAATGGACACCGGACCCGGAGCCCCAACCCTGAATCCCAATCCCAAGCCTTGACCTGAGCCCTAACCCCAAATCCCTGATCCTGAACCGCTGACCTTGGAGCTCACCCTGACCCCAGAGCTGACCCCAACCCCTGACCCCCAGAACAGATCCCAACCCCTGGAACAGTCCCGGGACCTGCAGCTAACCCTGAGGCCCAACCCCACACCCTCAAACCCAGACCCTCGACCCCGGACCCTGGACCCTGAGCCCCATCCCTGAATCTCAGTCTTGAGCCCCAGCCCCGAGTCCCAGCCCCAGCCCTGACCTTGAGACCCAGATCTGAACCCAGACCAAACCCTGAGATGCAGACCTGGATCAGACCCTGCATCCCAGACCCAGACCCAGCTCTGAGCCCTGGACCCAGACCAAGACCTGAGCCCAACCCCTGGATTCAGAACACAGCCCTACCCCAGGTCCTGGACCTCAGCCTGAGCCTCAGACCCAACCGCAAATCCTGGACTTGGACTCGACCCCAAGCACAGGACCTGGACCTGGGCCCAAGCCCTGAACCCTTGACCCTGGACCCTTGACCCCAAAGTTCACCCCAAGCCCCAACCCCAAGCCCCTACCCTGGCCTGAGCCCTGGACCTGGACCTGGACTCAAGACCCAGGGCCTCAACCCCACATCCTGATCCTGGACCCTTGACCCCCGAGATCACCCCAAGCCCCAGTGCTG